>NW_027520048.1:0-338537 GCF_051989625.1 Stigmatopora argus
TATACGTCTACCCTCATATGAGACAAAATTTCAGGGTAAATGGACCAACCAGAACCACCCAAGACCAGTTCCAAGACAACCACTATTTTTGACGCAATTTACCTCAATGTGGGCACTTATTCTTGCCTAACATCCACCCAGAACCTCCCTGGAAGACTAATTTTATACAAAATGGTGAATTATACATCTACCCGCAAATGAGACACAATTTCTGGGTAAATGGACCAACCAGAACCGCTCAGGACCAGTTCCAATACAAGCACTCGTTGTCATAAAAGTGTCCATATTAGGTACACTGATTGTGGCATAACTTTACTTCACAGCATCCCTGGAAGATTATTTTATACAAAATGGTCAATATACATCTACCCTCATATGAGACACAATTTCTGGGTAAATGGACCAACCAGAACCACTCAGGACCAGTTCCAACACAAGCACTCGTTGTCATAAAAGTGCCCATATTAGGCACATTGATTGTGGCATAACTTTACTTCACAACCACCCTGGAAGATTATTTTATACATTATGGTCAATATACATCTCCCCTCATATGAGACACAATTTCAGGGTAAATGGACACACCAGAACCACCCAGGACCAGTTCCAAGACAAGCACTCGTTGTCATCAAAGTGCCCATATTAGGCACACTGATTGTGGCATAACTTTACTTCACAACCTCCCCTGATGATTATTTTATACAAAATGGTCAATAAACATCTACCCACATATGAGACAAAATTTCAGGGTAAATGGACCAACCAGAACCACCCAAGACAAGTTCCAAGACAACCACTATTTTTGACGCAATTTACCCCAATTTGGGCACTATTTCTGGCTTAACATCCCCCCAGAACCTCCCTGGAAGACTAATTTTACACCAAATTGTAAATTATACATCTACCCACAAATGACACACAATTCCTGGGTAAATGGACCAACCAGAACCGCTCAGGACCTGTTCCAATACAAGCACTCTTTTCAATAAGAGTGCCCATATTAGGCACACAGATTGTGGCATAACATTACTTCACAACCACCCTGGAAGATTATTTTATACAAAATGGTCAATATACATCTACCCTCATATGAGACAAAGTTTCAGGGTAAATGGACCAACCAGAACCACCCAGGACCAGTTCCAACACAAGCACTCGTTGTCATAAAAGTGCCCATATTAGGCACATTGATTGTGGCATAACGTTATTTCACAACCACCCTGGAAGATTATTTTATACATTATGGTCAATATACATCTCCCCTCATATGAGACACAATTTCAGGGTAAATGGACCAACCAGAACCACCCAAGACAAGTTCCAAGACAACCACTATTTTTGACGCAATTTACCCCAATTTGGGCACTTATTCTTGCCTAACATCCCCCAGAACCTCCCTGGAAGACTAATTTTATACAAAAATGTGAATTATACATCTACCCACAAATGAGACACAATTTCTGGGTAAATGGACACACCAGAACCACCCAGGACCAGTTCCAAGACAAGCACTCGTTGTCATCAAAGTGCCCATATTAGGCACACTGATTGTGGCATAACTTTACTTCACAACCTCCCCTGAAGATTATTTTATACAA
The DNA here is from genome assembly GCF_051989625.1 of Stigmatopora argus. Taxonomy (NCBI): domain Eukaryota; kingdom Metazoa; phylum Chordata; class Actinopteri; order Syngnathiformes; family Syngnathidae; genus Stigmatopora; species Stigmatopora argus. The sequence continues at coordinate 1,599 of NW_027520048.1, forward strand.
AATGGTCAATAAACATCTACCCACATATGAGACAAAATTTCAGGGTAAATGGACCAACCAGAACCACCCAAGACAAGTTCCAAGACAACCACTATTTTTGACGCAATTTACCCCAATTTGGGCACTATTTCTGGCTTAACATCCCCCCAGAACCTCACTGGAAGACTAATTTTACACCAAATTGTAAATTATACATCTACCCACAAATGAAACACAATTCCTGGGTAAATGGACCAACCAGAACCGCTCAGGACCTGTTCCAATACAAGCACTCTTTTCAATAAGAGTGCCCATATTAGGCACACATATTGTGGCATAACATTACTTCACAACCACCCTGGAAGATTATTTTATACAAAATGGTCAATATACGTCTACCCTCATATGAGACAAAGTTTCAGGGTAAATGGACCAACCAGAACCACCCAGGACCAGTTACAATGCAACCACTATTTTTGACGCAATTTACCCCAATTTGGGCACTATTTCTGGCCTAACATCCCCCCAGAATCTCCCTGCAAGACTAATTTTACACAAAACTGTGAATTATACATCTACCCACAAATGAGACACAATTCCCGGGTAAATGGACCAACCAGAACCGCTCAGGACCAGTTCCAATACAAGCACTCGTTGTCATAAAAGTGCCCATATTAGGTACATTGATTGTGGCATAACTTTACTTCACGACCACCCTGGAAGATTATTTTATACAAAATGGTCAATATACGTCTACCCTCATATGAGACAAAATTTCAGGGTAAATGGACCAACCAGAACCACCCAAGACCAGTTCCAAGACAACCACTATTTTTGACGCAATTTACCCCAATTTGGGCACTTATTCTTGCCTAACATCCACCCAGAACCTCCCTGGAAGATTATTTTATAGAAAATGGTCAATATACATCTCCCCTCATATGAGACACAATTTCAGGGTAAATGGACCAACCAGAACCACTCAGGACCAGTTCCAACACAAGCACTCGTTGTCATAAAAGTGCCCATATTAGGCACATTGATTGTGGCATAACTTTACTTCACAACCAACCTGGAAGATTATTTTATACAAAATGGTCAATATACGTCTACCCTCATATGAGACAAAATTTCAGGGTAAATGGACCAACCAGAACCACCCAAGACCAGTTCCAAGACAACCACTATTTTTGACGCAATTTACCCCAATTTGGGCACTTATTCTTGCCTAACATCCCCCCAGAACCTCCCTGGAAGACTAATTTTATACAAAAATGTGAAATATACATCTACCCACAAATGAGACACAATTTCTGGGTAAATGGACACACCAGAACCACCCAGGACCAGTTCCAAGACAAGCACTCGTTGTCATCAAAGTGCCCATATTAGGCACACTGATTGTGGCATAACTTTACTTCACAACCTCCCCTGAAGATTATTTTATACAAAATGGTCAATAAACATCTACCCACATATGAGACAAAATTTCAGGGTAAATGGACCAACCAGAACCACCCAAGACAAGTTCCAAGACAACCACTATTTTTGACGCAATTTACCCCAATTTGGGCACTATTTCTGGCTTAACATCCCCCCAGAACCTCCCTGGAAGACTAATTTTACACCAAATTGTAAATTATACATCTACCCACAAATGACACACAATTCCTGGGTAAATGGACCAACCAGAACCGCTCAGGACCTGTTCCAATACAAGCACTCTTTTCAATAAGAGTGCCCATATTAGGCACACAGATTGTGGCATAACATTACTTCACAACCACCCTGGAAGATTATTTTATACAAAATGGTCAATATACGTCTACCCTCATATGAGACAAAATTTCAGGGTAAATGGACCAACCAGAACCACCCAAGACCAGTTCCAAGACAACCACTATTTTTGACGCAATTTACCCCAATTTGGGCACTTATTCTTGCCTAACATCCACCCAGAACCTCCCTGGAAGATTATTTTATAGAAAATGGTCAATATACATCTCCCCTCATATGAGACACAATTTCAGGGTAAATGGACCAACCAGAACCACTCAGGACCAGTTCCAACACAAGCACTCGTTGTCATAAAAGTGCCCATATTAGGCACATTGATTGTGGCATAACTTTACTTCACAACCACCCTGGAAGATTATTTTATACAAAATGGTCAATATACGTCTACCCTCATATGAGACAAAATTTCAGGGTAAATGGACCAACCAGAACCACCCAGGACCAGTTACAATGCAACCACTATTTTTGACGCAATTTACCCCAATTTGGGCACTATTTCTGGCCTAACATCCCCCCAGAACCTCCCTGGAAGACCAATTTTACACAAAATTGTGAATTATACATCTACCCACAAATAAGACACAATTCCCGGGTAAATGGACAAACCAGAACCGCTCAGGACCAGTTCCAATACAAGCACTCGTTGTCATAAAAGTGCCCATATTAGGTACATTGATTGTGGCATAACTTTACTTCACGACCACCCTGGAAGATTATTTTATACAAAATGGTCAATATACGTCTACCCTCATATGAGACAAAATTTCAGGGTAAATGGACCAACCAGAACCACCCAAGACCAGTTCCAAGACAACCACTATTTTTGACGCAATTTACCTCAATGTGGGCACTTATTCTTGCCTAACATCCACCCAGAACCTCCCTGGAAGACTAATTTTATACAAAATGGTGAATTATACATCTACCCGCAAATGAGACACAATTTCTGGGTAAATGGACCAACCAGAACCGCTCAGGACCAGTTCCAATACAAGCACTCGTTGTCATAAAAGTGTCCATATTAGGTACACTGATTGTGGCATAACTTTACTTCACAGCATCCCTGGAAGATTATTTTATACAAAATGGTCAATATACATCTACCCTCATATGAGACACAATTTCTGGGTAAATGGACCAACCAGAACCACTCAGGACCAGTTCCAACACAAGCACTCGTTGTCATAAAAGTGCCCATATTAGGCACATTGATTGTGGCATAACTTTACTTCACAACCACCCTGGAAGATTATTTTATACATTATGGTCAATATACATCTCCCCTCATATGAGACACAATTTCAGGGTAAATGGACCAACCAGAACCACCCAAGACAAGTTCCAAGACAACCACTATTTTTGACGCAATTTACCCCAATTTGGGCACTTATTCTTGCCTAACATCCACCCAGAACCTCCCTGGAAGATTATTTTATAGAAAATGGTCAATATACATCTCCCCTCATATGAGACACAATTTCAGGGTAAATGGACCTACCAGAACCACTCAGGACCAGTTCCAACACAAGCACTCGTTGTCATAAAAGTGCCCATATTAGGCACATTGATTGTGGCATAACTTTACTTCACAACCACCCTGGAAGATTATTTTATACATTATGGTCAATATACATCTCCCCTCATATGAGACAAAATTTCAGGGTAAATGGACCAACCAGAACCACCCAAGACAAGTTCCAAGACAACCACTATTTTTGACGCAATTTACCCCAATTTGGGCACTTATTCTTGCCTAACATCCACCCAGAACCTCCCTGGAAGATTATTTTATAGAAAATGGTCAATATACATCTCCCCTCATATGAGACACAATTTCAGGGTAAATGGACCAACCAGAACCACTCAGGACCAGTTCCAACACAAGCACTCGTTGTCATAAAAGTGCTCATATTAGGCACATTGATTGTGGCATAACTTTACTTCACAACCACCCTGGAAGATTATTTTAAACATTATGGTCAATATACATCTCCCCTCATATGAGACACAATTTCAGGGTAAATGGACCAACCAGAACCACCCAAGACAAGTTCCAAGACAACCACTATTTTTGACGCAATTTACCCCAATTTGGGCACTTATTCTTGCCTCACATCCACCCAGAACCTCCCTGGAAGATTATTTTATAGAAAATGGTCAATATACATCTCCCCTTATATGAGACACAATTTCAGGGTAAATGGACCAACCAGAACCACCCAGGACCAGTTACAATGCAACCACTATTTTTGACGCAATTTACCCCAATTTGGGCACTATTTCTGGCCTAACATCCCTCCAGAACCTCCCTGGAAGACCAATTTTACACAAAATTGTGAATATACATCTTCCCACAAATGAGACACAATTCCCGGGTAAATGGACCAACCAGAACCGCTCAGGACCAGTTCCAATACAAGCACTCGTTGTCATAAAAGTGCCCATATTAGGCACATTGATTGTGGCATAACTTTACTTCACAGCATCCCTGGAAGATTATTTTTTTTTATACAAAATGGTCAATATACATCTACCCTCATATGAGACAAAATTTCAGGGTAAATGGACCAACCAGAACCACCCAAGACCAGTTCAAATGCAACCACTATTTTTTTTTTTGACGCAATTTACCCCAATTTGGGCACTATTTCTGGCCTAACATCCCTCCAGAACCTCCATGGAAGACTAATTTTATAGAAAATGGTCAATATACATCTCCCCTCATATGAGACACAATTTCAGGGTAAATGGACCAACCAGAACCACTCAGGACCAGTTCCAACACAAGCACTCGTGGGAGACAACAGTTGGAACCTTCACGAGGTGTCTCCCGAGAGGCCGCCCCGCTGCGGCCTGCGAATCCAACACAACCACCCAGAGCTGCCACCCAGGAACATGGCGCCCTATGTTTTTCATCCAGCCGGAGATGTCCGCCCTGCCCCACACCTCCGGTTACTCCTCCTAAGGGCAGGCGACGTCGAGGAGAACCCGGGACCTACCTGCCCGGGATGCTCTAAGACGATCCGTCGTGACTTCATCCCACTGGTCTGCAACGCTTGCCGACGAAATTTCCACAGGACCTGTAGCGGCCTGACCCGAACCCAGATAAAGAGTCATCAAGGCTTTCTCTGCGGATCCTGTTCCGGAAATGCCGTCGTGCCGTCACTTCCGCGCACAGCCTACGTGGGACCGAAAGAAAAATGCTGTGTCTGCAAAATCTCCTTCTCCCCTACCATCTCCCCCATCCCCTGCTCGAACTGCCCCAACAAATCCCACCGCTCTTGCTCTGGACTACCTCGCTCCCAAACTAATGCAAGCTGGCTATGCCCGACCTGCTCACCACCCCCGACACAACAATCCTCCACACACCAAACAGCCATAACAACACACCAACCTATAAACGCAAACTGCCCCACCTGTAATAACAAATTAATCGTTTCACGCTCTCCCCTGACATGTAGATCCTGCAAACGTGGATTCCACCTCAAATGTGCCCCTGAAACCAGACACGCTTTAACCATACTTCGCAGGAACAATAACTGGTGCTGCCAGAGCTGTCTGAACCTGAAACCCTCCCACCCTCAACAACCCACAGATAGGATTGCCGATCTACCGGAGGCACGGAAAGCCGGTCTCACCATCCTCCAATGGAACTGTGACTACCTGGCGACCAAGACTACCGAACTGAAAGAGGTGACGGCACGTCTAAAAATTGACATCCTCCTCCTCCAGGAAACAAAACTGGGACTCGAAGACCCGACGCCTCAGCTCGACGGTTATAACGTGATTCGCCAAGACCGTGAGGGCTCAGGCACAAAACAGCGACGAGGCGGGGGTCTCCTTGTCTACCTGAGATGCGGCATCCCCTACTCCATCCTTCCAGCGTCCCCATCAGGCCCCCTCGAACTCCAGCATATCCACATTCCCATCGCCCGCAGGCGGCACCTCTCACTGGTCAACGCCTACATCCCCCCGGCGACATCGGATTATTGTCCTGCCCCCCAAGATTTCTCCTGGTTAAACTCGCTCCCCACGGAGCATGGCCTGATCTGCGGGGATTTCAACGCGCACCACCCGACCTGGGATATACTTGCCAAGACAGATCCCAGGGGTAACGCAATCCATCAATGGGTCGATGACCATGACCTAACTCTCCTTAATGACGGCGCGTGGACACGGGCTGCCAGATACCAACAAGGAGCAGGCATGAGTGCCCCCGACCTAACGATCACTGACCCCACCACGGCCGAACATCTGCAATGGGAACCCATCGACGAGATGACCTCCGACCACAGACCGATTCTGATTAGGTGGAACCGTGCTCTCCGTGTCGAATGCCAACAAAGAAGAGTACGACCCAACTTCTCGAAAGCTGACTGGAAGAGGTACCGTACCATCCTCATGGATCGCCTACCCGTAATCTCCGCAGCAGCCACAGCCCCGGAAAAACTCTCCCTCTTAGTGCAACACATGAAAGAGGCAGCAGCACTTACAATACCGGTCAAAGTTATCCGCCAGAAGGAGCTCCCATGGCTGACACAGGACCTGAAGGACCTCATCCGTGAAAGGAATCGACTACGTCGAGACCTCCAACAAAATAGGAAAGAATGGATAGCACTCTGTCAACAGATCAAACAAAAAACCACTGAAGCGAAAAGGAACGCATGGCGCTTACACCTCACCAAGATCGCCGAGACAAGATCTACGGGACAAGCCTGGTCCTTAGTAAAATCCCTCTCAGGTACCAAAACACAACAATCTGGCGAGTCCCTGGTCTACAAGAACAAGGAGTACGTGAGTGACCGAGCCAAAGCAACAGCATTTATCAGGGAATATGCCTCGGTCAGCGGACGCAAGAGTGACAAGCGGAGCAGACGAGCAGTGCGTTCTATACGTACAGCTACCCGCAGACTGCTCGGCTCACCGCGACAAGTCCTCGAGCTCCCGTTCACCGATGCTGAACTGCAGACAGCGCTGTCCCAACTTAAAGCGGGCAAGGCAGCTGGACCCGACGACATAGCCCCGGACCTTCTAAAAAATCTTCCGGCAAACATCCTTCCCGAACTACTCCATATCATCAACACCAGCTGGCTAGAGGGCTGGTGTCCACAAGCTTGGCGAGTGGCCACCATCATCCCTTTCCTCAAAAAAGGGAAGTCACCAAAGGACGTTGGGAACTACAGACCCATCGCCCTCACCTCTACGCTTAGCAAAACAATGGAAAGGCTCATCGTGAACCGTCTCGCCTGGTGGTTGGAAGATAAACAGCTTCTCAGCCACTGGCAAGCCGGTTTTCGAAAGGGAAGAAGCACGACGGACCAGGCCTTGCGACTGTCGCAGTTCATCTCTGATGGCTTCCAGTCGACTCAACGGCAACGCACGCTTGCAACATTCTTTGACTTCAGCAAGGCATTCGACCAGGTATGGAGAACAGGTCTCTTACAAAAAATGGCAGACCTGGGGGTCCCCTACCGCTTCATCAGATGGATCGCCAGCTGGCTCACAAATCGCACAGCCAGGGTCAGGATCAACAATACCATCGGCAGGAGCAGAACCTTCAAAGAAGGGCTCCCCCAAGGCTCGGTCCTGTCACCCCTCTTATTCATCATCTACATTAATGACCTCCTCGACAAGTTCAACGACTCCACCCTGGTCAGTGCCTATGCAGACGATCTGGCTCTTGCTTGTCGGGGTAGGAACAAAGAGGAGGTGGAAAGCAGACTTCAAGCGGAGGTGGAAAAAGTCTGGAGGTGGAGTTCCGAGGCACACCTAAACCTTAACACCACCAAGTGTGAGGCGTCATTTTTTAGCCTGGACTCAGCTGAGGCCAAATGGCAACCAAAGATCTTAATAAATGGCGCCACCCTCAAGCATAACCCCACCCCCACTTTTCTTGGCGTATCTTTTGACCGACAACTCACGTTTGCAGAGCAAGCGAAAAAGGTCCGCCAAACCATGTCCAAAAGAACGAACCTCCTCCGCAAACTCAGTGGCACATCCTGGGGTTGGCAACCAAACGACCTTAGAACGGTGTATATTGCCACCCAGAGAAGTCTTGCGGAGTACGCAGCACCGGCATGGGCCCCCTGGCTGGCCCAAACTCACCTCAAATCCCTTGAAACCGCCCAACTGGAAGCAGCCCGCGCCATAACCCACCACCTCAGGTCTACCCCCACCGAAGCAGTCCTACATGAGGCACATCTCACACCCCTCTCATCCCGCCTCAAGTTACAAGCACTTCTTAAGGCGGATGCCTGGAACCAGCTGCCTCCTTCTGATCCCCGACACCGCCTCCTCCATGAAAACGTTAAAATGCGTTTGCAAAAGAAGCCAGACTGGCGATCATCGACCCTTCCCCGTCTTACCGCTCTCGAACTCCATACCCCTTGCACATACTCTTCCCATCCCTGCCCACCCTGGCTATTACCCCCCCCATCCAAACCGCCTTTACCGCAGTCTCTAAACACATGCCGACCATCACCCAAAGAGACAAGGCAGAAGAGCTCATCAGAAGCATGGGCAAACCGGACCTACAGATCTTCACAGATGGATCCACCAAAGAAGGCACTGCGGACGGTGGTGCAGGTTTTGTCGTCATTAAGGAGAGTGCAATCATCCACCAATGGCATGGTGCCACTGGCAGCCGCAGCAGCTCCTACCACTCTGAAAAAGTGGCACTGACCGAGGCACTCTCCTGGCTGAGGGAAACAGCAGACTGGCAGACATCAATTATCCTCAGTGACTGCAAATCGCTGGTCCAAGCCATGGGAAACCCCCATACGCAAGACCCCGCCATTCGGAGACTACAGGGTGACATCGCCCTTTTCCCTCCGCCTAAGCGACTGCAGCTACTGTGGATCCCGGGCCACTGCAACATATGCGGAAACGACCTGGCTGATGCCCTAGCTAAACTTGGCTCGTTAGATGACCAAACCAATACCCCCCCGGACGCAGCCACAAGACGTGCCATCATCCAACGTGAAGATCGCTCCCCCCCCCTCTCCCACCCCCGCCTTCTGCAGACTTACACTGCAAAAGTCACAGAGGAAGAACTTGCCCTATCGAAAGGAGACCGCACAGACCTGATCCGTTTCCGCAGTGGACACCACCCCCTGCTCCGCCGTTGGCTCCACCTTGTGGGGAAATCCGACTCGGATCGCTGCCGCCTGTGCGACGAGGAAACGGAGTCGTCTGAACACTTATGGCTCCGCTGTCCGGCCTTAATGACCGAACGCTACCATCGCGGCTTGGGCAACTCCCTGGATGAACTTATCCGTGTTCCAGTGGCAGCCCTAGCGCTGCTGAGGGTAATCCTCAGGCGCCTGAGGTGAAAAAGAAGAAGAAGAAGAAGAACACAAGCACTCGTTGTCATAAAAGTGCCCATATTAGGCACATTGATTGTGGCATAACTTTACTTCACAACCACCCTGGAAGATCATTTTATACAGAATGGTCAATATACATCTCCCCTCATATGAGACAAAATTTCAGGGTAAATGGACCAACCAGAACCACCCAAGACAAGTTCCAAGACAACCACTATTTTTGACGCAATTTACCCCAATTTGGGCACTTATTCTTGCCTAACATCCACCCAGAACCTCCCTGGAAGATTATTTTATAGAAAATGGTCAATATACATCTCCCCTCATATGAGACACAATTTCAGGGTAAATGGACCAACCAGAACCACTCAGGACCAGTTCCAACACAAGCACTCGTTGTCATAAAAGTGCCCATATTAGGCACATTGATTGTGGCATAACTTTACTTCACAACCACCCTGGAAGATTATTTTAAAAATTATGGTCAATATACATCTCCCCTCATATGAGACACAATTTCAGGGTAAATGGACCAACCAGAACCACCCAAGACAAGTTCCAAGACAACCACTATTTTTGACGCAATTTACCCCAATTTGGGCACTTATTCTTGCCTAACATCCACCCAGAACCTCCCTGGAAGATTATTTTATAGAAAATGGTCAATATACATCTCCCCTCATATGAGACACAATTTCAGGGTAAATGGACCAACCAGAACCACCCAGGACCAGTTACAATGCAACCACTATTTTTGACGCAATTTACCCCAATTTGGGCACTATTTCTGGCCTAACATCCCTCCAGAACCTCCCTGGAAGACCAATTTTACCCAAAATTGTGAAATATACATCTTCCCACAAATGAGACACAATTCCCGGGTAAATGGACCAACCAGAACCGCTCAGGACCAGTTCCAATACAAGCACTCGTTGTCATAAAAGTGCCCATATTAGGTACATTGATTGTGGCATAACTTTACTTCAAGACCACCCTGGAAGATTATTTTATATAAAATGGTCAATATACGTCTACCCTCATATGAGACAAAATTTCAGGGTAAATGGACCAACCAGAACCACCCAAGACCAGTTCCAAGACAACCACTATTTTTGACGCAATTTACCCCAATTTGGGCACTTATTCTTGCCTAACATCCACCCAGAACCTCCCTGGAAGACTATTTTATAGAAAATGGTCAATATACATCTCCCCTCATATGAGACACAATTTCAGGGTAAATGGACCAACCAGAACCACTCAGGACCAGTTCCAACACAAGCACTCGTTGTCATAAAAGTGTCCATATTAGGCACATTGATTGTGGCATAACTTTACTTCACAACCACCCTGGAAGATTATTTTATACATTATGGTCAATATACATCTCCCCTCATATGAGACACAATTTCAGGGTAAATGGACCAACCAGAACCACCCAAGACAAGTTCCAAGACAACCACTATTTTTGACGCAATTTACCCCAATTTGGGCACTTATTCTTGCCTAACATCCACCCAGAACCTCCCTGGAAGATTATTTTATAGAAAATGGTCAATATACATCTCCCCTCATATGAGACACAATTTCAGGGTAAATGGAAAAACCAGAACCACTCAGGACCAGTTCCAACACAAGCACTCGTTGTCATAAAAGTGCCCATATTAGGCACATTGATTGTGGCATAACTTTACTTCACAACCACCCTGGAAGATCATTTTATACAGAATGGTCAATATACATCTCCCCTCATATGAGACAAAATTTCAGGGTAAATGGACCAACCAGAACCACCCAAGACAAGTTCCAAGACCACCACTATTTTTGACGCAATTTACCCCAATTTGGGCACTTATTCTTGCCTAACATCTACCCAGAACCTCCCTGGAAGATTATTTTATAGAAAATGGTCAATATACATCTCCCCTCATATGAGACACAATTTCAGGGTAAATGGACCAACCAGAACCACTCAGGACCAGTTCCAACACAAGCACTCGTTGTCATAAAAGTGCCCATATTAGGCACATTGATTGTGGCATAACTTTACTTCACAACCACCCTGGAAGATTATTTTATACAAAATGGTCAATATACATCTCCCCTCATATGAGACACAATTTCAGGGTAAATGGACCAACCAGAACCACCCAAGACAAGTTCCAAGACAACCACTATTTTTGACGCAATTTACCCCAATTTGGGCACTTATTCTTGCCTAACATCCACCCAGAACCTCCCTGGAAGATTATTTTATAGAAAATGGTCAATATACATCTCCCCTCATATGAGACACAATTTCAGGGTAAATGGACCAACCAGAACCACTCAGGACCAGTTCCAACACAAGCACTCGTTGTCATAAAAGTGCCCATATTAGGCACATTGATTGTGGCATAACTTTACTTCACAACCACCCTGGAAGATTATTTTATACAAATTGGTAAATATACGTCTACCCTCATATGAGACAAAATTTCAGGGTAAATGGACCAACCAGAACCATCCAGGACCAGTTACAATGCAACCACTATTTTTGACGCAATTTACCCCAATTTGGGCACTATTTCTGGCTTACCATCCCTCCAGAACCTCCCTGGAAGACCAATTGTACACAAAATTGTGAATTATACATCTACCCACAAATGAGACACAATTCCCGGGTAAATGGACCAACCAGAACCGCTCAGGACCAGTTCCAATACAAGCACTCGTTTTCATAAAAGTGCCCATATTAGGCACATTGATTGTGGCATAACTTTACTTCACAACCACCCTGGAAGATTATTTTATACATTATGGTCAATATACATCTCCCCTCATATGAGACAAAATTTCAGGGTAAATGGACCAACCAGAACCACCCAAGACAAGTTCCAAGACAACCACTATTTTTGACGCAATTTACCCCAATTTGGGCACTTATTCTTGCCTAACATCCACCCAGAACCTCCCTGGAAGATTATTTTATAGAAAATGGTCAATATACATCTCCCCTCATATGAGACACAATTTCAGGGTAAATGGACCAACCAGAACCACTCAGGACCAGTTCCAACACAAGCACTCGTTGTCATAAAAGTGCTCATATTAGGCACATTGATTGTGGCATAACTTTACTTCACAACCACCCTGGAAGATTATTTTAAACATTATGGTCAATATACATCTCCCCTCATATGAGACACAATTTCAGGGTAAATGGACCAACCAGAACCACCCAAGACAAGTTCCAAGACAACCACTATTTTTGACGCAATTTACCCCAATTTGGGCACTTATTCTTGCCTCACATCCACCCAGAACCTCCCTGGAAGATTATTTTATAGAAAATGGTCAATATACATCTCCCCTTATATGAGACACAATTTCAGGGTAAATGGACCAACCAGAACCACCCAGGACCAGTTACAATGCAACCACTATTTTTGACGCAATTTACCCCAATTTGGGCACTATTTCTGGCCTAACATCCCTCCAGAACCTCCCTGGAAGACCAATTTTACACAAAATTGTGAATATACATCTTCCCACAAATGAGACACAATTCCCGGGTAAATGGACCAACCAGAACCGCTCAGGACCAGTTCCAATACAAGCACTCGTTGTCATAAAAGTGCCCATATTAGGCACATTGATTGTGGCATAACTTTACTTCACAGCATCCCTGGAAGATTATTTTTTTTTATACAAAATGGTCAATATACATCTACCCTCATATGAGACAAAATTTCAGGGTAAATGGACCAACCAGAACCACCCAAGACCAGTTCAAATGCAACCACTATTTTTTTTTTTGACGCAATTTACCCCAATTTGGGCACTATTTCTGGCCTAACATCCCTCCAGAACCTCCATGGAAGACTAATTTTATAGAAAATGGTCAATATACATCTCCCCTCATATGAGACACAATTTCAGGGTAAATGGACCAACCAGAACCACTCAGGACCAGTTCCAACACAAGCACTCGTGGGAGACAACAGTTGGAACCTTCACGAGGTGTCTCCCGAGAGGCCGCCCCGCTGCGGCCTGCGAATCCAACACAACCACCCAGAGCTGCCACCCAGGAACATGGCGCCCTATGTTTTTCATCCAGCCGGAGATGTCCGCCCTGCCCCACACCTCCGGTTACTCCTCCTAAGGGCAGGCGACGTCGAGGAGAACCCGGGACCTACCTGCCCGGGATGCTCTAAGACGATCCGTCGTGACTTCATCCCACTGGTCTGCAACGCTTGCCGACGAAATTTCCACAGGACCTGTAGCGGCCTGACCCGAACCCAGATAAAGAGTCATCAAGGCTTTCTCTGCGGATCCTGTTCCGGAAATGCCGTCGTGCCGTCACTTCCGCGCACAGCCTACGTGGGACCGAAAGAAAAATGCTGTGTCTGCAAAATCTCCTTCTCCCCTACCATCTCCCCCATCCCCTGCTCGAACTGCCCCAACAAATCCCACCGCTCTTGCTCTGGACTACCTCGCTCCCAAACTAATGCAAGCTGGCTATGCCCGACCTGCTCACCACCCCCGACACAACAATCCTCCACACACCAAACAGCCATAACAACACACCAACCTATAAACGCAAACTGCCCCACCTGTAATAACAAATTAATCGTTTCACGCTCTCCCCTGACATGTAGATCCTGCAAACGTGGATTCCACCTCAAATGTGCCCCTGAAACCAGACACGCTTTAACCATACTTCGCAGGAACAATAACTGGTGCTGCCAGAGCTGTCTGAACCTGAAACCCTCCCACCCTCAACAACCCACAGATAGGATTGCCGATCTACCGGAGGCACGGAAAGCCGGTCTCACCATCCTCCAATGGAACTGTGACTACCTGGCGACCAAGACTACCGAACTGAAAGAGGTGACGGCACGTCTAAAAATTGACATCCTCCTCCTCCAGGAAACAAAACTGGGACTCGAAGACCCGACGCCTCAGCTCGACGGTTATAACGTGATTCGCCAAGACCGTGAGGGCTCAGGCACAAAACAGCGACGAGGCGGGGGTCTCCTTGTCTACCTGAGATGCGGCATCCCCTACTCCATCCTTCCAGCGTCCCCATCAGGCCCCCTCGAACTCCAGCATATCCACATTCCCATCGCCCGCAGGCGGCACCTCTCACTGGTCAACGCCTACATCCCCCCGGCGACATCGGATTATTGTCCTGCCCCCCAAGATTTCTCCTGGTTAAACTCGCTCCCCACGGAGCATGGCCTGATCTGCGGGGATTTCAACGCGCACCACCCGACCTGGGATATACTTGCCAAGACAGATCCCAGGGGTAACGCAATCCATCAATGGGTCGATGACCATGACCTAACTCTCCTTAATGACGGCGCGTGGACACGGGCTGCCAGATACCAACAAGGAGCAGGCATGAGTGCCCCCGACCTAACGATCACTGACCCCACCACGGCCGAACATCTGCAATGGGAACCCATCGACGAGATGACCTCCGACCACAGACCGATTCTGATTAGGTGGAACCGTGCTCTCCGTGTCGAATGCCAACAAAGAAGAGTACGACCCAACTTCTCGAAAGCTGACTGGAAGAGGTACCGTACCATCCTCATGGATCGCCTACCCGTAATCTCCGCAGCAGCCACAGCCCCGGAAAAACTCTCCCTCTTAGTGCAACACATGAAAGAGGCAGCAGCACTTACAATACCGGTCAAAGTTATCCGCCAGAAGGAGCTCCCATGGCTGACACAGGACCTGAAGGACCTCATCCGTGAAAGGAATCGACTACGTCGAGACCTCCAACAAAATAGGAAAGAATGGATAGCACTCTGTCAACAGATCAAACAAAAAACCACTGAAGCGAAAAGGAACGCATGGCGCTTACACCTCACCAAGATCGCCGAGACAAGATCTACGGGACAAGCCTGGTCCTTAGTAAAATCCCTCTCAGGTACCAAAACACAACAATCTGGCGAGTCCCTGGTCTACAAGAACAAGGAGTACGTGAGTGACCGAGCCAAAGCAACAGCATTTATCAGGGAATATGCCTCGGTCAGCGGACGCAAGAGTGACAAGCGGAGCAGACGAGCAGTGCGTTCTATACGTACAGCTACCCGCAGACTGCTCGGCTCACCGCGACAAGTCCTCGAGCTCCCGTTCACCGATGCTGAACTGCAGACAGCGCTGTCCCAACTTAAAGCGGGCAAGGCAGCTGGACCCGACGACATAGCCCCGGACCTTCTAAAAAATCTTCCGGCAAACATCCTTCCCGAACTACTCCATATCATCAACACCAGCTGGCTAGAGGGCTGGTGTCCACAAGCTTGGCGAGTGGCCACCATCATCCCTTTCCTCAAAAAAGGGAAGTCACCAAAGGACGTTGGGAACTACAGACCCATCGCCCTCACCTCTACGCTTAGCAAAACAATGGAAAGGCTCATCGTGAACCGTCTCGCCTGGTGGTTGGAAGATAAACAGCTTCTCAGCCACTGGCAAGCCGGTTTTCGAAAGGGAAGAAGCACGACGGACCAGGCCTTGCGACTGTCGCAGTTCATCTCTGATGGCTTCCAGTCGACTCAACGGCAACGCACGCTTGCAACATTCTTTGACTTCAGCAAGGCATTCGACCAGGTATGGAGAACAGGTCTCTTACAAAAAATGGCAGACCTGGGGGTCCCCTACCGCTTCATCAGATGGATCGCCAGCTGGCTCACAAATCGCACAGCCAGGGTCAGGATCAACAATACCATCGGCAGGAGCAGAACCTTCAAAGAAGGGCTCCCCCAAGGCTCGGTCCTGTCACCCCTCTTATTCATCATCTACATTAATGACCTCCTCGACAAGTTCAACGACTCCACCCTGGTCAGTGCCTATGCAGACGATCTGGCTCTTGCTTGTCGGGGTAGGAACAAAGAGGAGGTGGAAAGCAGACTTCAAGCGGAGGTGGAAAAAGTCTGGAGGTGGAGTTCCGAGGCACACCTAAACCTTAACACCACCAAGTGTGAGGCGTCATTTTTTAGCCTGGACTCAGCTGAGGCCAAATGGCAACCAAAGATCTTAATAAATGGCGCCACCCTCAAGCATAACCCCACCCCCACTTTTCTTGGCGTATCTTTTGACCGACAACTCACGTTTGCAGAGCAAGCGAAAAAGGTCCGCCAAACCATGTCCAAAAGAACGAACCTCCTCCGCAAACTCAGTGGCACATCCTGGGGTTGGCAACCAAACGACCTTAGAACGGTGTATATTGCCACCCAGAGAAGTCTTGCGGAGTACGCAGCACCGGCATGGGCCCCCTGGCTGGCCCAAACTCACCTCAAATCCCTTGAAACCGCCCAACTGGAAGCAGCCCGCGCCATAACCCACCACCTCAGGTCTACCCCCACCGAAGCAGTCCTACATGAGGCACATCTCACACCCCTCTCATCCCGCCTCAAGTTACAAGCACTTCTTAAGGCGGATGCCTGGAACCAGCTGCCTCCTTCTGATCCCCGACACCGCCTCCTCCATGAAAACGTTAAAATGCGTTTGCAAAAGAAGCCAGACTGGCGATCATCGACCCTTCCCCGTCTTACCGCTCTCGAACTCCATACCCCTTGCACATACTCTTCCCATCCCTGCCCACCCTGGCTATTACCCCCCCCCATCCAAACCGCCTTTACCGCAGTCTCTAAACACATGCCGACCATCACCCAAAGAGACAAGGCAGAAGAGCTCATCAGAAGCATGGGCAAACCGGACCTACAGATCTTCACAGATGGATCCACCAAAGAAGGCACTGCGGACGGTGGTGCAGGTTTTGTCGTCATTAAGGAGAGTGCAATCATCCACCAATGGCATGGTGCCACTGGCAGCCGCAGCAGCTCCTACCACTCTGAAAAAGTGGCACTGACCGAGGCACTCTCCTGGCTGAGGGAAACAGCAGACTGGCAGACATCAATTATCCTCAGTGACTGCAAATCGCTGGTCCAAGCCATGGGAAACCCCCATACGCAAGACCCCGCCATTCGGAGACTACAGGGTGACATCGCCCTTTTCCCTCCGCCTAAGCGACTGCAGCTACTGTGGATCCCGGGCCACTGCAACATATGCGGAAACGACCTGGCTGATGCCCTAGCTAAACTTGGCTCGTTAGATGACCAAACCAATACCCCCCCGGACGCAGCCACAAGACGTGCCATCATCCAACGTGAAGATCGCTCCCCCCCCCTCTCCCACCCCCGCCTTCTGCAGACTTACACTGCAAAAGTCACAGAGGAAGAACTTGCCCTATCGAAAGGAGACCGCACAGACCTGATCCGTTTCCGCAGTGGACACCACCCCCTGCTCCGCCGTTGGCTCCACCTTGTGGGGAAATCCGACTCGGATCGCTGCCGCCTGTGCGACGAGGAAACGGAGTCGTCTGAACACTTATGGCTCCGCTGTCCGGCCTTAATGACCGAACGCTACCATCGCGGCTTGGGCAACTCCCTGGATGAACTTATCCGTGTTCCAGTGGCAGCCCTAGCGCTGCTGAGGGTAATCCTCAGGCGCCTGAGGTGAAAAAGAAGAAGAAGAAGAAGAACACAAGCACTCGTTGTCATAAAAGTGCCCATATTAGGCACATTGATTGTGGCATAACTTTACTTCACAACCACCCTGGAAGATCATTTTATACAGAATGGTCAATATACATCTCCCCTCATATGAGACAAAATTTCAGGGTAAATGGACCAACCAGAACCACCCAAGACAAGTTCCAAGACAACCACTATTTTTGACGCAATTTACCCCAATTTGGGCACTTATTCTTGCCTAACATCCACCCAGAACCTCCCTGGAAGATTATTTTATAGAAAATGGTCAATATACATCTCCCCTCATATGAGACACAATTTCAGGGTAAATGGACCAACCAGAACCACTCAGGACCAGTTCCAACACAAGCACTCGTTGTCATAAAAGTGCCCATATTAGGCACATTGATTGTGGCATAACTTTACTTCACAACCACCCTGGAAGATTATTTTAAAAATTATGGTCAATATACATCTCCCCTCATATGAGACACAATTTCAGGGTAAATGGACCAACCAGAACCACCCAAGACAAGTTCCAAGACAACCACTATTTTTGACGCAATTTACCCCAATTTGGGCACTTATTCTTGCCTAACATCCACCCAGAACCTCCCTGGAAGATTATTTTATAGAAAATGGTCAATATACATCTCCCCTCATATGAGACACAATTTCAGGGTAAATGGACCAACCAGAACCACCCAGGACCAGTTACAATGCAACCACTATTTTTGACGCAATTTACCCCAATTTGGGCACTATTTCTGGCCTAACATCCCTCCAGAACCTCCCTGGAAGACCAATTTTACCCAAAATTGTGAAATATACATCTTCCCACAAATGAGACACAATTCCCGGGTAAATGGACCAACCAGAACCGCTCAGGACCAGTTCCAATACAAGCACTCGTTGTCATAAAAGTGCCCATATTAGGTACATTGATTGTGGCATAACTTTACTTCAAGACCACCCTGGAAGATTATTTTATATAAAATGGTCAATATACGTCTACCCTCATATGAGACAAAATTTCAGGGTAAATGGACCAACCAGAACCACCCAAGACCAGTTCCAAGACAACCACTATTTTTGACGCAATTTACCCCAATTTGGGCACTTATTCTTGCCTAACATCCACCCAGAACCTCCCTGGAAGACTATTTTATAGAAAATGGTCAATATACATCTCCCCTCATATGAGACACAATTTCAGGGTAAATGGACCAACCAGAACCACTCAGGACCAGTTCCAACACAAGCACTCGTTGTCATAAAAGTGTCCATATTAGGCACATTGATTGTGGCATAACTTTACTTCACAACCACCCTGGAAGATTATTTTATACATTATGGTCAATATACATCTCCCCTCATATGAGACACAATTTCAGGGTAAATGGACCAACCAGAACCACCCAAGACAAGTTCCAAGACAACCACTATTTTTGACGCAATTTACCCCAATTTGGGCACTTATTCTTGCCTAACATCCACCCAGAACCTCCCTGGAAGATTATTTTATAGAAAATGGTCAATATACATCTCCCCTCATATGAGACACAATTTCAGGGTAAATGGAAAAACCAGAACCACTCAGGACCAGTTCCAACACAAGCACTCGTTGTCATAAAAGTGCCCATATTAGGCACATTGATTGTGGCATAACTTTACTTCACAACCACCCTGGAAGATCATTTTATACAGAATGGTCAATATACATCTCCCCTCATATGAGACAAAATTTCAGGGTAAATGGACCAACCAGAACCACCCAAGACAAGTTCCAAGACCACCACTATTTTTGACGCAATTTACCCCAATTTGGGCACTTATTCTTGCCTAACATCTACCCAGAACCTCCCTGGAAGATTATTTTATAGAAAATGGTCAATATACATCTCCCCTCATATGAGACACAATTTCAGGGTAAATGGACCAACCAGAACCACTCAGGACCAGTTCCAACACAAGCACTCGTTGTCATAAAAGTGCCCATATTAGGCACATTGATTGTGGCATAACTTTACTTCACAACCACCCTGGAAGATTATTTTATACAAAATGGTCAATATACATCTCCCCTCATATGAGACACAATTTCAGGGTAAATGGACCAACCAGAACCACCCAAGACAAGTTCCAAGACAACCACTATTTTTGACGCAATTTACCCCAATTTGGGCACTTATTCTTGCCTAACATCCACCCAGAACCTCCCTGGAAGATTATTTTATAGAAAATGGTCAATATACATCTCCCCTCATATGAGACACAATTTCAGGGTAAATGGACCAACCAGAACCACTCAGGACCAGTTCCAACACAAGCACTCGTTGTCATAAAAGTGCCCATATTAGGCACATTGATTGTGGCATAACTTTACTTCACAACCACCCTGGAAGATTATTTTATACAAATTGGTAAATATACGTCTACCCTCATATGAGACAAAATTTCAGGGTAAATGGACCAACCAGAACCATCCAGGACCAGTTACAATGCAACCACTATTTTTGACGCAATTTACCCCAATTTGGGCACTATTTCTGGCCTACCATCCCTCCAGAACCTCCCTGGAAGACCAATTGTACACAAAATTGTGAATTATACATCTACCCACAAATGAGACACAATTCCCGGGTAAATGGACCAACCAGAACCGCTCAGGACCAGTTCCAATACAAGCACTCGTTTTCATAAAAGTGCCCATATTAGGCACATTGATTGTGGCATAACTTTACTTCACAGCATCCCTGGAAGATTATTTTATACAAAATGGTCAATATACATCTACCCTCATATGAGACAAAATTTCAGGGTAAATGGACCAACCAGAACCACCCAAGACCAGTTCAAATGCAACCACTATTTTTGACGCAATTTACCCCAATTTGGGCACTATTTCTGGCCTAACATCCCTCCAGAACCTCCCTGGAAGACTAATTTTATAGAAAATGGTCAATATACATCTCCCCTCATATGAGACACAATTTCAGGGTAAATGGACCAACCAGAACCACTCAGGACCAGTTCCAACACAAGCACTCGTTGTCATAAAAGTGCCCATATTAGGCACATTGATTGTGGCATAACTTTACTTCACAACCACCCTGGAAGATCATTTTATACAGAATGGTCAATATACATCTCCCCTCATATGAGACAAAATTTCAGGGTAAATGGACCAACCAGAACCACCCAAGACAAGTTCCAAGACAACCACTATTTTTGACGCAATTTACCCCAATTTGGGCACTTATTCTTGCCTAACATCCACCCAGAACCTCCCTGGAAGATTATTTTATAGAAAATGGTCAATATACATCTCCCCTCATATGAGACACAATTTCAGGGTAAATGGACCAACCAGAACCACCCAGGACCAGTTACAATGCAACCACTATTTTTGACGCAATTTACCCCAATTTGGGCACTATTTCTGGCCTAACATCCCTCCAGAACCTCCCTGGAAGACCAATTTTACCCAAAATTGTGAAATATACATCTTCCCACAAATGAGACACAATTCCCGGGTAAATGGACCAACCAGAACCGCTCAGGACCAGTTCCAATACAAGCACTCGTTGTCATAAAAGTGCCCATATTAGGTACATTGATTGTGGCATAACTTTACTTCAAGACCACCCTGGAAGATTATTTTATATAAAATGGTCAATATACGTCTACCCTCATATGAGACAAAATTTCAGGGTAAATGGACCAACCAGAACCACCCAAGACCAGTTCCAAGACAACCACTATTTTTGACGCAATTTACCCCAATTTGGGCACTTATTCTTGCCTAACATCCACCCAGAACCTCCCTGGAAGACTATTTTATAGAAAATGGTCAATATACATCTCCCCTCATATGAGACACAATTTCAGGGTAAATGGACCAACCAGAACCACTCAGGACCAGTTCCAACACAAGCACTCGTTGTCATAAAAGTGTCCATATTAGGCACATTGATTGTGGCATAACTTTACTTCACAACCACCCTGGAAGATTATTTTATACATTATGGTCAATATACATCTCCCCTCATATGAGACACAATTTCAGGGTAAATGGACCAACCAGAACCACCCAAGACAAGTTCCAAGACAACCACTATTTTTGACGCAATTTACCCCAATTTGGGCACTTATTCTTGCCTAACATCCACCCAGAACCTCCCTGGAAGATTATTTTATAGAAAATGGTCAATATACATCTCCCCTCATATGAGACACAATTTCAGGGTAAATGGAAAAACCAGAACCACTCAGGACCAGTTCCAACACAAGCACTCGTTGTCATAAAAGTGCCCATATTAGGCACATTGATTGTGGCATAACTTTACTTCACAACCACCCTGGAAGATCATTTTATACAGAATGGTCAATATACATCTCCCCTCATATGAGACAAAATTTCAGGGTAAATGGACCAACCAGAACCACCCAAGACAAGTTCCAAGACCACCACTATTTTTGACGCAATTTACCCCAATTTGGGCACTTATTCTTGCCTAACATCTACCCAGAACCTCCCTGGAAGATTATTTTATAGAAAATGGTCAATATACATCTCCCCTCATATGAGACACAATTTCAGGGTAAATGGACCAACCAGAACCACTCAGGACCAGTTCCAACACAAGCACTCGTTGTCATAAAAGTGCCCATATTAGGCACATTGATTGTGGCATAACTTTACTTCACAACCACCCTGGAAGATTATTTTATACAAAATGGTCAATATACATCTCCCCTCATATGAGACACAATTTCAGGGTAAATGGACCAACCAGAACCACCCAAGACAAGTTCCAAGACAACCACTATTTTTGACGCAATTTACCCCAATTTGGGCACTTATTCTTGCCTAACATCCACCCAGAACCTCCCTGGAAGATTATTTTATAGAAAATGGTCAATATACATCTCCCCTCATATGAGACACAATTTCAGGGTAAATGGACCAACCAGAACCACTCAGGACCAGTTCCAACACAAGCACTCGTTGTCATAAAAGTGCCCATATTAGGCACATTGATTGTGGCATAACTTTACTTCACAACCACCCTGGAAGATTATTTTATACAAATTGGTAAATATACGTCTACCCTCATATGAGACAAAATTTCAGGGTAAATGGACCAACCAGAACCATCCAGGACCAGTTACAATGCAACCACTATTTTTGACGCAATTTACCCCAATTTGGGCACTATTTCTGGCCTACCATCCCTCCAGAACCTCCCTGGAAGACCAATTGTACACAAAATTGTGAATTATACATCTACCCACAAATGAGACACAATTCCCGGGTAAATGGACCAACCAGAACCGCTCAGGACCAGTTCCAATACAAGCACTCGTTTTCATAAAAGTGCCCATATTAGGCACATTGATTGTGGCATAACTTTACTTCACAGCATCCCTGGAAGATTATTTTATACAAAATGGTCAATATACATCTACCCTCATATGAGACAAAATTTCAGGGTAAATGGACCAACCAGAACCACCCAAGACCAGTTCAAATGCAACCACTATTTTTGACGCAATTTACCCCAATTTGGGCACTATTTCTGGCCTAACATCCCTCCAGAACCTCCCTGGAAGACTAATTTTATAGAAAATGGTCAATATACATCTCCCCTCATATGAGACACAATTTCAGGGTAAATGGACCAACCAGAACCACTCAGGACCAGTTCCAACACAAGCACTCGTTGTCATAAAAGTGCCCATATTAGGCACATTGATTGTGGCATAACTTTACTTCACAACCACCCTGGAAGATCATTTTATACAGAATGGTCAATATACATCTCCCCTCATATGAGACAAAATTTCAGGGTAAATGGACCAACCAGAACCACCCAAGACAAGTTCCAAGACAACCACTATTTTTGACGCAATTTACCCCAATTTGGGCACTTATTCTTGCCTAACATCCACCCAGAACCTCCCTGGAAGATTATTTTATAGAAAATGGTCAATATACATCTCCCCTCATATGAGACACAATTTCAGGGTAAATGGACCAACCAGAACCACTCAGGACCAGTTCCAACACAAGCACTCGTTGTCATAAAAGTGCCCATATTAGGCACATTGATTGTGGCATAACTTTACTTCACAACCACCCTGGAAGATTATTTTAAACATTATGGTCAATATACATCTCCCCTCATATGAGACACAATTTCAGGGTAAATGGACCAACCAGAACCACCCAAGACAAGTTCCAAGACAACCACTATTTTTGACGCAATTTACCCCAATTTGGGCACTTATTCTTGCCTAACATCCACCCAGAACCTCCCTGGAAGATTATTTTATAGAAAATGGTCAATATACATCTCCCCTCATATGAGACACAATTTCAGGGTAAATGGACCAACCAGAACCACCCAGGACCAGTTACAATGCAACCACTATTTTTGACGCAATTTACCCCAATTTGGGCACTATTTCTGGCCTAACATCCCTCCAGAACCTCCCTGGAAGACCAATTTTACACAAAATTGTGAAATATACATCTTCCCACAAATGAGACACAATTCCCGGGTAAATGGACCAACCAGAACCGCTCAGGACCAGTTCCAATACAAGCACTCGTTGTCATAAAAGTGCCCATATTAGGTACATTGATTGTGGCATAACTTTACTTCAAGACCACCCTGGAAGATTATTTTATATAAAATGGTCAATATACGTCTACCCTCATATGAGACAAAATTTCAGGGTAAATGGACCAACCAGAACCACCCAAGACCAGTTCCAAGACCACCACTATTTTTGACGCAATTTACCCCAATTTGGGCACTTATTCTTGCCTAACATCTCCCCTCATATGAGACACAATTTCAGGGTAAATGGACCAACCAGAACCACTCAGGACCAGTTCCAACACAAGCACTCGTTGTCATAAAAGTGCCCATATTAGGCACATTGATTGTGGCATAACTTTACTTCACAACCACCCTGGAAGATTATTTTATACATTATGGTCAATATACATCTCCCCTCATATGAGACACAATTTCAGGGTAAATGGACCAACCAGAACCACCCAAGACAAGTTCCAAGACAACCACTATTTTTGACGCAATTTACCCCAATTTGGGCACTTATTCTTGCCTAACATCTACCCAGAACCTCCCTGGAAGATTATTTTATAGAAAATGGTCAATATACATCTCCCCTCATATGAGACACAATTTCAGGGTAAATGGACCAACCAGAACCACTCAGGACCAGTTCCAACACAAGCACTCGTTGTCATAAAAGTGCCCATATTAGGCACATTGATTGTGGCATAACTTTACTTCACAACCACCCTGGAAGATTTTTTTTTACATTATGGTCAATATACATCTCCCCTCATATGAGACACAATTTCAGGGTAAATGGACCAACCAGAACCACCCAAGACAAGTTCCAAGACAACCACTATTTTTGACGCAATTTACCCCAATTTGGGCAATTATTCTTGCCTAACATCCACCCAGAACCTCCCTGGAAGATTATTTTATAGAAAATTGTCAATATACATCTCCCCTCATATAAGACACAATTTCAGGGTAAATGGACCAACCAGAACCACTCAGGACCAGTTCCAACACAAGCACTCGTTGTCATAAAAGTGCCCATATTAGGCACATTGATTGTGGCATAACTTTACTTCACAACCACCCTGGAAGATTATTTTATACAAAATGGTCAATATACGTCTACCCTCATATGAGACAAAATTTCAGGGTAAATGGACCAACCAGAACCACCCAGGACCAGTTACAATGCAACCACTATTTTTGACGCAATTTACCCCAATTTGGGCACTATTTCTGGCCTAACATCCCCCCAGAACCTCCCTGGAAGACCAATTTTACACAAAATTGTGAATTATACATCTACCCACAAATGAGACACAATTCCTGGGTAAATGGACAAACCAGAACCGCTCAGGACCAGTTCCAATACAAGCACTCGTTGTCATAAAAGTGCCCATATTAGGTACATTGTTTGTGGCATAACTTTACTTCACGACCACCCTGGAAGATTATTTTATACAAAATGGTCAATATACGTCTACCCTCATATGAGACAAAATTTCAGGGTAAATGGACCAACCAGAACCACCCAAGACCAGTTCCAAGACAACCACTATTTTTGACGCAATTTACCTCAATTTGGGCACTTATTCTTGCCTAACATCCACCCAGAACCTCCCTGGAAGACTAATTTTATACAAAATGGTGAATTATACATCTACCCGCAAATGAGACACAATTTCTGGGTAAATGGACCAACCAGAACCGCTCAGGACCAGTTCCAATACAAGCACTCGTTGTCATAAAAGTGTCCATATTAGGTACACTGATTGTGGCATAACTTTACTTCACAGCATCCCTGGAAGATTATTTTATACAAAATGGTCAATATACATCTACCCTCATATGAGACACAATTTCTGGGTAAATGGACCAACCAGAACCACTCAGGACCAGTTCCAACACAAGCACTCGTTGTCATAAAAGTGCCCATATTAGGCACATTGATTGTGGCATAACTTTACTTCACAACCACCTTGGAAGAATATTTTATACATTATGGTCAATATACATCTCCCCTCATATGAGATAAAATTTCAGGGTAAATGGACCAACCAGAACCACCCAAGACAAGTTCCAAGACAACCACTATTTTAGACGCAATTTACCCCAATTTGGGCACTTATTCTTGCCTAACATCCACCCAGAACCTCCCTGGAAGATTATTTTATAGAAAATGGTCAATATACATCTCCCCTCATATGAAACACAATTTCAGGGTAAATGGACCAACCAGAACCACTCAGGACCAGTTCCAACACAAGCACTCGTTGTCATAAAAGTGCCCATATTAGGCACATTGATTGTGGCATAACTTTACTTCACAACCACCCTGGAAGATCATTTTATACAGAATGGTCAATATACATCTCCCCTCTTATGAGACAAAATTTCAGGGTAAATGGACCAACCAGAACCACCCAAGACAAGTTCCAAGACCACCACTATTTTTGATGCAATTTACCCCAATTTAGGCACTTATTCTTGCCTAACATCCACCCAGAACCTCCCTGGAAGATTATTTTATAGAAAATGGTCAATATACATCTCCCCTCATATGAGACACAATTTCAGGGTAAATGGACCAACCAGAACCACTCAGGACCAGTTCCAACACAAGCACTCGTTGTCATAAAAGTGCCCATATTAGGCACATTGATTGTGGCATAACTTTACTTCACAACCACCCTGGAAAATCATTTTATATAGAATGGTCAATATACATCTCCCCTCATATGAGACAAAATTTCAGGGTAAATGGAGCAACCAGAACCACCCAAGACAAGTTCCAAGACCACCACTATTTTTGACGCAATTTACCCCAATTTGGGCACTTATTCTTGCCTAACATCCACCCAGAACCTCCCTGGAAGATTATTTTATAGAAAATGGTCAATATACATCTCCCCTCATATGAGACACAATTTCAGGGTAAATGGACCAACCAGAACCACTCAGGACCAGTTCCAACACAAGCACTCGTTGTCATAAAAGTGCCCATATTAGGCACATTGATTGTGGCATAACTTTACTTCACAACCACCCTGGAAGATTATTTTATAGAAAATGGTCAATATACGTCTACCCTCATATGAGACAAAATTTCAGGGTAAATGGACCAACCAGAACCACCCAGGACCAGTTACAATGCAACCACTATTTTTGACGCAATTTACCCCAATTTGGGCAGTTATTCTTGCCTAACATCCCCCCAGAACCTCCCTGGAAGACCAATTTTACACAAAATTGTGAATTATACATCTACCCACAAATGAGACACAATTCCCGGGTAAATGGACCAACCAGAACCGCTCAGGACCAGTTCCAATACAAGCACTCGTTGTCATAAAAGTGCCCATATTAGGTACATTGATTGTGGCATAACTTTACTTCACGACCACCCTGGAAGATTATTTTATACAAAATTGTCAATATACGTCTACCCTCATATGAAACAAAATTTCAGGGTAAATGGACCAACCAGAACCACCCAAGACCAGTTCCAAGACAACCACTATTTTTGACGCAATTTACCCCAATTTGGGCACTTATTCTTGCCTAACATCCACCCAGAACCTCCCTGGAAGATTATTTTATAGAAAACGGTCAATATACATCTCCCCTCATATGAGACACAATTTCAGGGTAAATGGACCAACCAGAACCACTCAGGACCAGTTCCAACACAAGCACTCGTTGTCATAAAAGTGCCCATATTAGGCACATTGATTGTGGCATAACTTTACTTCACAACCACCCTGGAAGATTATTTTATACATTATGGTCAATATACATCTCCCCTCATATGAGACACAATTTCAGGGTAAATGGACCAACCAGAACCACCCAAGACAAGTTCCAAGACAACCACTATTTTTGACGCAATTTACCCCAATTTGGGCACTTATTCTTGCCTAACATCCACCCAGAACCTCCCTGGAAGATTATTTTATAGAAAATGGTCAATATACATCTCCCCTCATATGAGACACAATTTCAGGGTAAATGGACCAACCAGAACCACTCAGGACCAGTTCCAACACAAGCACTCGTTGTCATAAAAGTGCCCATATTAGGCACATTGATTGTGGCATAACATTACTTCACAACCACCCTGGAAGATCATTTTATACAGAATGGTCAATATACATCTCCCCTCATATGAGACAAAATTTCAGGGTAAATGGACTAACCAGAACCACCCAAGACAAGTTCCAAGACCACCACTATTTTTGACGCAATTTACCCCAATTTGGGCACTTATTCTTGCCTAACATCTACCCAGAACCTCCCTGGAAGATTATTTTATAGAAAATGGTCAATATACATCTCCCCTCATATGAGACACAATTTCAGGGTAAATAGACCAACCAGAACCACTCAGGACCAGTTCCAACACAAGCACTCGTTGTCATAAAAGTGCCCATATTAGGCACATTGATTGTGGCATAACTTTACTTCACAACCACCCTGGAAGATTATTTTATACAAAATGGTCAATATACGTCTACCCTCATATGAGACAAAATTTCAGGGTAAATGGACCAACCAGAACCACCCAAGACCAGTTCCAAGACAACCACTATTTTTGACGCAATTTACCCCAAATTGGGCACTTATTCTTGCCTAACATCCACCCAGAACCTCCCTGGAAGACCAATTTTACACAAAATTGTGAATTATACATCTACCCACAAATGATACACAATTCCCGGGTAAATGGACCAACCAGAACCACTCAGGAACAGTTCCAACACAAGCACTCGTTGTCATAAAAGTGCCCATATTAGGCACATTGATTGTGGCATAACTTTACTTCACAACCACCCTGGAAGATTATTTTATACATTATGGTCAATATACATCTCCCCTCATATGAAACACAATTTCAGGGTAAATGGACCAACCAGAACCACCCAAGACAAGTTCCAAGACAACCACTATTTTTGACGCAATTTACCCCAATTTGGGCACTTATTCTTGCCTAACATCCACCCAGAACCTCCCTGGAAGATTATTTTTATAGAAAATGGTCAATATACATCTCCCCTCATATGAGACACAATTTCAGGGTAAATGGACCAATCAGAACCACTCAGGACCAGTTCCAACACAAGCACTCGTTGTCATAAAAGTGCCCATATTAGGCACATTGATTGTGGCATAACTTTACTTCACAACCACCCTGGAAGATCATTTTATACAGAATGGTCAATATACATCTCCCCTCATATGAGACAAAATTTCAGGGTAAATGGACCAACCAGAACCACCCAAGACAAGTTCCAAGACCACCACTATTTTGACACAATTTACCCCAATTTGGGCACTTATTCTTGCCTAACATCCACCCAGAACCTCCCTGGAAGATTATTTTATAGAAAATGGTCAATATACATCTCCCCTCATATGAGACACAATTTCAGGGTAAATGGACCAACCAGAACCACTCAGGACCAGTTCCAACACAAGCACTCGTTGTCATAAAAGTGCCCATATAAGGCACATTGATTGTGGCATAACATTACTTCACAACCACCCTGGAAGATTATTTTATACAAAATGGTCAATATACGTCTACCCTCATATGAGACAAAATTTCAGGGTAAATGGACCAACCAGAACCACCCAGGACCAGTTACAATGCAACCACTATTTTTGACGCAATTTACCCCAATTTGGGCACTATTTCTGGCCTAACATCCCCCCAGAACCTCCCTGGAAGACCAATTTTACACAAAATTGTGAATTATACATCTACCCACAAATGAGACACAATTCCCGGGTAAATGGACCAACCAGAACCGCTCAGGACCAGTTCCAATACAAGCACTCGTTGTCATAAAAGTGCCCATATTAGGTACATTGATTGTGGCATAACTTTACTTCACGACCACCCTGGAAGATTATTTTATATAAAATGGTCAATATACGTCTATCCTCATATGAGACAAAATTTCAGGGTAAATGGACCAACCAGAACCACCCAAGACCAGTTCCAAGACCACCACTATTTTTGACGCAATTTACCCCAATTTGGGCACTTATTCTTGCCTACCATCTCCCCTCATATGAGACACAATTTCAGGGTAAATGGACCAAACAGAACCACTCAGGACCAGTTCCAACACAAGCACTCGTTGTCATAAAAGTGCCCATATTAGGCACATTGATTGTGGCATAACTTTACTTCACAACCACCCTGGAAGATTATTTTATACATTATGTTCAGTATACATCTCCCCTCATATGAGACACAATTTCAGGGTAAATGGACCAACCAGAACCACCCAAGACAAGTTCCAATACAACCACTATTTTTGACGCAATTTACCCCAATTTGGGCACTTATTCTTGCCTAACATCCACCCAGAACCTCCCTGGAAGATTATTTTATAGAAAATGGTCAATATACATCTCCCCTCATATGAGACACAATTTCAGGGTAAATGGACCAACCAGAACCACTCAGGACCAGTTCCAACACAAGCACTCGTTGTCATAAAAGTGCCCATATTAGGCACATTGATTGTGGCATAACTTCACTTCACAACCACCCTGGAAGATCATTTTATACAGAATGGTCAATATACATCTCCCCTCATATGAGACAAAATTTCAGGGTAAATGGACCAACCAGAACCACCCAAGACAAGTTCCAAGACAACCACTATTTTTGACGCAATTTACCCCAATTTGGGCACTTATTCTTGCCTAACATCCACCCAGAACCTCCCTGGAAGATTATTTTATAGAAAATGGTCAATATACATCTCCCCTCATATGAGACACAATTTCAGGGTAAATGGACCAACCAGAACCACTCAGGACCAGTTCCAACACAAGCACTCGTTGTCATAAAAGTGCCCATATAAGGCACATTGATTGTGGCATAACATTACTTCACAACCACCCTGGAAGATTATTTTATACAAAATGGTCAATATACGTCTACCCTCATATGAGACAAAATTTCAGGGTAAATGGACCAACCAGAACCACCCAGGACCAGTTACAATGCAACCACTATTTTTGACGCAATTTACCCCAATTTGGGCACTATTTCTGGCCTAACATCCCCCCAGAACCTCCCTGGAAGACCAATTTTACACAAAATTGTGAATTATACATCTACCCACAAATGAGACACAATTCCCGGGTAAATGGACCAACCAGAACCGCTCAGGACCAGTTCCAATACAAGCACTCGTTGTCATAAAAGTGCCCATATTAGGTACATTGATTGTGGCATAACATTACTTCACAACCACCCTGGAAGATTATTTTATACAAAATGGTCAATATACGTCTACCCTCATATGAGACAAAATTTCAGGGTAAATGGACCAACCAGAACCACCCAGGACCAGTTACAATGCAACCACTATTTTTGACGCAATTTACCCCAATTTGGGCACTATTTCTGGCCTAACATCCCCCCAGAACCTCCCTGGAAGACCAATTTTACACAAAATTGTGAATTATACATCTACCCACAAATGAGACACAATTCCCGGGTAAATGGACC
This sequence comes from Stigmatopora argus, assembly GCF_051989625.1. Lineage (NCBI taxonomy): Eukaryota > Metazoa > Chordata > Actinopteri > Syngnathiformes > Syngnathidae > Stigmatopora > Stigmatopora argus. The sequence goes on from NW_027520048.1 coordinate 33,367, forward strand.
AACCAGAACCGCTCAGGACCAGTTCCAATACAAGCACTCGTTGTCATAAAAGTGCCCATATTAGGTACATTGATTGTGGCATAACTTTACTTCACGACCACCCTGGAAGATTATTTTATATAAAATGGTCAATATACGTCTATCCTCATATGAGACAAAATTTCAGGGTAAATGGACCAACCAGAACCACCCAAGACCAGTTCCAAGACCACCACTATTTTTGACGCAATTTACCCCAATTTGGGCACTTATTCTTGCCTAACATCTCCCCTCATATGAGACACAATTTCAGGGTAAATGGACCAACCAGAACCACTCAGGACCAGTTCCAACACAAGCACTCGTTGTCATAAAAGTGCCCATATTAGGCACATTGATTGTGGCATAACTTTACTTCACAACCACCCTGGAAGATTATTTTATACATTATGTTCAATATACATCTCCCCTCATATGAGACACAATTTCAGGGTAAATGGACCAACCAGAACCACCCAAGACAAGTTCCAATACAACCACTATTTTTGACGCAATTTACCCCAATTTGGGCACTTATTCTTGCCTAACATCCACCCAGAACCTCCCTGGAAGATTATTTTATAGAAAATGGTCAATATACATCTCCCCTCATATGAGACAAGATTTCAGGGTAAATGGACCAACCAGAACCACTCAGGACCAGTTCCAACACAAGCACTCGTTGTCATAAAAGTGCCCATATTAGGCACATTGATTGTGGCATAACTTCACTTCACAACCACCCTGGAAGATCATTTTATACAGAATGGTCAATATACATCTCCCCTCATATGAGACAAAATTTCAGGGTAAATGGACCAACCAGAACCACCAAAGACAAGTTCCAAGACAACCACTATTTTTGACGCAATTTACCCCAATTTGGGCACTTATTCTTGCCTAACATCCACCCAGAACCTCCCTGGAAGATTATTTTATAGAAAATGGTCAATATACATCTCCCCTCATATGAGACACAATTTCAGGGTAAATGGACCAACCAGAACCACTCAGGACCAGTTCCAACACAAGCACTCGTTGTCATAAAAGTGCCCATATTAGGCACATTGATTGTGGCATAACTTTACTTCACAGCATCCCTGGAAGATTATTTTATACAAAATGGTCAATATACATCTACCCTCATATGAGACAAAATTTCAGGGTAAATGGACCAACCCGAACCACCCAAGACCAGTTCAAATGCAACCACTATTTTTAACGAAATTTACCCCAATTTGGGCACTATTTCTGGCCTAACATCCCTCCAGAACCTCCCTGGAAGACTAATTTTACACAAATTTGTCAATAATACATCTACCCACAAATAAGACACAATTCCTGGGTAAATGGACCAACCAGAACCACCCAGGACCAGTTCCAATACAAGCACTATTTTTGACGCAATTTACCCCAATTTGGGCACTATTTCTGGCCTAACATCCCCCCAGAACCTCCCTGGAAGACCAATTTTACACAAAATTGTGAATTATACATCTACCCACAAATGAGACACAATTCCCGGGTAAATAGACCAACCAGAACCGCTCAGGACCAGTTCCAATACAAGCACTCGTTGTCATAAAAGTGCCCATATTAGGTACATTGATTGTGGCATAACTTTACTTCACGAACACCCTGGAAGATTATTTTATACAAAATGGTCAATATACGTCTACCCTCATATGAGACAAAATTTCAGGGTAAATGGACCAACCAGAACCACCCAAGACCAGTTCCAAGACCACCACTATTTTTGACGCAATTTACCCCAATTTGGGCACTTATTCTTGCCTAACATCTCCCCTCATATGAGACACAATTTCAGGGTAAATGGACCAACCAGAACCACTCAGGACCAGTTCCAACACAAGCACTCGTTGTCATAAAAGTGCCCATATTAGGCACATTGATTGTGGCATAACTTTACTTCACAACCACCCTGGAAGATTATTTTATACATTATGGTCAATATACATCTCACCTCATATGAGACACAATTTCAGGGTAAATGGACCAACCAGAACCACCCAAGACAAGTTCCAAGACAACCACTATTTTTGACGCAATTTACCCCAATTTGGGCACTTATTCTTGCCTAACATCCACCCAGAACCTCCCTGGAAGATTATTTTATAGAAAATGGTCAATATACATCTCCCCTCATATGAGACACAATTTCAGGGTAAATGGACCAACCAGAACCACTCAGGACCAGTTCCAACACAAGCACTCGTTGTCATAAAAGTGCCCATATTAGGCACATTGATTGTGGCATAACTTTACTTCACAACCACCCTGGAAGATCATTTTATACAGAATGGTCAATATACATCTCCCCTCATATGAGACAAAATTTCAGGGTAAATGGACTAACCAGAACCACCCAAGACAAGTTCCAAGACCACCACTATTTTTGACACAATTTACCCCAATTTGGGCATTTATTCTTGCCTAACATCCACCCAGAACCTCCCTGGAAGATTATTTTATAGAAAATGGTCAATATACATCTCCCCTCATATGAGACACAATTTCAGGGTAAATGGACAAACCAGAACCACTCAGGACCAGTTCCAACACAAGCACTCGTTGTCATAAAAGTGCCCATATTAGGCACATTGATTGTGGCATAACTTTACTTCACAACCACCCTGGAAGATTATTTTACACAAAATGGTCAATATACGTCTACCCTCATATGAGACAAAATTTCAGGGTAAATGGACCAACCAGAACCACCCAGGACCAGTTACAATGCAACAACTATTTTTGACGCAATTTACCCCAATTTGGGCACTATTTCTGGCCTAACATCCCCCCCAGAACCTCCCTGGAAGACCAATTTTACACAAAATTGTGAATTATAAATCTACCCACAAATGAGACACAATTCCCGGGTAAATGGACCAACCAGAACCGCTCAGGACCAGTTCCAATACAAGCACTCGTTGTCAGAAAAGTGCCCATATTAGGTACATTGATTGTGGCATAACTTTACTTCACGACCACCCTGGAAGATTATTTTATATAAAATGGTCAATATACGTCTACCCTCATATGAGACAAAATTTCAGGGTAAATGGACCAACCAGAACCACCCAAGACCAGTTCCAAGACAACCACTATTTTTGACGCAATTTACCCCAATTTGGGGACTTATTCTTGCCTAACATCCACCCAGAACCTCCCTGGAAGATTATTTTATAGAAAATGGTCAATATACATCTCCCCTCATATGAGACACAATTTCAGGGTAAATGGACCAACCAGAACCACTCAGGACCAGTTCCAACACAAGCACTCGTTGTCATAAAAGTGCCCATATTAGGCACATTGATTGTGGCATAACTTTACTTCACAACCATCCTGGAAGATTATTTTATACATTATGGTCAATATACATCTCCCCTCATATGAGACACAATTTCAGGGTAAATGGACCAACCAGAACCACCCAAGACAAGTTCCAAAACCACCACTATTTTTGACGCAATTTACCCCAATTTGGGCACTTATTCTTGCCTAACATCTACCCAGAACCTCCCTGGAAGATTATTTTATAGAAAATGGTCAATATACATCTCCCCTCATATGAGACACAATTTCAGGGTAAATGGACCAACCAGAACCACTCAGGACCAGTTCCAACACAAGCACTCGTTGTCATAAAAGTGCCCATATTAGGCACATTGATTGTGGCATAACTTTACTTCACAGCATCCCTGGAAGATTATTTTATACAAAATGGTCAATATACATCTACCCTCATATGAGACAAAATTTCAGGGTAAATGGACCAACCCGAACCACCCAAGACCAGTTCAAATGCAACCACTATTTTTAACGAAATTTACCCCAATTTGGGCACTATTTCTGGCCTAACATCCCTCCAGAACCTCCCTGGAAGACTAATTTTACACAAATTTGTCAATAATACATCTACCCACAAATAAGACACAATTCCTGGGTAAATGGACCAACCAGAACCACCCAGGACCAGTTCCAATACAAGCACTATTTTTGACGCAATTTACCCCAATTTGGGCACTATTTCTGGCCTAACATCCCCCCAGAACCTCCCTGGAAGACCAATTTTACACAAAATTGTGAATTATACATCTACCCACAAATGAGACACAATTCCCGGGTAAATAGACCAACCAGAACCGCTCAGGACCAGTTCCAATACAAGCACTCGTTGTCATAAAAGTGCCCATATTAGGTACATTGATTGTGGCATAACTTTACTTCACGAACACCCTGGAAGATTATTTTATACAAAATGGTCAATATACGTCTACCCTCATATGAGACAAAATTTCAGGGTAAATGGACCAACCAGAACCACCCAAGACCAGTTCCAAGACCACCACTATTTTTGACGCAATTTACCCCAATTTGGGCACTTATTCTTGCCTAACATCTCCCCTCATATGAGACACAATTTCAGGGTAAATGGACCAACCAGAACCACTCAGGACCAGTTCCAACACAAGCACTCGTTGTCATAAAAGTGCCCATATTAGGCACATTGATTGTGGCATAACTTTACTTCACAACCACCCTGGAAGATTATTTTATACATTATGGTCAATATACATCTCACCTCATATGAGACTCAATTTCAGGGTAAATGGACCAACCAGAACCACCCAAGACAAGTTCCAAGACAACCACTATTTTTGACGCAATTTACCCCAATTTGGGCACTTATTCTTGCCTAACATCCACCCAGAACCTCCCTGGAAGATTATTTTATAGAAAATGGTCAATATACATCTCCCCTCATATGAGACACAATTTCAGGGTAAATGGACCAACCAGAACCACTCAGGACCAGTTCCAACACAAGCACTCGTTGTCATAAAAGTGCCCATATTAGGCACATTGATTGTGGCATAACTTTACTTCACAACCACCCTGGAAGATCATTTTATACAGAATGGTCAATATACATCTCCCCTCATATGAGACAAAATTTCAGGGTAAATGGACTAACCAGAACCACCCAAGACAAGTTCCAAGACCACCACTATTTTTGACACAATTTACCCCAATTTGGGCATTTATTCTTGCCTAACATCCACCCAGAACCTCCCTGGAAGATTATTTTATAGAAAATGGTCAATATACATCTCCCCTCATATGAGACACAATTTCAGGGTAAATGGACCAACCAGAACCACTCAGGACCAGTTCCAACACAAGCACTCGTTGTCATAAAAGTGCCCATATTAGGCACATTGATTGTGGCATAACTTTACTTCACAACCACCCTGGAAGATTATTTTATACAAAATGGTCAATATACGTCTACCCTCATATGAGACAAAATTTCAGGGTAAATGGACCAACCAGAACCACCCAGGACCAGTTACAATGCAACAACTATTTTTGACGCAATTTACCCCAATTTGGGCACTATTTCTGGCCTAACATCCCCCCCAGAACCTCCCTGGAAGACCAATTTTACACAAAATTGTGAATTATACATCTACCCACAAATGAGACACAATTCCCGGGTAAATGGACCAACCAGAACCGCTCAGGACCAGTTCCAATACAAGCACTCGTTGTCAGAAAAGTGCCCATATTAGGTACATTGATTGTGGCATAACTTTACTTCACGACCACCCTGGAAGATTATTTTATATAAAATGGTCAATATACGTCTACCCTCATATGAGACAAAATTTCAGGGTAAATGGACCAACCAGAACCACCCAAGACCAGTTCCAAGACAACCACTATTTTTGACGCAATTTACCCCAATTTGGGGACTTATTCTTGCCTAACATCCACCCAGAACCTCCCTGGAAGATTATTTTATAGAAAATGTCAATATACATCTCCCCTCATATGAGACACAATTTCAGGGTAAATGGACCAACCAGAACCACTCAGGACCAGTTCCAACACAAGCACTCGTTGTCATAAAAGTGCCCATATTAGGCACATTGATTGTGGCATAACTTTACTTCACAACCATCCTGGAAGATTATTTTATACATTATGGTCAATATACATCTCCCCTCATATGAGACACAATTTCAGGGTAAATGGACCAACCAGAACCACCCAAGACAAGTTCCAAGACCACCACTATTTTTGACGCAATTTACCCCAATTTGGGCACTTATTCTTGCCTAACATCTACCCAGAACCTCCCTGGAAGATTATTTTATAGAAAATGGTCAATATACATCTCCCCTCATATGAGACACAATTTCAGGGTAAATGGACCAACCAGAACCACTCAGGACCAGTTCCAACACAAGCACTCGTTGTCATAAAAGTGCCCATATTAGGCACATTGATTGTGGCATAACTTTACTTCACAACTACCCTGGAAGATTATTTTATACAAAATGGTCAATATACATCTCCCCTCATATGAGACACAATTTCAGGGTAAATGGACCAACCAGAACCACCCAAGACAAGTTCCAAGACAACCACTATTTTTGACGCAATTTACCCCAATTTGGGCACTTATTCTTGCCTAACATCCACCCAGAACCTCCCTGGAAGATTATTTTATAGAAAATGGTCAATATACATCTCCCCTCATATGAGACACAATTTCAGGGTAAATGGACCAACCAGAACCACTCAGGACCAGTTCCAACACAAGCACTCGTTGTCATAAAAGTGCCCATATTAGGCACATTGATTGTGGCATAACTTTACTTCACAACCACCCTGGAAGATTATTTTATACAAAATGGTCAATATACGTCTACCCTCATATGAGACAAAATTTCAGGGTAAATGGACCAACCAGAACCACCCAGGACCAGTTACAATGCAACCACTATTTTTGACGCAATTTACCCCAATTTGGGCATTTATTCTTGCCTAACATCCACCCAGAACCTCCCTGGAAGATTATTTTATAGAAAATGGTCAATATACATCTCCCCTCATATGAGACACAATTTCAGGGTAAATGGACCAACCAGAACCACTCAGGACCAGTTCCAACACAAGCACTCGTTGTCATAAAAGTGCCCATATTAGGCACATTGATTGTGGCATAACTACTTCACAACCACCCTGGAAGATTATTTTATACAAAATGGTCAATATACGTCTACCCTCATATGAGACAAAATTTCAGGGTAAATGGACCAACCAGAACCACCCAGGACCAGTTACAATGCAACAACTATTTTTGACGCAATTTACCCCAATTTGGGCACTATTTCTGGCCTAACATCCCCCCCAGAACCTCCCTGGAAGACCAATTTTACACAAAATTGTGAATTATACATCTACCCACAAATGAGACACAATTCCCGGGTAAATGGACCAACCAGAACCGCTCAGGACCAGTTCCAATACAAGCACTCGTTGTCAGAAAAGTGCCCATATTAGGTACATTGATTGTGGCATAACTTTACTTCACGACCACCCTGGAAGATTATTTTATATAAAATGGTCAATATACGTCTACCCTCATATGAGACAAAATTTCAGGGTAAATGGACCAACCAGAACCACCCAAGACCAGTTCCAAGACAACCACTATTTTTGACGCAATTTACCCCAATTTGGGGACTTATTCTTGCCTAACATCCACCCAGAACCTCCCTGGAAGATTATTTTATAGAAAATGGTCAATATACATCTCCCCTCATATGAGACACAATTTCAGGGTAAATGGACCAACCAGAACCACTCAGGACCAGTTCCAACACAAGCACTCGTTGTCATAAAAGTGCCCATATTAGGCACATTGATTGTGGCATAACTTTACTTCACAACCATCCTGGAAGATTATTTTATACATTATGGTCAATATACATCTCCCCTCATATGAGACACAATTTGAGGGTAAATGGACCAACCAGAACCACCCAAGACAAGTTCCAAGACCACCACTATTTTTGACACAATTTACCCCAATTTGGGAACTTATTCTTGCCTAACATCTACCCAGAACCTCCCTGGAAGATTATTTTATAGAAAATGGTCAATATACATCTCCCCTCATATGAGACACAATTTCAGGGTAAATGGACCAACCAGAACCACTCAGGACCAGTTCCAACACAAGCACTCGTTGTCATAAAAGTGCCCATATTAGGCACATTGATTGTGGCATAACTTTACTTCACAACCACCCTGGAAGATTATTTTATACAAAATGGTCAATATACATCTCCCCTCATATGAGACACAATTTCAGGGTAAATGGACCAACCAGAACCACCCAAGACAAGTTCCAAGACAACCACTATTTTTGACGCAATTTACCCCAATTTGGGCACTTATTCTTGCCTAACATCCACCCAGAACCTCCCTGGAAGATTATTTTATAGAAAATGGTCAATATACATCTCCCCTCATATGAGACACAATTTCAGGGTAAATGGACCAACCAGAACCACTCAGGACCAGTTCCAACACAAGCACTCGTTGTCATAAAAGTGCCCATATTAGGCACATTGATTGTGGCATAACTTTACTTCACAACCATCCTGGAAGATTATTTTATACATTATGGTCAATATACATCTCCCCTCATATGAGACACAATTTCAGGGTAAATGGACCAACCAGAACCACCCAAGACAAGTTCCAAGACCACCACTATTTTTGACGCAATTTACCCCAATTTGGGCACTTATTCTTGCCTAACATCTACCCAGAACCTCCCTGGAAGATTATTTTATAGAAAATGGTCAATATACATCTCCCCTCATATGAGACACAATTTCAGGGTAAATGGACCAACCAGAACCACTCAGGACCAGTTCCAACACAAGCACTCGTTGTCATAAAAGTGCCCATATTAGGCACATTGATTGTGGCATAACTTTACTTCACAGCATCCCTGGAAGATTATTTTATACAAAATGGTCAATATACATCTACCCTCATATGAGACAAAATTTCAGGGTAAATGGACCAACCCGAACCACCCAAGACCAGTTCAAATGCAACCACTATTTTTAACGAAATTTACCCCAATTTGGGCACTATTTCTGGCCTAACATCCCTCCAGAACCTCCCTGGAAGACTAATTTTACACAAATTTGTCAATAATACATCTACCCACAAATAAGACACAATTCCTGGGTAAATGGACCAACCAGAACCACCCAGGACCAGTTCCAATACAAGCACTATTTTTGACGCAATTTACCCCAATTTGGGCACTATTTCTGGCCTAACATCCCCCCAGAACCTCCCTGGAAGACCAATTTTACACAAAATTGTGAATTATACATCTACCCACAAATGAGACACAATTCCCGGGTAAATAGACCAACCAGAACCGCTCAGGACCAGTTCCAATACAAGCACTCGTTGTCATAAAAGTGCCCATATTAGGTACATTGATTGTGGCATAACTTTACTTCACGAACACCCTGGAAGATTATTTTATACAAAATGGTCAATATACGTCTACCCTCATATGAGACAAAATTTCAGGGTAAATGGACCAACCAGAACCACCCAAGACCAGTTCCAAGACCACCACTATTTTTGACGCAATTTACCCCAATTTGGGCACTTATTCTTGCCTAACATCTCCCCTCATATGAGACACAATTTCAGGGTAAATGGACCAACCAGAACCACTCAGGACCAGTTCCAACACAAGCACTCGTTGTCATAAAAGTGCCCATATTAGGCACATTGATTGTGGCATAACTTTACTTCACAACCACCCTGGAAGATTATTTTATACATTATGGTCAATATACATCTCACCTCATATGAGACACAATTTCAGGGTAAATGGACCAACCAGAACCACCCAAGACAAGTTCCAAGACAACCACTATTTTTGACGCAATTTACCCCAATTTGGGCACTTATTCTTGCCTAACATCCACCCAGAACCTCCCTGGAAGATTATTTTATAGAAAATGGTCAATATACATCTCCCCTCATATGAGACACAATTTCAGGGTAAATGGACCAACCAGAACCACTCAGGACCAGTTCCAACACAAGCACTCGTTGTCATAAAAGTGCCCATATTAGGCACATTGATTGTGGCATAACTTTACTTCACAACCACCCTGGAAGATCATTTTATACAGAATGGTCAATATACATCTCCCCTCATATGAGACAAAATTTCAGGGTAAATGGACTAACCAGAACCACCCAAGACAAGTTCCAAGACCACCACTATTTTTGACACAATTTACCCCAATTTGGGCATTTATTCTTGCCTAACATCCACCCAGAACCTCCCTGGAAGATTATTTTATAGAAAATGGTCAATATACATCTCCCCTCATATGAGACACAATTTCAGGGTAAATGGACCAACCAGAACCACTCAGGACCAGTTCCAACACAAGCACTCGTTGTCATAAAAGTGCCCATATTAGGCACATTGATTGTGGCATAACTTTACTTCACAACCACCCTGGAAGATTATTTTATACAAAATGGTCAATATACGTCTACCCTCATATGAGACAAAATTTCAGGGTAAATGGACCAACCAGAACCACCCAGGACCAGTTACAATGCAACAACTATTTTTGACGCAATTTACCCCAATTTGGGCACTATTTCTGGCCTAACATCCCCCCCAGAACCTCCCTGGAAGACCAATTTTACACAAAATTGTGAATTATACATCTACCCACAAATGAGACACAATTCCCGGGTAAATGGACCAACCAGAACCGCTCAGGACCAGTTCCAATACAAGCACTCGTTGTCAGAAAAGTGCCCATATTAGGTACATTGATTGTGGCATAACTTTACTTCACGACCACCCTGGAAGATTATTTTATATAAAATGGTCAATATACGTCTACCCTCATATGAGACAAAATTTCAGGGTAAATGGACCAACCAGAACCACCCAAGACCAGTTCCAAGACAACCACTATTTTTGACGCAATTTACCCCAATTTGGGGACTTATTCTTGCCTAACATCCACCCAGAACCTCCCTGGAAGATTATTTTATAGAAAATGGTCAATATACATCTCCCCTCATATGAGACACAATTTCAGGGTAAATGGACCAACCAGAACCACTCAGGACCAGTTCCAACACAAGCACTCGTTGTCATAAAAGTGCCCATATTAGGCACATTGATTGTGGCATAACTTTACTTCACAACCATCCTGGAAGATTATTTTATACATTATGGTCAATATACATCTCCCCTCATATGAGACACAATTTCAGGGTAAATGGACCAACCAGAACCACCCAAGACAAGTTCCAAGACCACCACTATTTTTGACGCAATTTACCCCAATTTGGGCACTTATTCTTGCCTAACATCTACCCAGAACCTCCCTGGAAGATTATTTTATAGAAAATGGTCAATATACATCTCCCCTCATATGAGACACAATTTCAGGGTAAATGGACCAACCAGAACCACTCAGGACCAGTTCCAACACAAGCACTCGTTGTCATAAAAGTGCCCATATTAGGCACATTGATTGTGGCATAACTTTACTTCACAACCACCCTGGAAGATTATTTTATACAAAATGGTCAATATACATCTCCCCTCATATGAGACACAATTTCAGGGTAAATGGACCAACCAGAACCACCCAAGACAAGTTCCAAGACAACCACTATTTTTGACGCAATTTACCCCAATTTGGGCACTTATTCTTGCCTAACATCCACCCAGAACCTCCCTGGAAGATTATTTTATAGAAAATGGTCAATATACATCTCCCCTCATATGAGACACAATTTCAGGGTAAATGGACCAACCAGAACCACTCAGGACCAGTTCCAACACAAGCACTCGTTGTCATAAAAGTGCCCATATTAGGCACATTGATTGTGGCATAACTTTACTTCACAACCACCCTGGAAGATTATTTTATACAAAATGGTCAATATACGTCTACCCTCATATGAGACAAAATTTCAGGGTAAATGGACCAACCAGAACCACCCAGGACCAGTTACAATGCAACCACTATTTTTGACGCAATTTACCCCAATTTGGGCATTTATTCTTGCCTAACATCCACCCAGAACCTCCCTGGAAGATTATTTTATAGAAAATGGTCAATATACATCTCCCCTCATATGAGACACAATTTCAGGGTAAATGGACCAACCAGAACCACTCAGGACCAGTTCCAACACAAGCACTCGTTGTCATAAAAGTGCCCATATTAGGCACATTGATTGTGGCATAACTACTTCACAACCACCCTGGAAGATTATTTTATACAAAATGGTCAATATACGTCTACCCTCATATGAGACAAAATTTCAGGGTAAATGGACCAACCAGAACCACCCAGGACCAGTTACAATGCAACAACTATTTTTGACGCAATTTACCCCAATTTGGGCACTATTTCTGGCCTAACATCCCCCCCAGAACCTCCCTGGAAGACCAATTTTACACAAAATTGTGAATTATACATCTACCCACAAATGAGACACAATTCCCGGGTAAATGGACCAACCAGAACCGCTCAGGACCAGTTCCAATACAAGCACTCGTTGTCAGAAAAGTGCCCATATTAGGTACATTGATTGTGGCATAACTTTACTTCACGACCACCCTGGAAGATTATTTTATATAAAATGGTCAATATACGTCTACCCTCATATGAGACAAAATTTCAGGGTAAATGGACCAACCAGAACCACCCAAGACCAGTTCCAAGACAACCACTATTTTTGACGCAATTTACCCCAATTTGGGGACTTATTCTTGCCTAACATCCACCCAGAACCTCCCTGGAAGATTATTTTATAGAAAATGGTCAATATACATCTCCCCTCATATGAGACACAATTTCAGGGTAAATGGACCAACCAGAACCACTCAGGACCAGTTCCAACACAAGCACTCGTTGTCATAAAAGTGCCCATATTAGGCACATTGATTGTGGCATAACTTTACTTCACAACCATCCTGGAAGATTATTTTATACATTATGGTCAATATACATCTCCCCTCATATGAGACACAATTTGAGGGTAAATGGACCAACCAGAACCACCCAAGACAAGTTCCAAGACCACCACTATTTTTGACACAATTTACCCCAATTTGGGCACTTATTCTTGCCTAACATCTACCCAGAACCTCCCTGGAAGATTATTTTATAGAAAATGGTCAATATACATCTCCCCTCATATGAGACACAATTTCAGGGTAAATGGACCAACCAGAACCACTCAGGACCAGTTCCAACACAAGCACTCGTTGTCATAAAAGTGCCCATATTAGGCACATTGATTGTGGCATAACTTTACTTCACAACCACCCTGGAAGATTATTTTATACAAAATGGTCAATATACATCTCCCCTCATATGAGACACAATTTCAGGGTAAATGGACCAACCAGAACCACCCAAGACAAGTTCCAAGACAACCACTATTTTTGACGCAATTTACCCCAATTTGGGCACTTATTCTTGCCTAACATCCACCCAGAACCTCCCTGGAAGATTATTTTATAGAAAATGGTCAATATACATCTCCCCTCATATGAGACACAATTTCAGGGTAAATGGACCAACCAGAACCACTCAGGACCAGTTCCAACACAAGCACTCGTTGTCATAAAAGTGCCCATATTAGGCACATTGATTGTGGCATAACTTTACTTCACAACCACCCTGGAAGATTATTTTATACGAAATGGTCAATATACGTCTACCCTCATATGAGACAAAATTTCAGGGTAAATGGACCAACCAGAACCACCCAGGACCAGTTACAATGCAACCACTATTTTTGACGCAATTTACCCCAATTTGGGCACTATTTCTGGCCTAACATCCCTCCAGAACCTCCCTGGAAGACCAATTTTACACAAAATTGTGAAATATACATCTTCCCACAAATGAGACACAATTCCCGGGTAAATGGACCAACCAGAACCGCTCAGGACCAGTTCCAATACAAGCACTCGTTGTCATAAAAGTGCCCATATTAGGTACATTGATTGTGGCATAACTTTACTTCAAGACCACCCTGGAAGATTATTTTCTATAAAATGGTCAATATACGTCTACCCTCATATGAGACAAAATTTCAGGGTAAATGGACCAACCAGAACCACCCAAGACCAGTTCCAAGACAACCACTATTTTTGACGCAATTTACCCCAATTTGGGCACTTATTCTTGCCTAACATCCACCCAGAACCTCCCTGGAAGACTATTTTATAGAAAATGGTCAATATACATCTCCCCTCATATGAGACACAATTTCAGGGTAAATGGACCAACCAGAACCACTCAGGACCAGTTCCAACACAAGCACTCGTTGTCATAAAAGTGCCCATATTAGGCACATTGATTGTGGCATAACTTTACTTCACAGCATCCCTGGAAGATTATTTTATACAAAATGGTCAATATACATCTACCCTCATATGAGACAAAATTTCAGGGTAAATGGACCAACCCGAACCACCCAAGACCAGTTCAAATGCACCCACTATTTTTAACGAAATTTACCCCAATTTGGGCACTATTTCTGGCCTAACATCCCTCCAGAACCTCCCTGGAAGACTAATTTTACACAAATTTGTCAATAATACATCTACCCACAAATAAGACACAATTCCTGGGTAAATGGACCAACCAGAACCACCCAGGACCAGTTCCAATACAAGCACTATTTTTGACGCAATTTACCCCAATTTGGGCACTATTTCTGGCCTAACATCCCCCCAGAACCTCCCTGGAAGACCAATTTTACACAAAATTGTGAATTATACATCTACCCACAAATGAGACACATTTCCCGGGTAAATAGACCAACCAGAACCGCTCAGGACCAGTTCCAATACAAGCACTCGTTGTCATAAAAGTGCCCATATTAGGTACATTGATTGTGGCATAACTTTACTTCACGACCACCCTGGAAGATTATTTTATACAAAATGGTCAATATACGTCTACCCTCATATGAGACAAAATTTCAGGGTAAATGGACCAACCAGAACCACCCAAGACCAGTTCCAAGACCACCACTATTTTTGACGCAATTTACCCCAATTTGGGCACTTATTCTTGCCTAACATCTCCCCTCATATGAGACACAATTTCAGGGTAAATGGACCAACCAGAACCACTCAGGACCAGTTCCAACACAAGCACTCGTTGTCATAAAAGTGCCCATATTAGGCACATTGATTGTGGCATAACTTTACTTCACAACCACCCTGGAAGATTATTTTATACATTATGGTCAATATACATCTCACCTCATATGAGACACAATTTCAGGGTAAATGGACCAACCAGAACCACCCAAGACAAGTTCCAAGACAACCACTATTTTTGACGCAATTTACCCCAATTTGGGCACTTATTCTTGCCTAACATCCACCCAGAACCTCCCTGGAAGATTATTTTATAGAAAATGGTCAATATACATCTCCCCTCATATGAGACAAAATTTCAGGGTAAATGGACTAACCAGAACCACCCAAGACAAGTTCCAAGACCACCACTATTTTTGACACAATTTACCCCAATTTGGGCATTTATTCTTGCCTAACATCCACCCAGAACCTCCCTGGAAGATTATTTTATAGAAAATGGTCAATATACATCTCCCCTCATATGAGACACAATTTCAGGGTAAATGGACCAACCAGAACCACTCAGGACCAGTTCCAACACAAGCACTCGTTGTCATAAAAGTGCCCATATTAGGCACATTGATTGTGGCATAACTTTACTTCACAACCACCCTGGAAGATTATTTTATACAAAATGGTCAATATACGTCTACCCTCATATGAGACAAAATTTCAGGGTAAATGGACCAACCAGAACCACCCAGGACCAGTTACAATGCAACAACTATTTTTGACGCAATTTACCCCAATTTGGGCACTATTTCTGGCCTAACATCCCCCCCAGAACCTCCCTGGAAGACCAATTTTACACAAAATTGTGAATTATACATCTACCCACAAATGAGACACAATTCCCGGGTAAATGGACCAACCAGAACCGCTCAGGACCAGTTCCAATACAAGCACTCGTTGTCAGAAAAGTGCCCATATTAGGTACATTGATTGTGGCATAACTTTACTTCACGACCACCCTGGAAGATTATTTTATATAAAATGGTCAATATACGTCTACCCTCATATGAGACAAAATTTCAGGGTAAATGGACCAACCAGAACCACCCAAGACCAGTTCCAAGACAACCACTATTTTTGACGCAATTTACCCCAATTTGGGGACTTATTCTTGCCTAACATCCACCCAGAACCTCCCTGGAAGACTATTTTATAGAAAATGGTCAATATACATCTCCCCTCATATGAGACACAATTTCAGGGTAAATGGACCAACCAGAACCACTCAGGACCAGTTCCAACACAAGCACTCGTTGTCATAAAAGTGTCCATATTAGGCACATTGATTGTGGCATAACTTTACTTCACAACCACCCTGGATGATCATTTTATACAGAATGGTCAATATACATCTCTCCTCATATCAGACAAAATTTCAGGGTAAATGGACCAACCAGAACCACCCAAGACAAGTTCCAAGACCACCACTATTTTTGACGCAATTTACCCCAATTTGGGCACTTATTCTTGCCTAACATCCACCCAGAACCTCCCTGGAAGATTATTTTTTAGAAAATGGTCAATATACATCTCCCCTCATATGAGACACAATTTCAGGGTAAATCGATCAACCAGAACCACTCAGGACCAGTTCCAACACAAGCACTCGTTGTCATAAAAGTGCCCATATTAGGCACATTGATTGTGGCATAACTTTTCTTCACAACCACCCTGGAAGATTATTTTATACAAAATGGTCAATATACGTCTACCCTCATATGAGACAAAATTTCAGGGTAAATGGACCAACCAGAACCACCCAGGACCAGTTACAATGCAACCACTATTTTTGACGCAATTTACCCCAATTTGGGCACTATTTCTGGCCTAACATCCCCCCAGAACCTCCCTGGAAGACCAATTTTACACAAAATTGTGAATTATACATCTACCCACAAATGAGACACAATTCCTGGGTAAATGGACCAACCAGAACCGCTCAGGACCAGTTCCAATACAAGCACTCGTTGTCATAAAAGTGCCCATATTAGGTACATTGATTGTGGCATGACTTTACTTCACGACCACCCTGGAAGATTATTTTATAGAAAATGGTCAATATATGTCTACCCTCATATGAGACAAAATTTCAGGGTAAATGGACCAACCAGAACCACCCAAGACCAGTTCCAAGACAACCACTATTTTTGACGCAATTTACCCCAATTTGGGCACTTATTCTTGCCTAACATCCACCCAGAACCTCCCTGGAAGATTATTTTATAGAAAATGGTCAATATACATTTCCCCTCATATGAGACACAATTTCAGGGTAAATGGACCAACCAGAACCACTCAGGACCAGTTCCAACACAAGCACTCGTTGTCATAAAAGTGCCCATATTAGGCACATTGATTGTGGCATAACTTTACTTCACAACCACCCTGGAAGATTATTTTATACAAAATGGTCAATATACATCTCACCTCATATGAGACACAATTTCAGGGTAAATGGACCAACCAGAACCACCCAAGACAAGTTCCAAGACAACCACTATTTTTGACGCAATTTACCCCAATTTGGGCACTTATTCTTGCCTAACATCCACCCAGAACCTCCCTGGAAGATTATTTTATAGAAAATGGTCAATATACATCTCCCCTCATATGAGACACAATTTCAGGGTAAATGGACCAACCAGAACCACTCAGGACCAGTTCCAACACAAGCACTCGTTGTCATAAAAGTGCCCATATTAGGCACATTGATTGTGGCATAACTTTACTTCACAACCACCCTGGAAGATCATTTTATACAGAATGGTCAATATACATCTCCCCTCATATGAGACAAAATTTCAGGGTAAATGGACTAACCAGAACCACCCAAGACAAGTTCCAAGACCACCACTATTTTTGACACAATTTACCCCAATTTGGGCATTTATTCTTGCCTAACATCCACCCAGAACCTCCCTGGAAGATTATTTTATAGAAAATGGTCAATATACATCTCCCCTCATATGAGACACAATTTCAGGGTAAATGGACCAACCAGAACCACTCAGGACCAGTTCCAACACAAGCACTCGTTGTCATAAAAGTGCCCATATTAGGCACATTGATTGTGGCATAACTTTACTTCACAACCACCCTGGAAGATTATTTTATACAAAATGGTCAATATACGTCTACCCTCATATGAGACAAAATTTCACGGTAAATGGACCAACCAGAACCACCCAGGACCAGTTACAATGCAACAACTATTTTTGACGCAATTTACCCCAATTTGGGCACTATTTCTGGCCTAACATCCCCCCCAGAACCTCCCTGGAAGACCAATTTTACACAAAATTGTGAATTATACATCTACCCACAAATGAGACACAATTCCCGGGTAAATGGACCAACCAGAACCGCTCAGGACCAGTTCCAATACAAGCACTCGTTGTCAGAAAAGTGCCCATATTAGGTACATTGATTGTGGCATAACTTTACTTCACGACCACCCTGGAAGATTATTTTATATAAAATGGTCAATATACGTCTACCCTCATATGAGACAAAATTTCAGGGTAAATGGACCAACCAGAACCACCCAAGACCAGTTCCAAGACAACCACTATTTTTGACGCAATTTACCCCAATTTGGGGACTTATTCTTGCCTAACATCCACCCAGAACCTCCCTGGAAGACTATTTTATAGAAAATGGTCAATATACATCTCCCCTCATATGAGACACAATTTCAGGGTAAATGGACCAACCAGAACCACTCAGGACCAGTTCCAACACAAGCACTCGTTGTCATAAAAGTGTCCATATTAGGCACATTGATTGTGGCATAACTTTACTTCACAACCACCCTGGATGATCATTTTATACAGAATGGTCAATATACATCTCTCCTCATATCAGACAAAATTTCAGGGTAAATGGACCAACCAGAACCACCCAAGACAAGTTCCAAGACCACCACTATTTTTGACGCAATTTACCCCAATTTGGGCACTTATTCTTGCCTAACATCCACCCAGAACCTCCCTGGAAGATTATTTTTTAGAAAATGGTCAATATACATCTCCCCTCATATGAGACACAATTTCAGGGTAAATCGATCAACCAGAACCACTCAGGACCAGTTCCAACACAAGCACTCGTTGTCATAAAAGTGCCCATATTAGGCACATTGATTGTGGCATAACTTTTCTTCACAACCACCCTGGAAGATTATTTTATACAAAATGGTCAATATACGTCTACCCTCATATGAGACAAAATTTCAGGGTAAATGGACCAACCAGAACCACCCAGGACCAGTTACAATGCAACCACTATTTTTGACGCAATTTACCCCAATTTGGGCACTATTTCTGGCCTAACATCCCCCCAGAACCTCCCTGGAAGACCAATTTTACACAAAATTGTGAATTATACATCTACCCACAAATGAGACACAATTCCTGGGTAAATGGACCAACCAGAACCGCTCAGGACCAGTTCCAATACAAGCACTCGTTGTCATAAAAGTGCCCATATTAGGTACATTGATTGTGGCATGACTTTACTTCACGACCACCCTGGAAGATTATTTTATAGAAAATGGTCAATATATGTCTACCCTCATATGAGACAAAATTTCAGGGTAAATGGACCAACCAGAACCACCCAAGACCAGTTCCAAGACAACCACTATTTTTGACGCAATTTACCCCAATTTGGGCACTTATTCTTGCCTAACATCCACCCAGAACCTCCCTGGAAGATTATTTTATAGAAAATGGTCAATATACATTTCCCCTCATATGAGACACAATTTCAGGGTAAATGGACCAACCAGAACCACTCAGGACCAGTTCCAACACAAGCACTCGTTGTCATAAAAGTGCCCATATTAGGCACATTGATTGTGGCATAACTTTACTTCACAACCACCCTGGAAGATTATTTTATACAAAATGGTCAATATACATCTCACCTCATATGAGACACAATTTCAGGGTAAATGGACCAACCAGAACCACCCAAGACAAGTTCCAAGACAACCACTATTTTTGACGCAATTTACCCCAATTTGGGCACTTATTCTTGCCTAACATCCACCCAGAACCTCCCTGGAAGATTATTTTATAGAAAATGGTCAATATACATCTCCCCTCATATGAGACACAATTTCAGGGTAAATGGACCAACCAGAACCACTCAGGACCAGTTCCAACACAAGCACTCGTTGTCATAAAAGTGCCCATATTAGGCACATTGATTGTGGCATAACTTTACTTCACAACCACCCTGGAAGATCATTTTATACAGAATGGTCAATATACATCTCCCCTCATATGAGACAAAATTTCAGGGTAAATGGACTAACCAGAACCACCCAAGACAAGTTCCAAGACCACCACTATTTTTGACACAATTTACCCCAATTTGGGCATTTATTCTTGCCTAACATCCACCCAGAACCTCCCTGGAAGATTATTTTATAGAAAATGGTCAATATACATCTCCCCTCATATGAGACACAATTTCAGGGTAAATGGACCAACCAGAACCACTCAGGACCAGTTCCAACACAAGCACTCGTTGTCATAAAAGTGCCCATATTAGGCACATTGATTGTGGCATAACTTTACTTCACAACCACCCTGGAAGATTATTTTATACAAAATGGTCAATATACGTCTACCCTCATATGAGACAAAATTTCACGGTAAATGGACCAACCAGAACCACCCAGGACCAGTTACAATGCAACAACTATTTTTGACGCAATTTACCCCAATTTGGGCACTATTTCTGGCCTAACATCCCCCCCAGAACCTCCCTGGAAGACCAATTTTACACAAAATTGTGAATTATACATCTACCCACAAATGAGACACAATTCCCGGGTAAATGGACCAACCAGAACCGCTCAGGACCAGTTCCAATACAAGCACTCGTTGTCAGAAAAGTGCCCATATTAGGTACATTGATTGTGGCATAACTTTACTTCACGACCACCCTGGAAGATTATTTTATATAAAATGGTCAATATACGTCTACCCTCATATGAGACAAAATTTCAGGGTAAATGGACCAACCAGAACCACCCAAGACCAGTTCCAAGACAACCACTATTTTTGACGCAATTTACCCCAATTTGGGGACTTATTCTTGCCTAACATCCACCCAGAACCTCCCTGGAAGACTATTTTATAGAAAATGGTCAATATACATCTCCCCTCATATGAGACACAATTTCAGGGTAAATGGACCAACCAGAACCACTCAGGACCAGTTCCAACACAAGCACTCGTTGTCATAAAAGTGTCCATATTAGGCACATTGATTGTGGCATAACTTTACTTCACAACCACCCTGGATGATCATTTTATACAGAATGGTCAATATACATCTCCCCTCATAGACAAAATTTCAGGGTAAATGGACCAACCAGAACCACCCAAGACCAGTTCAAATGCAACCACTATTTTTAACGAAATTTACCCCAATTTGGGCACTATTTCTGGCCTAACATCCCCCCAGAACCTCCCTGGAAGACCAATTTTACACAAAATTGTGAATTATACATCTACCCACAAATGAGACACAATTCCCGGGTAAATAGACCAACCAGAACCGCTCAGGACCAGTTCCAATACAAGCACTCGTTGTCATAAAAGTGCCCATATTAGGTACATTGATTGTGGCATAACTTTACTTCACGACCACCCTGGAAGATTATTTTATACAAAATGGTCAATATACGTCTACCCTCATATGAGACACAATTTCAGGGTAAATGGACCAACCAGAACCACTCAGGACCAGTTCCAACACAAGCACTCGTTGTCATAAAAGTGCCCATATTAGGCACATTGATTGTGGCATAACTTTACTTCACAACCACCCTGGAAGATTATTTTATACATTATGGTCAATATACATCTCACCTCATATGAGACAAAATTTCAGGGTAAATGGACCAACCAGAACCACCCAAGACAAGTTCCAAGACAACCACTATTTTTGACGCAATTTACCCCAATTTGGGCACTTATTCTTGCCTAACATCCACCCAGAACCTCCCTGGAAGATTATTTTATAGAAAATGGTCAATATACATCTCCCCTCATATGAGACACAATTTCAGGGTAAATGGACCAACCAGAACCACTCAGGACCAGTTCCAACACAAGCACTCGTTGTCATAAAAGTGCCCAAATTAGGCACATTGATTGTGGCATAACTTTACTTCACAACCACCCTGGAAGATCATTTTATACAGAATGGTCAATATACATCTCCCCTCATATGAGACAAAATTTCAGGGTAAATGGACTAACCAGAACCACCCAAGACAAGTTCCAAGACCACCACTATTTTTGACACAATTTACCCCAATTTGGGCATTTATTCTTGCCTAACATCCACCCAGAACCTCCCTGGAAGATTATTTTATAGAAAATGGTCAATATACATCTCCCCTCATATGAGACACAATTTCAGGGTAAATGGACCAACCAGAACCACTCAGGACCAGTTCCAACACAAGCACTCGTTGTCATAAAAGTGCCCATATTAGGCACATTGATTGTGGCATAACTTTACTTCACAACCACCCTGGAAGATTATTTTATACAAAATGGTCAATATACGTCTACCCTCATATGAGACAAAATTTCAGGGTAAATGGACCAGCCAGAACCACCCAGGACCAGTTACAATGCAACCACTATTTTTGACGCAATTTACCCCAATTTGGGCACTATTTCTGGCCTAACATCCACCCAGAACCTCCCTGGAAGACTATTTTATAGAAAATGGTCAATATACATCTCCCCTCATATGAGACACAATTTCAGGGTAAATGGACCAACCAGAACCACTCAGGACCAGTTCCAACACAAGCACTCGTTGTCATAAAAGTGTCCATATTAGGCACATTGATTGTGGCATAACTTTACTTCACAACCACCCTGGAAGATTATTTTATACATTATGGTCAATATACATCTCCCCTCATATGAGACACAATTTCAGGGTAAATGGACCAACCAGAACCACCCAAGACAAGTTCCAAGACAACCACTATTTTTGACGCAATTTACCCCAATTTGGGCACTTATTCTTGCCTAACATCCACCCAGAACCTCCCTGGAAGATTATTTTATAGAAAATGGTCAATATACATCTCCCCTCATATGAGACACAATTTCAGGGTAAATGGACCAACCAGAACCACTCAGGACCAGTTCCAACACAAGCACTCGTTGTCATAAAAGTGCCCATATTAGGCACATTGATTGTGGCATAACTTTACTTCACAACCACCCTGGAAGATTATTTTATACAAAATGGTCAATATACATCTCCCCTCATATGAGACACAATTTCAGGGTAAATGGACCAACCAGAACCACCCAAGACAAGTTCCAAGACAACCACTATTTTTGACGCAATTTACCCCAATTTGGGCACTTATTCTTGCCTAACATCCACCCAGAACCTCCCTGGAAGATTATTTTATAGAAAATGGTCAATATACATCTCCCCTCATATGAGACACAATTTCAGGGTAAATGGACCAACCAGAACCACTCAGGACCAGTTCCAACACAAGCACTCGTTGTCATAAAAGTGCCCATATTAGGCACATTGATTGTGGCATAACTTTACTTCACAACCACCCTGGAAGATTATTTTATACAAATTGGTCAATATATGTCTACCCTCATATGAGACAAAATTTAAGGGTAAATGGACCAACCAGAACCATCCAGGACCAGTTACAATGCAACCACTATTTTTGACGCAATTTACCCCAATTTGGGCACTATTTCTGGCCTAACATCCCTCCAGAACCTCCCTGGAAGACCAATTTTACACAAAATTGTGAATTATACATCTACCCACAAATGAGACACAATTCCCGGGTAAATGGACCAACCAGAACCGCTCAGGACCAGTTCCAATACAAGCACTCGTTGTCAGAAAAGTGCCCATATTAGGTACATTGATTGTGGCATAACTTTACTTCACGACCACCCTGGAAGATTATTTTATACAAAATGGTCAATATACGTCTACCCTCATATGAGACAAAATTTCAGGGTAAATGGACCAACCAGAACCACCCAAGACCAGTTCCAAGACCACCACTATTTTTGACGCAATTTACCCCAATTTGGGCACTTATTCTTGCCTAACATCTCCCCTCATATGAGACACAATTTCAGGGTAAATGGACCAACCAGAACCACTCAGGACCAGTTCCAACACAAGCACTCGTTGTCATAAAAGTGCCCATATTAGGCACATTGATTGTGGCATAACTTTACTTCACAACCACCCTGGAAGATTATTTTATACATTATGGTCAATATACATCTCCCCTCATATGAGACACAATTTCAGGGTAAATGGACCAACCAGAACCACCCAAGACAAGTTCCAAGACAACCACTATTTTTTGACGCAATTTACCCCAATTTGGGCACTTATTCTTGCCTAACATCCACCCAGAACCTCCCTGGAAGATTATTTTATAGAAAATGGTCAATATACATCTCCCCTCATATGAGACACAATTTCAGGGTAAATGGACCAACCAGAACCACTCAGGACCAGTTCCAACACAAGCACTCGTTGTCATAAAAGTGTCCATATTAGGCACATTGATTGTGGCATAACTTTACTTCACAACCACCCTGGAAGATTATTTTATACATTATGGTCAATATACATCTCCCCTCATATGAGACACAATTTCAGGGTAAATGGACCAACCAGAACCACCCAAGACAAGTTCCAAGACAACCACTATTTTTGACGCAATTTACCCCAATTTGGGCACTTATTCTTGCCTAACATCCACTTAGAACCTCCCTGGAAGATTATTTTATAGAAAATGGTCAATATACATCTCCCCTCATATGAGACACAATTTCAGGGTAAATGGACCAACCAGAACCACTCAGGACCAGTTCCAACACAAGCACTCGTTGTCATAAAAGTGCCCATATTAGGCACATTGATTGTGGCATAACTTTACTTCACAACCACCCTGGAAGATTATTTTATACAAAATGGTCAATATACGTCTACCCTCATATGAGACAAAATTTCAGGGTAAATGGACCAACCAGAACCACCCAGGACCAGTTACAATGCAACCACTATTTTTGACGCAATTTACCCCAATTTGGGCACTATTTCTGGCCTAACATCCCCCCCAGAACCTCCCTGGAAGACCAATTTTACACAAAATTGTGAATTATACATCTACCCACAAATGAGACACAATTCCCGGGTAAATGGACCAACCAGAACCGCTCAGGACCAGTTCCAATACAAGCACTCGTTGTCATAAAAGTGCCCATATTAGGTACATTGATTGTGGCATAACTTTACTTCACGACCACCCTGGAAGATTATTTTATATAAAATGGTCAATATACGTCTACCCTCATATGAGACAAAATTTCAGGGTAAATGGACCAACCAGAACCACCCAAGACCAGTTCCAAGACAACCACTATTTTTGACGCAATTTACCCCAATTTGGGGACTTATTCTTGCCTAACATCCACCCAGAACCTCCCTGGAAGACTATTTTATAGAAAATGGTCAATATACATCTCCCCTCATATGAGACACAATTTCAGGGTAAATGGACCAACCAGAACCACTCAGGACCAGTTCCAACACAAGCACTCGTTGTCATAAAAGTGTCCATATTAGGCACATTGATTGTGGCATAACTTTACTTCACAACCACCCTGGAAGATTATTTTATACATTATGGTCAATATACATCTCCCCTCATATGAGACACAATTTCAGGGTAAATGGACCAACCAGAACCACCCAAGACAAGTTCCAAGACAACCACTATTTTTGACGCAATTTACCCCAATTTGGGCACTTATTCTTGCCTAACATCCACCCAGAACCTCCCTGGAAGATTATTTTATAGAAAATGGTCAATATACATCTCCCCTCATATGAGTCACAATTTCAGGGTAAATGGACCAACCAGAACCACTCAGGACCAGTTCCAACACAAGCACTCGTTGTCATAAAAGTGCCCATATTAGGCACATTGATTGTGGCATAACTTTACTTCACAACCACCCTGGAAGATTATTTTATACAAAATGGTCAATATACATCTCCCCTCATATGAGACACAATTTCAGGGTAAATGGACCAACCAGAACCACCCAAGACAAGTTCCAAGACAACCACTATTTTTGACGCAATTTACCCCAATTTGCGCACTTATTCTTGCCTAACATCCACCCAGAACCTCCCTGGAAGATTATTTTATAGAAAATGGTCAATATACATCTCCCCTCATATGAGACACAATTTCAGGGTAAATGGACCAACCAGAACCACTCAGGACCAGTTCCAACACAAGCACTCGTTGTCATAAAAGTGCCCATATTAGGCACATTGATTGTGGCATAACTTTACTTCACAACCACCCTGGAAGATTATTTTATACAAAATGGTCAATATACGTCTACCCTCATATGAGACAAAATTTCAGGGTAAATGGACCAACCAGAACCACCCAGGACCAGTTACAATGCAACCACTATTTTTGACGCAATTTACCCCAATTTGGGCACTATTTCTGGCCTAACATCCCCCCCAGAACCTCCCTGGAAGACCAATTTTACACAAAATTGTGAATTATACATCTACCCACAAATGAGACACAATTCCCGGGTAAATGGACCAACCAGAACCGCTCAGGACCAGTTCCAATACAAGCACTCGTTGTCATAAAAGTGCCCATATTAGGTACATTGATTGTGGCATAACTTTACTTCACGACCACCCTGGAAGATTATTTTATATAAAATGGTCAATATACGTCTACCCTCATATGAGACAAAATTTCAGGGTAAATGGACCAACCAGAACCACCCAAGACCAGTTCCAAGACAACCACTATTTTTGACGCAATTTACCCCAATTTGGGGACTTATTCTTGCCTAACATCCACCCAGAACCTCCCTGGAAGACTATTTTATAGAAAATGGTCAATATACATCTCCCCTCATATGAGACACAATTTCAGGGTAAATGGACCAACCAGAACAACTCAGGACCAGTTCCAACACAAGCACTCGTTGTCATAAAAGTGTCCATATTAGGCACATTGATTGTGGCATAACTTTACTTCACAACCACCCTGGAAGATTATTTTATACATTATGGTCAATATACATCTCCCCTCATATGAGACACAATTTCAGGGTAAATGGACCAACCAGAACCACCCAAGACAAGTTCCAAGACAACCACTATTTTTGACGCAATTTACCCCAATTTGGGCACTTATTCTTGCCTAACATCCACCCAGAACCTCCCTGGAAGATTATTTTATAGAAAATGGTCAATATACATCTCCCCTCATATGAGACACAATTTCAGGGTAAATGGACCAACCAGAACCACTCAGGACCAGTTCCAACACAAGCACTCGTTGTCATAAAAGTGCCCATATTAGGCACATTGATTGTGGCATAACTTTACTTCACAACCACCCTGGAAGATTATTTTATACAAAATGGTCAATATACATCTCCCCTCATATGAGACACAATTTCAGGGTAAATGGACCAACCAGAACCACCCAAGACAAGTTCCAAGACAACCACTATTTTTGACGCAATTTACCCAAATTTGGGCACTTATTCTTGCCTAACATCCACCCAGAACCTCCCTGGAAGATTATTTTATAGAAAATGGTCAATATACATCTCCCCTCATATGAGACACAATTTCAGGGTAAATGGACCAACCAGAACCACTCAGGACCAGTTCCAACACAAGCACTCGTTGTCATAAAAGTGCCCATATTAGGCACATTGATTGTGGCATAACTTTACTTCACAACCACCCTGGAAGATTATTTTATACAAATTGGTCAATATATGTCTACCCTCATATGAGACAAAATTTAAGGGTAAATGGACCAACCAGAACCATCCAGGACCAGTTACAATGCAACCACTATTTTTGACGCAATTTACCCCAATTTGGGCACTATTTCTGGCCTAACATCCCTCCAGAACCTCCCTGGAAGACCAATTTTACACAAAATTGTGAATTATACATCTACCCACAAATGAGACACAATTCCCGGGTAAATGGACCAACCAGAACCGCTCAGGACCAGTTCCAATACAAGCACTCGTTGTCATAAAAGTGCCCATATTAGGTACATTGATTGTGGCATAACTTTACTTCACGACCACCCTGGAAGATTATTTTATACAAAATGGTCAATATACGTCTACCCTCATATGAGACAAAATTTCAGGGTAAATGGACCAACCAGAACCACCCAAGACCAGTTCCAAGACCACCACTATTTTTGACGCAATTTACCCCAATTTGGGCACTTATTCTTGCCTAACATCTCCCCTCATATGAGACACAATTTCAGGGTAAATGGACCAACCAGAACCACTCAGGACCAGTTCCAACACAAGCACTCGTTGTCATAAAAGTGTCCATATTAGGCACATTGATTGTGGCATAACTTTACTTCACAACCACCCTGGAAGATTATTTTATACATTATGGTCAATATACATCTCCCCTCATATGAGACACAATTTCAGGGTAAATGGACCAACCAGAACCACCCAAGACAAGTTCCAAGACAACCACTATTTTTGACGCAATTTACCCCAATTTGGGCACTTATTCTTGCCTAACATCCACCCAGAACCTCCCTGGAAGATTATTTTATAGAAAATGGTCAATATACATCTCCCCTCATATGAGACAAAATTTCAGGGTAAATGGACCAACCAGAACCACTCAGGACCAGTTCCAACACAAGCACTCGTTGTCATAAAAGTGCCCATATTAGGCACATTGATTGTGGCATAACTTTACTTCACAACCACCCTGGAAGATTATTTTATACAAAATGGTCAATATACATCTCCCCTCATATGAGACACAATTTCAGGGTAAATTGACCAACCAGAACCACCCAAGACAAGTTCCAAGACAACCACTATTTTTGACGCAATTTACCCCAATTTGGGCACTTATTCTTGCCTAACATCCACCCAGAACCTCCCTGGAAGATTATTTTATAGAAAATGGTCAATATACATCTCCCCTCATATGAGACACAATTTCAGGGTAAATGGACCAACCAGAACCACTCAGGACCAGTTCCAACACAAGCACTCGTTGTCATAAAAGTGCCCATATTAGGCACATTGATTGTGGCATAACTTTACTTCACAACCACCCTGGAAGATTATTTTATACAAATTGGTCAATATACGTCTACCCTCATATGAGACAAAATTTCAGGGTAAATGGACCAACCAGAACCATCCAGGACCAGTTACAATGCAACCACTATTTTTGACGCAATTTACCCCAATTTGGGCACTATTTCTGGCCTAACATCCCTCCAGAACCTCCCTGGAAGATTATTTTATAGAAAATGGTCAATATACATCTCCCCTCATATGAGACACAATTTCAGGGTAAATGGACCAACCAGAACCACTCAGGACCAGTTCCAACACAAGCACTCGTTGTCATAAAAGTGCCCATATTAGGCACATTGATTGTGGCATAACTTTACTTCACGACCACCCTGGAAGATTATTTTATATAAAATGGTCAATATACGTCTACCCTCATATGAGACAAAATTTCAGGGTAAATGGACCAACCAGAACCACCCAAGACCAGTTCCAAGACAACCACTATTTTTGACGCAATTTACCCCAATTTGGGGACTTATTCTTGCCTAACATCCACCCAGAACCTCCCTGGAAGACTATTTTATAGAAAATGGTCAATATACATCTCCCCTCATATGAGACACAATTTCAGGGTAAATGGACCAACCAGAACCACTCAGGACCAGTTCCAACACAAGCACTCGTTGTCATAAAAGTGTCCATATTAGGCACATTGATTGTGGCATAACTTTACTTCACAACCACCCTGGAAGATTATTTTATACATTATGGTCAATATACATCTCCCCTCATATGAGACACAATTTCAGGGTAAATGGACCAACCAGAACCACCCAAGACAAGTTCCAAGACAAACACTATTTTTGACGCAATTTACCCCAATTTGGGCACTTATTCTTGCCTAACATCCACCCAGAACCTCCCTGGAAGATTATTTTATAGAAAATGGTCAATATACATCTCCCCTCATATGAGACACAATTTCAGGGTAAATGGACTAACCAGAACCACTCAGGACCAGTTCCAACACAAGCACTCGTTGTCATAAAAGTGCCCATATTAGGCACATTGATTGTGGCATAACTTTACTTCACAACCACCCTGGAAGATTATTTTATACAAAATGGTCAATATACATCTCCCCTCATATGAGACACAATTTCAGGGTAAATGGACCAACCAGAACCACCCAAGACAAGTTCCAAGACAACCACTATTTTTGACGCAATTTACCCCAATTTGGGCACTTATTCTTGCCTAACATCCACCCAGAACCTCCCTGGAAGATTATTTTATAGAAAATGGTCAATATACATCTCCCCTCATATGAGACACAATTTCAGGGTAAATGGACCAACCAGAACCACTCAGGACCAGTTCCAACACAAGCACTCGTTGTCATAAAAGTGCCCATATTAGGCACATTGATTGTGGCATAACTTTACTTCACAACCACCCTGGAAGATTATTTTATACAAATTGGTCAATATATGTCTACCCTCATATGAGACAAAATTTAAGGGTAAATGGACCAACCAGAACCATCCAGGACCAGTTACAATGCAACCACTATTTTTGACGCAATTTACCCCAATTTGGGCACTATTTCTGGCCTAACATCCCTCCAGAACCTCCCTGGAAGACCAATTTTACACAAAATTGTGAATTATACATCTACCCACAAATGAGACACAATTCCCGGGTAAATGGACCAACCAGAACCGCTCAGGACCAGTTCCAATACAAGCACTCGTTGTCATAAAAGTGCCCATATTAGGTACATTGATTGTGGCATAACTTTACTTCACGACCACCCTGGAAGATTATTTTATACAAAATGGTCAATATACGTCTACCCTCATATGAGACAAAATTTCAGGGTAAATGGACCAACCAGAACCACCCAAGACCAGTTCCAAGACAACCACTATTTTTGACGCAATTTACCCCAATTTGGGGACTTATTCTTGCCTAACATCCACCCAGAACCTCCCTGGAAGACTATTTTATAGAAAATGGTCAATATACATCTCCCCTCATATGAGACACAATTTCAGGGTAAATGGACCAACCAGAACTACTCAGGACCAGTTCCAACACAAGCACTCGTTGTCATAAAAGTGTCCATATTAGGCACATTGATTGTGGCATAACTTTACTTCACAACCACCCTGGAAGATTATTTTATACATTATGGTCAATATACATCTCCCCTCATATGAGACACAATTTCAGGGTAAATGGACCAACCAGAACCACCCAAGACAAGTTCCAAGACAACCACTATTTTTGACGCAATTTACCCCAATTTGGGCACTTATTCTTGCCTAACATCCACCCAGAACCTCCCTGGAAGATTATTTTATACAAAATGGTCAATATACATCTCCCCTCATATGAGACACAATTTCAGGGTAAATGGACCAACCAGAACCACCCAAGACAAGTTCCAAGACAACCACTATTTTTGACGCAATTTACCCCAATTTGGGCACTTATTCTTGCCTAACATCCACCCAGAACCTCCCTGGAAGATTATTTTATAGAAAATGGTCAATATACATCTCCCCTCATATGAGACAAAATTTCAGGGTAAATGGACCAACCAGAACCACCCAAGACCAGTTCCAAGACAACCACTATTTTTGACGCAATTTACCCCAATTTGGGGACTTATTCTTGCCTAACATCCACCCAGAACCTCCCTGGAAGACTATTTTATAGAAAATGGTCAATATACATCTCCCCTCATATGAGACACAATTTCAGGGTAAATGGACCAACCAGAACCACTCAGGACCAGTTCCAACACAAGCACTCGTTGTCATAAAAGTGCCCATATTAGGCACATTGATTGTGGCATAACTTTACTTCACAACCACCCTGGAAGATTATTTTATACAAATTGGTCAATATATGTCTACCCTCATATGAGACAAAATTTAAGGGTAAATGGACCAACCAGAACCATCCAGGACCAGTTACAATGCAACCACTATTTTTGACGCAATTTACCCCAATTTGGGCACTATTTCTGGCCTAACATCCCTCCAGAACCTCCCTGGAAGACCAATTTTACACAAAATTGTGAATTATACATCTACCCACAAATGAGACACAATTCCCGGGTAAATGGACCAACCAGAACCGCTCAGGACCAGTTCCAATACAAGCACTCGTTGTCATAAAAGTGCCCATATTAGGTACATTGATTGTGGCATAACTTTACTTCACAACCACCCTGGAAGATTATTTTATACATTATGGTCAATATACATCTCCCCTCATATGAGACACAATTTCAGGGTAAATGGACCAACCAGAACCACCCAAGACAAGTTCCAAGACAACCACTATTTTTGACGCAATTTACCCCAATTTGGGCACTTATTCTTGCCTAACATCCACCCAGAACCTCCCTGGAAGATTATTTTATAGAAAATGGTCAATATACATCTCCCCTCATATGAGACACAATTTCAGGGTAAATGGACTAACCAGAACCACTCAGGACCAGTTCCAACACAAGCACTCGTTGTCATAAAAGTGCCCATATTAGGCACATTGATTGTGGCATAACTTTACTTCACAACCACCCTGGAAGATTATTTTATACAAAATGGTCAATATACATCTCCCCTCATATGAGACACAATTTCAGGGTAAATTGACCAACCAGAACCACCCAAGACAAGTTCCAAGACAACCACTATTTTTGACGCAATTTACCCCAATTTGGGCACTTATTCTTGCCTAACATCCACCCAGAACCTCCCTGGAAGATTATTTTATAGAAAATGGTCAATATACATCTCCCCTCATATGAGACACAATTTCAGGGTAAATGGACCAACCAGAACCACTCAGGACCAGTTCCAACACAAGCACTCGTTGTCATAAAAGTGCCCATATTAGGCACATTGATTGTGGCATAACTTTACTTCACAACCACCCTGGAAGATTATTTTATACAAATTGGTCAATATACGTCTACCCTCATATGAGACAAAATTTCAGGGTAAATGGACCAACCAGAACCATCCAGGACCAGTTACAATGCAACCACTATTTTTGACGCAATTTACCCCAATTTGGGCACTATTTCTGGCCTAACATCCCTCCAGAACCTCCCTGGAAGATTATTTTATAGAAAATGGTCAATATACATCTCCCCTCATATGAGACACAATTTCAGGGTAAATGGACCAACCAGAACCACTCAGGACCAGTTCCAACACAAGCACTCGTTGTCATAAAAGTGCCCATATTAGGCACATTGATTGTGGCATAACTTTACTTCACGACCACCCTGGAAGATTATTTTATATAAAATGGTCAATATACGTCTACCCTCATATGAGACAAAATTTCAGGGTAAATGGACCAACCAGAACCACCCAAGACCAGTTCCAAGACAACCACTATTTTTGACGCAATTTACCCCAATTTGGGGACTTATTCTTGCCTAACATCCACCCAGAACCTCCCTGGAAGACTATTTTATAGAAAATGGTCAATATACATCTCCCCTCATATGAGACACAATTTCAGGGTAAATGGACCAACCAGAACCACTCAGGACCAGTTCCAACACAAGCACTCGTTGTCATAAAAGTGTCCATATTAGGCACATTGATTGTGGCATAACTTTACTTCACAACCACCCTGGAAGATTATTTTATACAT
Source organism: Stigmatopora argus (assembly GCF_051989625.1). Taxonomy (NCBI): domain Eukaryota; kingdom Metazoa; phylum Chordata; class Actinopteri; order Syngnathiformes; family Syngnathidae; genus Stigmatopora; species Stigmatopora argus. The sequence continues at coordinate 67,357 of NW_027520048.1, forward strand.
TATGGTCAATATACATCTCCCCTCATATGAGACACAATTTCAGGGTAAATGGACCAACCAGAACCACCCAAGACAAGTTCCAAGACAACCACTATTTTTGACGCAATTTACCCCAATTTGGGCACTTATTCTTGCCTAACATCCACCCAGAACCTCCCTGGAAGATTATTTTATAGAAAATGGTCAATATACATCTCCCCTCATATGAGACACAATTTCAGGGTAAATGGACCAACCAGAACCACTCAGGACCAGTTCCAACACAAGCACTCGTTGTCATAAAAGTGCCCATATTAGGCACATTGATTGTGGCATAACTTTACTTCACAACCACCCTGGAAGATTATTTTATACAAAATGGTCAATATACATCTCCCCTCATATGAGACACAATTTCAGGGTAAATGGACCAACCAGAACCACCCAAGACAAGTTCCAAGACAACCACTATTTTTGACGCAATTTACCCCAATTTGGGCACTTATTCTTGCCTAACATCCACCCAGAACCTCCCTGGAAGATTATTTTATAGAAAATGGTCAATATACATCTCCCCTCATATGAGACACAATTTCAGGGTAAATGGACCAACCAGAACCACTCAGGACCAGTTCCAACACAAGCACTCGTTGTCATAAAAGTGCCCATATTAGGCACATTGATTGTGGCATAACTTTACTTCACAACCACCCTGGAAGATTATTTTATACAAATTGGTCAATATATGTCTACCCTCATATGAGATAAAATTTAAGGGTAAATGGACCAACCAGAACCATCCAGGACCAGTTACAATGCAACCACTATTTTTGACGCAATTTACCCCAATTTGGGCACTATTTCTGGCCTAACATCCCTCCAGAACCTCCCTGGAAGACCAATTTTACACAAAATTGTGAATTATACATCTAACCACAAATGAGACACAATTCCCGGGTAAATGGACCAACCAGAACCGCTCAGGACCAGTTCCAATACAAGCACTCGTTGTCATAAAAGTGCCCATATTAGGTACATTGATTGTGGCATAACTTTACTTCACGACCACCCTGGAAGATTATTTTATACAAAATGGTCAATATACGTCTACCCTCATATGAGACAAAATTTCAGGGTAAATGGACCAACCAGAACCACCCAAGACCAGTTCCAAGACCACCACTATTTTTGACGCAATTTACCCCAATTTGGGCACTTATTCTTGCCTAACATCTCCCCTCATATGAGACACAATTTCAGGGTAAATGGACCAACCAGAACCACTCAGGACCAGTTCCAACACAAGCACTCGTTGTCATAAAAGTGCCCATATTAGGCACATTGATTGTGGCATAACTTTACTTCACAACCACCCTGGAAGATTATTTTATACATTATGGTCAATATACATCTCCCCTCATATGAGACACAATTTCAGGGTAAATGGACCAACCAGAACCACCCAAGACAAGTTCCAAGACAACCACTATTTTTTGACGCAATTTACCCCAATTTGTGCACTTATTCTTGCCTAACATCCACCCAGAACCTCCCTGGAAGATTATTTTATAGAAAATGGTCAATATACATCTCCCCTCATATGAGACACAATTTCAGGGTAAATGGACCAACCAGAACCACTCAGGACCAGTTCCAACACAAGCACTCGTTGTCATAAAAGTGCCCATATTAGGCACATTGATTGTGGCATAACTTTATTTCACAACCACCCTGGAAGATCATTTTATACAGAATGGTCAATATACATCTCCCCTCATATGAGACCAAATTTCAGGGTAAATGGACCAACCAGAACCACCCAAGACAAGTTCCAAGACCACCACTATTTTTGACGCAATTTACCCCAATTTGGGCACTTATTCTTGCCTAACATCCACCCAGAACCTCACTGGAAGATTATTTTATAGAAAATGGTCAATATACATCTCCCCTCATATGAGACACAATTTCAGGGTAAATGGACCAACCAGAACCACTCAGGACCAGTTCCAACACAAGCACTCGTTGTCATAAAAGTGTCCATATTAGGCACATTGATTGTGGCATAACTTTACTTCACAACCACCCTGGAAGATTATTTTATACATTATGGTCAATATACATCTCCCCTCATATGAGACACAATTTCAGGGTAAATGGACCAACCAGAACCACCCAAGACAAGTTCCAAGACAACCACTATTTTTGACGCAATTTACCCCAATTTGGGCACTTATTCTTGCCTAACATCCACCCAGAACCTCCCTGGAAGATTATTTTATAGAAAATGGTCAATATACATCTCCCCTCATATGAGACACAATTTCAGGGTAAATGGACCAACCAGAACCACTCAGGACCAGTTCCAACACAAGCACTCGTTGTCATAAAAGTGCCCATATTAGGCACATTGATTGTGGCATAACTTTACTTCACAACCACCCTGGAAGATTATTTTATACAAAATGGTCAATATACATCTCCCCTCATATGAGACACAATTTCAGGGTAAATGGACCAACCAGAACCACCCAAGACAAGTTCCAAGACAACCACTATTTTTGACGCAATTTACCCCAATTTGGGCACTTATTCTTGCCTAACATCCACCCAGAACCTCCCTGGAAGATTATTTTATAGAAAATGGTCAATATACATCTCCCCTCATATGAGACACAATTTCAGGGTAAATGGACCAACCAGAACCACTCAGGACCAGTTCCAACACAAGCACTCGTTGTCATAAAAGTGCCCAAATTAGGCACATTGATTGTGGCATAACTTTACTTCACAACCACCCTGGAAGATCATTTTATACAGAATGGTCAATATACATCTCCCCTCATATGAGACAAAATTTCAGGGTAAATGGACTAACCAGAACCACCCAAGACAAGTTCCAAGACCACCACTATTTTTGACACAATTTACCCCAATTTGGGCATTTATTCTTGCCTAACATCCACCCAGAACCTCCCTGGAAGATTATTTTATAGAAAATGGTCAATATACATCTCCCCTCATATGAGACACAATTTCAGGGTAAATGGACCAACCAGAACCACTCAGGACCAGTTCCAACACAAGCACTCGTTGTCATAAAAGTGCCCATATTAGGCACATTGATTGTGGCATAACTTTACTTCACAACCACCCTGGAAGATTATTTTATACAAAATGGTCAATATACGTCTACCCTCATATGAGACAAAATTTCAGGGTAAATGGACCAACCAGAACCACCCAGGACCAGTTACAATGCAACCACTATTTTTGACGCAATTTACCCCAATTTGGGCACTATTTCTGGCCTAACATCCACCCAGAACCTCCCTGGAAGACTATTTTATAGAAAATGGTCAATATACATCTCCCCTCATATGAGACACAATTTCAGGGTAAATGGACCAACCAGAACCACTCAGGACCAGTTCCAACACAAGCACTCGTTGTCATAAAAGTGTCCATATTAGGCACATTGATTGTGGCATAACTTTACTTCACAACCACCCTGGAAGATTATTTTATACATTATGGTCAATATACATCTCCCCTCATATGAGACACAATTTCAGGGTAAATGGACCAACCAGAACCACCCAAGACAAGTTCCAAGACAACCACTATTTTTGACGCAATTTACCCCAATTTGGGCACTTATTCTTGCCTAACATCCACCCAGAACCTCCCTGGAAGATTATTTTATAGAAAATGGTCAATATACATCTCCCCTCATATGAGACACAATTTCAGGGTAAATGGACCAACCAGAACCACTCAGGACCAGTTCCAACACAAGCACTCGTTGTCATAAAAGTGCCCATATTAGGCACATTGATTGTGGCATAACTTTACTTCACAACCACCCTGGAAGATTATTTTATACAAAATGGTCAATATACATCTCCCCTCATATGAGACACAATTTCAGGGTAAATGGACCAACCAGAACCACCCAAGACAAGTTCCAAGACAACCACTATTTTTGACGCAATTTACCCCAATTTGGGCACTTATTCTTGCCTAACATCCACCCAGAACCTCCCTGGAAGATTATTTTATAGAAAATGGTCAATATACATCTCCCCTCATATGAGACACAATTTCAGGGTAAATGGACCAACCAGAACCACTCAGGACCAGTTCCAACACAAGCACTCGTTGTCATAAAAGTGCCCATATTAGGCACATTGATTGTGGCATAACTTTACTTCACAACCACCCTGGAAGATTATTTTATACAAATTGGTCAATATATGTCTACCCTCATATGAGACAAAATTTAAGGGTAAATGGACCAACCAGAACCATCCAGGACCAGTTACAATGCAACCACTATTTTTGACGCAATTTACCCCAATTTGGGCACTATTTCTGGCCTAACATCCCTCCAGAACCTCCCTGGAAGACCAATTTTACACAAAATTGTGAATTATACATCTACCCACAAATGAGACACAATTCCCGGGTAAATGGACCAACCAGAACCGCTCAGGACCAGTTCCAATACAAGCACTCGTTGTCAGAAAAGTGCCCATATTAGGTACATTGATTGTGGCATAACTTTACTTCACGACCACCCTGGAAGATTATTTTATACAAAATGGTCAATATACGTCTACCCTCATATGAGACAAAATTTCAGGGTAAATGGACCAACCAGAACCACCCAAGACCAGTTCCAAGACCACCACTATTTTTGACGCAATTTACCCCAATTTGGGCACTTATTCTTGCCTAACATCTCCCCTCATATGAGACACAATTTCAGGGTAAATGGACCAACCAGAACCACTCAGGACCAGTTCCAACACAAGCACTCGTTGTCATAAAAGTGCCCATATTAGGCACATTGATTGTGGCATAACTTTACTTCACAACCACCCTGGAAGATTATTTTATACATTATGGTCAATATACATCTCCCCTCATATGAGACACAATTTCAGGGTAAATGGACCAACCAGAACCACCCAAGACAAGTTCCAAGACAACCACTATTTTTTGACGCAATTTACCCCAATTTGGGCACTTATTCTTGCCTAACATCCACCCAGAACCTCCCTGGAAGATTATTTTATAGAAAATGGTCAATATACATCTCCCCTCATATGAGACACAATTTCAGGGTAAATGGACCAACCAGAACCACTCAGGACCAGTTCCAACACAAGCACTCGTTGTCATAAAAGTGTCCATATTAGGCACATTGATTGTGGCATAACTTTACTTCACAACCACCCTGGAAGATTATTTTATACATTATGGTCAATATACATCTCCCCTCATATGAGACACAATTTCAGGGTAAATGGACCAACCAGAACCACCCAAGACAAGTTCCAAGACAACCACTATTTTTGACGCAATTTACCCCAATTTGGGCACTTATTCTTGCCTAACATCCACTTAGAACCTCCCTGGAAGATTATTTTATAGAAAATGGTCAATATACATCTCCCCTCATATGAGACACAATTTCAGGGTAAATGGACCAACCAGAACCACTCAGGACCAGTTCCAACACAAGCACTCGTTGTCATAAAAGTGCCCATATTAGGCACATTGATTGTGGCATAACTTTACTTCACAACCACCCTGGAAGATTATTTTATACAAAATGGTCAATATACGTCTACCCTCATATGAGACAAAATTTCAGGGTAAATGGACCAACCAGAACCACCCAGGACCAGTTACAATGCAACCACTATTTTTGACGCAATTTACCCCAATTTGGGCACTATTTCTGGCCTAACATCCCCCCCAGAACCTCCCTGGAAGACCAATTTTACACAAAATTGTGAATTATACATCTACCCACAAATGAGACACAATTCCCGGGTAAATGGACCAACCAGAACCGCTCAGGACCAGTTCCAATACAAGCACTCGTTGTCATAAAAGTGCCCATATTAGGTACATTGATTGTGGCATAACTTTACTTCACGACCACCCTGGAAGATTATTTTATATAAAATGGTCAATATACGTCTACCCTCATATGAGACAAAATTTCAGGGTAAATGGACCAACCAGAACCACCCAAGACCAGTTCCAAGACAACCACTATTTTTGACGCAATTTACCCCAATTTGGGGACTTATTCTTGCCTAACATCCACCCAGAACCTCCCTGGAAGACTATTTTATAGAAAATGGTCAATATACATCTCCCCTCATATGAGACACAATTTCAGGGTAAATGGACCAACCAGAACCACTCAGGACCAGTTCCAACACAAGCACTCGTTGTCATAAAAGTGTCCATATTAGGCACATTGATTGTGGCATAACTTTACTTCACAACCACCCTGGAAGATTATTTTATACATTATGGTCAATATACATCTCCCCTCATATGAGACACAATTTCAGGGTAAATGGACCAACCAGAACCACCCAAGACAAGTTCCAAGACAACCACTATTTTTGACGCAATTTACCCCAATTTGGGCACTTATTCTTGCCTAACATCCACCCAGAACCTCCCTGGAAGATTATTTTATAGAAAATGGTCAATATACATCTCCCCTCATATGAGTCACAATTTCAGGGTAAATGGACCAACCAGAACCACTCAGGACCAGTTCCAACACAAGCACTCGTTGTCATAAAAGTGCCCATATTAGGCACATTGATTGTGGCATAACTTTACTTCACAACCACCCTGGAAGATTATTTTATACAAAATGGTCAATATACATCTCCCCTCATATGAGACACAATTTCAGGGTAAATGGACCAACCAGAACCACCCAAGACAAGTTCCAAGACAACCACTATTTTTGACGCAATTTACCCCAATTTGCGCACTTATTCTTGCCTAACATCCACCCAGAACCTCCCTGGAAGATTATTTTATAGAAAATGGTCAATATACATCTCCCCTCATATGAGACACAATTTCAGGGTAAATGGACCAACCAGAACCACTCAGGACCAGTTCCAACACAAGCACTCGTTGTCATAAAAGTGCCCATATTAGGCACATTGATTGTGGCATAACTTTACTTCACAACCACCCTGGAAGATTATTTTATACAAAATGGTCAATATACGTCTACCCTCATATGAGACAAAATTTCAGGGTAAATGGACCAACCAGAACCACCCAGGACCAGTTACAATGCAACCACTATTTTTGACGCAATTTACCCCAATTTGGGCACTATTTCTGGCCTAACATCCCCCCCAGAACCTCCCTGGAAGACCAATTTTACACAAAATTGTGAATTATACATCTACCCACAAATGAGACACAATTCCCGGGTAAATGGACCAACCAGAACCGCTCAGGACCAGTTCCAATACAAGCACTCGTTGTCATAAAAGTGCCCATATTAGGTACATTGATTGTGGCATAACTTTACTTCACGACCACCCTGGAAGATTATTTTATATAAAATGGTCAATATACGTCTACCCTCATATGAGACAAAATTTCAGGGTAAATGGACCAACCAGAACCACCCAAGACCAGTTCCAAGACAACCACTATTTTTGACGCAATTTACCCCAATTTGGGGACTTATTCTTGCCTAACATCCACCCAGAACCTCCCTGGAAGACTATTTTATAGAAAATGGTCAATATACATCTCCCCTCATAAGAGACACAATTTCAGGGTAAATGGACCAACCAGAACAACTCAGGACCAGTTCCAACACAAGCACTCGTTGTCATAAAAGTGTCCATATTAGGCACATTGATTGTGGCATAACTTTACTTCACAACCACCCTGGAAGATTTTTTTATACATTATGGTCAATATACATCTCCCCTCATATGAGACACAATTTCAGGGTAAATGGACCAACCAGAACCACCCAAGACAAGTTCCAAGACAACCACTATTTTTGACGCAATTTACCCCAATTTGGGCACTTATTCTTGCCTAACATCCACCCAGAACCTCCCTGGAAGATTATTTTATAGAAAATGGTCAATATACATCTCCCCTCATATGAGACACAATTTCAGGGTAAATGGACCAACCAGAACCACTCAGGACCAGTTCCAACACAAGCACTCGTTGTCATAAAAGTGCCCATATTAGGCACATTGATTGTGGCATAACTTTACTTCACAACCACCCTGGAAGATTATTTTATACAAAATGGTCAATATACATCTCCCCTCATATGAGACACAATTTCAGGGTAAATGGACCAACCAGAACCACTCAGGACCAGTTCCAACACAAGCACTCGTTGTCATAAAAGTGCCCATATTAGGCACATTGATTGTGGCATAACTTTACTTCACAACCACCCTGGAAGATTATTTTATAGAAAATGGTCAATATACATCTCCCCTCATATGAGACACAATTTCAGGGTAAATGGACCAACCAGAACCACTCAGGACCAGTTCCAACACAAGCACTCGTTGTCATAAAAGTGCCCATATTAGGCACATTGATTGTGGCATAACTTTACTTCACAACCACCCTGGAAGATTATTTTATACAAATTGGTCAATATATGTCTACCCTCATATGAGACAAAATTTAAGGGTAAATGGACCAACCAGAACCATCCAGGACCAGTTACAATGCAACCACTATTTTTGACGCAATTTACCCCAATTTGGGCACTATTTCTGGCCTAACATCCCTCCAGAACCTCCCTGGAAGACCAATTTTACACAAAATTGTGAATTATACATCTACCCACAAATGAGACACAATTCCCGGGTAAATGGACCAACCAGAACCGCTCAGGACCAGTTCCAATACAAGCACTCGTTGTCATAAAAGTGCCCATATTAGGTACATTGATTGTGGCATAACTTTACTTCACGACCACCCTGGAAGATTATTTTATACAAAATGGTCAATATACGTCTACCCTCATATGAGACAAAATTTCAGGGTAAATGGACCAACCAGAACCACCCAAGACCAGTTCCAAGACCACCACTATTTTTGACGCAATTTACCCCAATTTGGGCACTTATTCTTGCCTAACATCTCCCCTCATATGAGACACAATTTCAGGGTAAATGGACCAACCAGAACCACTCAGGACCAGTTCCAACACAAGCACTCGTTGTCATAAAAGTGTCCATATTAGGCACATTGATTGTGGCATAACTTTACTTCACAACCACCCTGGAAGATTATTTTATACATTATGGTCAATATACATCTCCCCTCATATGAGACACAATTTCAGGGTAAATGGACCAACCAGAACCACCCAAGACAAGTTCCAAGACAACCACTATTTTTGACGCAATTTACCCCAATTTGGGCACTTATTCTTGCCTAACATCCACCCAGAACCTCCCTGGAAGATTATTTTATAGAAAATGGTCAATATACATCTCCCCTCATATGAGACAAAATTTCAGGGTAAATGGACCAACCAGAACCACTCAGGACCAGTTCCAACACAAGCACTCGTTGTCATAAAAGTGCCCATATTAGGCACATTGATTGTGGCATAACTTTACTTCACAACCACCCTGGAAGATTATTTTATACAAAATGGTCAATATACATCTCCCCTCATATGAGACACAATTTCAGGGTAAATTGACCAACCAGAACCACCCAAGACAAGTTCCAAGACAACCACTATTTTTGACGCAATTTACCCCAATTTGGGCACTTATTCTTGCCTAACATCCACCCAGAACCTCCCTGGAAGATTATTTTATAGAAAATGGTCAATATACATCTCCCCTCATATGAGACACAATTTCAGGGTAAATGGACCAACCAGAACCACTCAGGACCAGTTCCAACACAAGCACTCGTTGTCATAAAAGTGCCCATATTAGGCACATTGATTGTGGCATAACTTTACTTCACAACCACCCTGGAAGATTATTTTATACAAATTGGTCAATATACGTCTACCCTCATATGAGACAAAATTTCAGGGTAAATGGACCAACCAGAACCATCCAGGACCAGTTACAATGCAACCACTATTTTTGACGCAATTTACCCCAATTTGGGCACTATTTCTGGCCTAACATCCCTCCAGAACCTCCCTGGAAGATTATTTTATAGAAAATGGTCAATATACATCTCCCCTCATATGAGACACAATTTCAGGGTAAATGGACCAACCAGAACCACTCAGGACCAGTTCCAACACAAGCACTCGTTGTCATAAAAGTGCCCATATTAGGCACATTGATTGTGGCATAACTTTACTTCACGACCACCCTGGAAGATTATTTTATATAAAATGGTCAATATACGTCTACCCTCATATGAGACAAAATTTCAGGGTAAATGGACCAACCAGAACCACCCAAGACCAGTTCCAAGACAACCACTATTTTTGACGCAATTTACCCCAATTTGGGGACTTATTCTTGCCTAACATCCACCCAGAACCTCCCTGGAAGACTATTTTATAGAAAATGGTCAATATACATCTCCCCTCATATGAGACACAATTTCAGGGTAAATGGACCAACCAGAACCACTCAGGACCAGTTCCAACACAAGCACTCGTTGTCATAAAAGTGTCCATATTAGGCACATTGATTGTGGCATAACTTTACTTCACAACCACCCTGGAAGATTATTTTATACATTATGGTCAATATACATCTCCCCTCATATGAGACACAATTTCAGGGTAAATGGACCAACCAGAACCACCCAAGACAAGTTCCAAGACAAACACTATTTTTGACGCAATTTACCCCAATTTGGGCACTTATTCTTGCCTAACATCCACCCAGAACCTCCCTGGAAGATTATTTTATAGAAAATGGTCAATATACATCTCCCCTCATATGAGACACAATTTCAGGGTAAATGGACTAACCAGAACCACTCAGGACCAGTTCCAACACAAGCACTCGTTGTCATAAAAGTGCCCATATTAGGCACATTGATTGTGGCATAACTTTACTTCACAACCACCCTGGAAGATTATTTTATACAAAATGGTCAATATACATCTCCCCTCATATGAGACACAATTTCAGGGTAAATGGACCAACCAGAACCACCCAAGACAAGTTCCAAGACAACCACTATTTTTGACGCAATTTACCCCAATTTGGGCACTTATTCTTGCCTAACATCCACCCAGAACCTCCCTGGAAGATTATTTTATAGAAAATGGTCAATATACATCTCCCCTCATATGAGACACAATTTCAGGGTAAATGGACCAACCAGAACCACTCAGGACCAGTTCCAACACAAGCACTCGTTGTCATAAAAGTGCCCATATTAGGCACATTGATTGTGGCATAACTTTACTTCACAACCACCCTGGAAGATTATTTTATACAAATTGGTCAATATATGTCTACCCTCATATGAGACAAAATTTAAGGGTAAATGGACCAACCAGAACCATCCAGGACCAGTTACAATGCAACCACTATTTTTGACGCAATTTACCCCAATTTGGGCACTATTTCTGGCCTAACATCCCTCCAGAACCTCCCTGGAAGACCAATTTTACACAAAATTGTGAATTATACATCTACCCACAAATAAGACACAATTCCCGGGTAAATGGACCAACCAGAACCGCTCAGGACCAGTTCCAATACAAGCACTCGTTGTCATAAAAGTGCCCATATTAGGTACATTGATTGTGGCATAACTTTACTTCACGACCACCCTGGAAGATTATTTTATACAAAATGGTCAATATACGTCTACCCTCATATGAGACAAAATTTCAGGGTAAATGGACCAACCAGAACCACCCAAGACCAGTTCCAAGACAACCACTATTTTTGACGCAATTTACCCCAATTTGGGGACTTATTCTTGCCTAACATCCACCCAGAACCTCCCTGGAAGACTATTTTATAGAAAATGGTCAATATACATCTCCCCTCATATGAGACACAATTTCAGGGTAAATGGACCAACCAGAACTACTCAGGACCAGTTCCAACACAAGCACTCGTTGTCATAAAAGTGTCCATATTAGGCACATTGATTGTGGCATAACTTTACTTCACAACCACCCTGGAAGATTATTTTATACATTATGGTCAATATACATCTCCCCTCATATGAGACACAATTTCAGGGTAAATGGACCAACCAGAACCACCCAAGACAAGTTCCAAGACAACCACTATTTTTGACGCAATTTACCCCAATTTGGGCACTTATTCTTGCCTAACATCCACCCAGAACCTCCCTGGAAGATTATTTTATAGAAAATGGTCAATATACATCTCCCCTCATATGAGACACAATTTCAGGGTAAATGGACCAACCAGAACCACTCAGGACCAGTTCCAACACAAGCACTCGTTGTCATAAAAGTGCCCATATTAGGCACATTGATTGTGGCATAACTACTTCACAACCACCCTGGAAGATTATTTTATACAAAATGGTCAATATACGTCTACCCTCATATGAGACAAAATTTCAGGGTAAATGGACCAACCAGAACCACCCAGGACCAGTTACAATGCAACAACTATTTTTGACGCAATTTACCCCAATTTGGGCACTATTTCTGGCCTAACATCCCCCCCAGAACCTCCCTGGAAGACCAATTTTACACAAAATTGTGAATTATACATCTACCCACAAATGAGACACAATTCCCGGGTAAATGGACCAACCAGAACCGCTCAGGACCAGTTCCAATACAAGCACTCGTTGTCAGAAAAGTGCCCATATTAGGTACATTGATTGTGGCATAACTTTACTTCACGACCACCCTGGAAGATTATTTTATATAAAATGGTCAATATACGTCTACCCTCATATGAGACAAAATTTCAGGGTAAATGGACCAACCAGAACCACCCAAGACCAGTTCCAAGACAACCACTATTTTTGACGCAATTTACCCCAATTTGGGGACTTATTCTTGCCTAACATCCACCCAGAACCTCCCTGGAAGATTATTTTATAGAAAATGGTCAATATACATCTCCCCTCATATGAGACACAATTTCAGGGTAAATGGACCAACCAGAACCACTCAGGACCAGTTCCAACACAAGCACTCGTTGTCATAAAAGTGCCCATATTAGGCACATTGATTGTGGCATAACTTTACTTCACAACCATCCTGGAAGATTATTTTATACATTATGGTCAATATACATCTCCCCTCATATGAGACACAATTTGAGGGTAAATGGACCAACCAGAACCACCCAAGACAAGTTCCAAGACCACCACTATTTTTGACACAATTTACCCCAATTTGGGCACTTATTCTTGCCTAACATCTACCCAGAACCTCCCTGGAAGATTATTTTATAGAAAATGGTCAATATACATCTCCCCTCATATGAGACACAATTTCAGGGTAAATGGACCAACCAGAACCACTCAGGACCAGTTCCAACACAAGCACTCGTTGTCATAAAAGTGCCCATATTAGGCACATTGATTGTGGCATAACTTTACTTCACAACCACCCTGGAAGATTATTTTATACAAAATGGTCAATATACATCTCCCCTCATATGAGACACAATTTCAGGGTAAATGGACCAACCAGAACCACCCAAGACAAGTTCCAAGACAACCACTATTTTTGACGCAATTTACCCCAATTTGGGCACTTATTCTTGCCTAACATCCACCCAGAACCTCCCTGGAAGATTATTTTATAGAAAATGGTCAATATACATCTCCCCTCATATGAGACACAATTTCAGGGTAAATGGACCAACCAGAACCACTCAGGACCAGTTCCAACACAAGCACTCGTTGTCATAAAAGTGCCCATATTAGGCACATTGATTGTGGCATAACTTTACTTCACAACCACCCTGGAAGATTATTTTATACGAAATGGTCAATATACGTCTACCCTCATATGAGACAAAATTTCAGGGTAAATGGACCAACCAGAACCACCCAGGACCAGTTACAATGCAACCACTATTTTTGACGCAATTTACCCCAATTTGGGCACTATTTCTGGCCTAACATCCCTCCAGAACCTCCCTGGAAGACCAATTTTACACAAAATTGTGAAATATACATCTTCCCACAAATGAGACACAATTCCCGGGTAAATGGACCAACCAGAACCGCTCAGGACCAGTTCCAATACAAGCACTCGTTGTCATAAAAGTGCCCATATTAGGTACATTGATTGTGGCATAACTTTACTTCAAGACCACCCTGGAAGATTATTTTATATAAAATGGTCAATATACGTCTACCCTCATATGAGACAAAATTTCAGGGTAAATGGACCAACCAGAACCACCCAAGACCAGTTCCAAGACAACCACTATTTTTGACGCAATTTACCCCAATTTGGGCACTTATTCTTGCCTAACATCCACCCAGAACCTCCCTGGAAGACTATTTTATAGAAAATGGTCAATATACATCTCCCCTCATATGAGACACAATTTCAGGGTAAATGGACCAACCAGAACCACTCAGGACCAGTTCCAACACAAGCACTCGTTGTCATAAAAGTGCCCATATTAGGCACATTGATTGTGGCATAACTTTACTTCACAGCATCCCTGGAAGATTATTTTATACAAAATGGTCAATATACATCTACCCTCATATGAGACAAAATTTCAGGGTAAATGGACCAACCCGAACCACCCAAGACCAGTTCAAATGCACCCACTATTTTTAACGAAATTTACCCCAATTTGGGCACTATTTCTGGCCTAACATCCCTCCAGAACCTCCCTGGAAGACTAATTTTACACAAATTTGTCAATAATACATCTACCCACAAATAAGACACAATTCCTGGGTAAATGGACCAACCAGAACCACCCAGGACCAGTTCCAATACAAGCACTATTTTTGACGCAATTTACCCCAATTTGGGCACTATTTCTGGCCTAACATCCCCCCAGAACCTCCCTGGAAGACCAATTTTACACAAAATTGTGAATTATACATCTACCCACAAATGAGACACATTTCCCGGGTAAATAGACCAACCAGAACCGCTCAGGACCAGTTCCAATACAAGCACTCGTTGTCATAAAAGTGCCCATATTAGGTACATTGATTGTGGCATAACTTTACTTCACGACCACCCTGGAAGATTATTTTATACAAAATGGTCAATATACGTCTACCCTCATATGAGACAAAATTTCAGGGTAAATGGACCAACCAGAACCACCCAAGACCAGTTCCAAGACCACCACTATTTTTGACGCAATTTACCCCAATTTGGGCACTTATTCTTGCCTAACATCTCCCCTCATATGAGACACAATTTCAGGGTAAATGGACCAACCAGAACCACTCAGGACCAGTTCCAACACAAGCACTCGTTGTCATAAAAGTGCCCATATTAGGCACATTGATTGTGGCATAACTTTACTTCACAACCACCCTGGAAGATTATTTTATACATTATGGTCAATATACATCTCACCTCATATGAGACACAATTTCAGGGTAAATGGACCAACCAGAACCACCCAAGACAAGTTCCAAGACAACCACTATTTTTGACGCAATTTACCCCAATTTGGGCACTTATTCTTGCCTAACATCCACCCAGAACCTCCCTGGAAGATTATTTTATAGAAAATGGTCAATATACATCTCCCCTCATATGAGACAAAATTTCAGGGTAAATGGACTAACCAGAACCACCCAAGACAAGTTCCAAGACCACCACTATTTTTGACACAATTTACCCCAATTTGGGCATTTATTCTTGCCTAACATCCACCCAGAACCTCCCTGGAAGATTATTTTATAGAAAATGGTCAATATACATCTCCCCTCATATGAGACACAATTTCAGGGTAAATGGACCAACCAGAACCACTCAGGACCAGTTCCAACACAAGCACTCGTTGTCATAAAAGTGCCCATATTAGGCACATTGATTGTGGCATAACTTTACTTCACAACCACCCTGGAAGATTATTTTATACAAAATGGTCAATATACGTCTACCCTCATATGAGACAAAATTTCAGGGTAAATGGACCAACCAGAACCACCCAGGACCAGTTACAATGCAACAACTATTTTTGACGCAATTTACCCCAATTTGGGCACTATTTCTGGCCTAACATCCCCCCCAGAACCTCCCTGGAAGACCAATTTTACACAAAATTGTGAATTATACATCTACCCACAAATGAGACACAATTCCCGGGTAAATGGACCAACCAGAACCGCTCAGGACCAGTTCCAATACAAGCACTCGTTGTCAGAAAAGTGCCCATATTAGGTACATTGATTGTGGCATAACTTTACTTCACGACCACCCTGGAAGATTATTTTATATAAAATGGTCAATATACGTCTACCCTCATATGAGACAAAATTTCAGGGTAAATGGACCAACCAGAACCACCCAAGACCAGTTCCAAGACAACCACTATTTTTGACGCAATTTACCCCAATTTGGGGACTTATTCTTGCCTAACATCCACCCAGAACCTCCCTGGAAGACTATTTTATAGAAAATGGTCAATATACATCTCCCCTCATATGAGACACAATTTCAGGGTAAATGGACCAACCAGAACCACTCAGGACCAGTTCCAACACAAGCACTCGTTGTCATAAAAGTGTCCATATTAGGCACATTGATTGTGGCATAACTTTACTTCACAACCACCCTGGATGATCATTTTATACAGAATGGTCAATATACATCTCTCCTCATATCAGACAAAATTTCAGGGTAAATGGACCAACCAGAACCACCCAAGACAAGTTCCAAGACCACCACTATTTTTGACGCAATTTACCCCAATTTGGGCACTTATTCTTGCCTAACATCCACCCAGAACCTCCCTGGAAGATTATTTTTTAGAAAATGGTCAATATACATCTCCCCTCATATGAGACACAATTTCAGGGTAAATCGATCAACCAGAACCACTCAGGACCAGTTCCAACACAAGCACTCGTTGTCATAAAAGTGCCCATATTAGGCACATTGATTGTGGCATAACTTTTCTTCACAACCACCCTGGAAGATTATTTTATACAAAATGGTCAATATACGTCTACCCTCATATGAGACAAAATTTCAGGGTAAATGGACCAACCAGAACCACCCAGGACCAGTTACAATGCAACCACTATTTTTGACGCAATTTACCCCAATTTGGGCACTATTTCTGGCCTAACATCCCCCCAGAACCTCCCTGGAAGACCAATTTTACACAAAATTGTGAATTATACATCTACCCACAAATGAGACACAATTCCTGGGTAAATGGACCAACCAGAACCGCTCAGGACCAGTTCCAATACAAGCACTCGTTGTCATAAAAGTGCCCATATTAGGTACATTGATTGTGGCATGACTTTACTTCACGACCACCCTGGAAGATTATTTTATAGAAAATGGTCAATATATGTCTACCCTCATATGAGACAAAATTTCAGGGTAAATGGACCAACCAGAACCACCCAAGACCAGTTCCAAGACAACCACTATTTTTGACGCAATTTACCCCAATTTGGGCACTTATTCTTGCCTAACATCCACCCAGAACCTCCCTGGAAGATTATTTTATAGAAAATGGTCAATATACATTTCCCCTCATATGAGACACAATTTCAGGGTAAATGGACCAACCAGAACCACTCAGGACCAGTTCCAACACAAGCACTCGTTGTCATAAAAGTGCCCATATTAGGCACATTGATTGTGGCATAACTTTACTTCACAACCACCCTGGAAGATTATTTTATACAAAATGGTCAATATACATCTCACCTCATATGAGACACAATTTCAGGGTAAATGGACCAACCAGAACCACCCAAGACAAGTTCCAAGACAACCACTATTTTTGACGCAATTTACCCCAATTTGGGCACTTATTCTTGCCTAACATCCACCCAGAACCTCCCTGGAAGATTATTTTATAGAAAATGGTCAATATACATCTCCCCTCATATGAGACACAATTTCAGGGTAAATGGACCAACCAGAACCACTCAGGACCAGTTCCAACACAAGCACTCGTTGTCATAAAAGTGCCCATATTAGGCACATTGATTGTGGCATAACTTTACTTCACAACCACCCTGGAAGATCATTTTATACAGAATGGTCAATATACATCTCCCCTCATATGAGACACAATTTCAGGGTAAATGGACCAACCAGAACCACCCAAGACAAGTTCCAAGACAACCACTATTTTTGACGCAATTTACCCCAATTTGGGCACTTATTCTTGCCTAACATCCACCCAGAACCTCCCTGGAAGATTATTTTATAGAAAATGGTCAATATACATCTCCCCTCATATGAGACAAAATTTCAGGGTAAATGGACTAACCAGAACCACCCAAGACAAGTTCCAAGACCACCACTATTTTTGACACAATTTACCCCAATTTGGGCATTTATTCTTGCCTAACATCCACCCAGAACCTCCCTGGAAGATTATTTTATAGAAAATGGTCAATATACATCTCCCCTCATATGAGACACAATTTCAGGGTAAATGGACCAACCAGAACCACTCAGGACCAGTTCCAACACAAGCACTCGTTGTCATAAAAGTGCCCATATTAGGCACATTGATTGTGGCATAACTTTACTTCACAACCACCCTGGAAGATTATTTTATACAAAATGGTCAATATACGTCTACCCTCATATGAGACAAAATTTCAGGGTAAATGGACCAACCAGAACCACCCAGGACCAGTTACAATGCAACAACTATTTTTGACGCAATTTACCCCAATTTGGGCACTATTTCTGGCCTAACATCCCCCCCAGAACCTCCCTGGAAGACCAATTTTACACAAAATTGTGAATTATACATCTACCCACAAATGAGACACAATTCCCGGGTAAATGGACCAACCAGAACCGCTCAGGACCAGTTCCAATACAAGCACTCGTTGTCAGAAAAGTGCCCATATTAGGTACATTGATTGTGGCATAACTTTACTTCACGACCACCCTGGAAGATTATTTTATATAAAATGGTCAATATACGTCTACCCTCATATGAGACAAAATTTCAGGGTAAATGGACCAACCAGAACCACCCAAGACCAGTTCCAAGACAACCACTATTTTTGACGCAATTTACCCCAATTTGGGGACTTATTCTTGCCTAACATCCACCCAGAACCTCCCTGGAAGACTATTTTATAGAAAATGGTCAATATACATCTCCCCTCATATGAGACACAATTTCAGGGTAAATGGACCAACCAGAACCACTCAGGACCAGTTCCAACACAAGCACTCGTTGTCATAAAAGTGTCCATATTAGGCACATTGATTGTGGCATAACTTTACTTCACAACCACCCTGGATGATCATTTTATACAGAATGGTCAATATACATCTCTCCTCATATCAGACAAAATTTCAGGGTAAATGGACCAACCAGAACCACCCAAGACAAGTTCCAAGACCACCACTATTTTTGACGCAATTTACCCCAATTTGGGCACTTATTCTTGCCTAACATCCACCCAGAACCTCCCTGGAAGATTATTTTTTAGAAAATGGTCAATATACATCTCCCCTCATATGAGACACAATTTCAGGGTAAATCGATCAACCAGAACCACTCAGGACCAGTTCCAACACAAGCACTCGTTGTCATAAAAGTGCCCATATTAGGCACATTGATTGTGGCATAACTTTTCTTCACAACCACCCTGGAAGATTATTTTATACAAAATGGTCAATATACGTCTACCCTCATATGAGACAAAATTTCAGGGTAAATGGACCAACCAGAACCACCCAGGACCAGTTACAATGCAACCACTATTTTTGACGCAATTTACCCCAATTTGGGCACTATTTCTGGCCTAACATCCCCCCAGAACCTCCCTGGAAGACCAATTTTACACAAAATTGTGAATTATACATCTACCCACAAATGAGACACAATTCCTGGGTAAATGGACCAACCAGAACCGCTCAGGACCAGTTCCAATACAAGCACTCGTTGTCATAAAAGTGCCCATATTAGGTACATTGATTGTGGCATGACTTTACTTCACGACCACCCTGGAAGATTATTTTATAGAAAATGGTCAATATATGTCTACCCTCATATGAGACAAAATTTCAGGGTAAATGGACCAACCAGAACCACCCAAGACCAGTTCCAAGACAACCACTATTTTTGACGCAATTTACCCCAATTTGGGCACTTATTCTTGCCTAACATCCACCCAGAACCTCCCTGGAAGATTATTTTATAGAAAATGGTCAATATACATTTCCCCTCATATGAGACACAATTTCAGGGTAAATGGACCAACCAGAACCACTCAGGACCAGTTCCAACACAAGCACTCGTTGTCATAAAAGTGCCCATATTAGGCACATTGATTGTGGCATAACTTTACTTCACAACCACCCTGGAAGATTATTTTATACAAAATGGTCAATATACATCTCACCTCATATGAGACACAATTTCAGGGTAAATGGACCAACCAGAACCACCCAAGACAAGTTCCAAGACAACCACTATTTTTGACGCAATTTACCCCAATTTGGGCACTTATTCTTGCCTAACATCCACCCAGAACCTCCCTGGAAGATTATTTTATAGAAAATGGTCAATATACATCTCCCCTCATATGAGACACAATTTCAGGGTAAATGGACCAACCAGAACCACTCAGGACCAGTTCCAACACAAGCACTCGTTGTCATAAAAGTGCCCATATTAGGCACATTGATTGTGGCATAACTTTACTTCACAACCACCCTGGAAGATCATTTTATACAGAATGGTCAATATACATCTCCCCTCATATGAGACAAAATTTCAGGGTAAATGGACTAACCAGAACCACCCAAGACAAGTTCCAAGACCACCACTATTTTTGACACAATTTACCCCAATTTGGGCATTTATTCTTGCCTAACATCCACCCAGAACCTCCCTGGAAGATTATTTTATAGAAAATGGTCAATATACATCTCCCCTCATATGAGACACAATTTCAGGGTAAATGGACCAACCAGAACCACTCAGGACCAGTTCCAACACAAGCACTCGTTGTCATAAAAGTGCCCATATTAGGCACATTGATTGTGGCATAACTTTACTTCACAACCACCCTGGAAGATTATTTTATACAAAATGGTCAATATACGTCTACCCTCATATGAGACAAAATTTCACGGTAAATGGACCAACCAGAACCACCCAGGACCAGTTACAATGCAACAACTATTTTTGACGCAATTTACCCCAATTTGGGCACTATTTCTGGCCTAACATCCCCCCCAGAACCTCCCTGGAAGACCAATTTTACACAAAATTGTGAATTATACATCTACCCACAAATGAGACACAATTCCCGGGTAAATGGACCAACCAGAACCGCTCAGGACCAGTTCCAATACAAGCACTCGTTGTCAGAAAAGTGCCCATATTAGGTACATTGATTGTGGCATAACTTTACTTCACGACCACCCTGGAAGATTATTTTATATAAAATGGTCAATATACGTCTACCCTCATATGAGACAAAATTTCAGGGTAAATGGACCAACCAGAACCACCCAAGACCAGTTCCAAGACAACCACTATTTTTGACGCAATTTACCCCAATTTGGGGACTTATTCTTGCCTAACATCCACCCAGAACCTCCCTGGAAGACTATTTTATAGAAAATGGTCAATATACATCTCCCCTCATATGAGACACAATTTCAGGGTAAATGGACCAACCAGAACCACTCAGGACCAGTTCCAACACAAGCACTCGTTGTCATAAAAGTGTCCATATTAGGCACATTGATTGTGGCATAACTTTACTTCACAACCACCCTGGATGATCATTTTATACAGAATGGTCAATATACATCTCCCCTCATAGACAAAATTTCAGGGTAAATGGACCAACCAGAACCACCCAAGACCAGTTCAAATGCAACCACTATTTTTAACGAAATTTACCCCAATTTGGGCACTATTTCTGGCCTAACATCCCCCCAGAACCTCCCTGGAAGACCAATTTTACACAAAATTGTGAATTATACATCTACCCACAAATGAGACACAATTCCCGGGTAAATAGACCAACCAGAACCGCTCAGGACCAGTTCCAATACAAGCACTCGTTGTCATAAAAGTGCCCATATTAGGTACATTGATTGTGGCATAACTTTACTTCACGACCACCCTGGAAGATTATTTTATACAAAATGGTCAATATACGTCTACCCTCATATGAGACACAATTTCAGGGTAAATGGACCAACCAGAACCACTCAGGACCAGTTCCAACACAAGCACTCGTTGTCATAAAAGTGCCCATATTAGGCACATTGATTGTGGCATAACTTTACTTCACAACCACCCTGGAAGATTATTTTATACATTATGGTCAATATACATCTCACCTCATATGAGACAAAATTTCAGGGTAAATGGACCAACCAGAACCACCCAAGACAAGTTCCAAGACAACCACTATTTTTGACGCAATTTACCCCAATTTGGGCACTTATTCTTGCCTAACATCCACCCAGAACCTCCCTGGAAGATTATTTTATAGAAAATGGTCAATATACATCTCCCCTCATATGAGACACAATTTCAGGGTAAATGGACCAACCAGAACCACTCAGGACCAGTTCCAACACAAGCACTCGTTGTCATAAAAGTGCCCAAATTAGGCACATTGATTGTGGCATAACTTTACTTCACAACCACCCTGGAAGATCATTTTATACAGAATGGTCAATATACATCTCCCCTCATATGAGACAAAATTTCAGGGTAAATGGACTAACCAGAACCACCCAAGACAAGTTCCAAGACCACCACTATTTTTGACACAATTTACCCCAATTTGGGCATTTATTCTTGCCTAACATCCACCCAGAACCTCCCTGGAAGATTATTTTATAGAAAATGGTCAATATACATCTCCCCTCATATGAGACACAATTTCAGGGTAAATGGACCAACCAGAACCACTCAGGACCAGTTCCAACACAAGCACTCGTTGTCATAAAAGTGCCCATATTAGGCACATTGATTGTGGCATAACTTTACTTCACAACCACCCTGGAAGATTATTTTATACAAAATGGTCAATATACGTCTACCCTCATATGAGACAAAATTTCAGGGTAAATGGACCAGCCAGAACCACCCAGGACCAGTTACAATGCAACCACTATTTTTGACGCAATTTACCCCAATTTGGGCACTATTTCTGGCCTAACATCCACCCAGAACCTCCCTGGAAGACTATTTTATAGAAAATGGTCAATATACATCTCCCCTCATATGAGACACAATTTCAGGGTAAATGGACCAACCAGAACCACTCAGGACCAGTTCCAACACAAGCACTCGTTGTCATAAAAGTGTCCATATTAGGCACATTGATTGTGGCATAACTTTACTTCACAACCACCCTGGAAGATTATTTTATACATTATGGTCAATATACATCTCCCCTCATATGAGACACAATTTCAGGGTAAATGGACCAACCAGAACCACCCAAGACAAGTTCCAAGACAACCACTATTTTTGACGCAATTTACCCCAATTTGGGCACTTATTCTTGCCTAACATCCACCCAGAACCTCCCTGGAAGATTATTTTATAGAAAATGGTCAATATACATCTCCCCTCATATGAGACACAATTTCAGGGTAAATGGACCAACCAGAACCACTCAGGACCAGTTCCAACACAAGCACTCGTTGTCATAAAAGTGCCCATATTAGGCACATTGATTGTGGCATAACTTTACTTCACAACCACCCTGGAAGATTATTTTATACAAAATGGTCAATATACATCTCCCCTCATATGAGACACAATTTCAGGGTAAATGGACCAACCAGAACCACCCAAGACAAGTTCCAAGACAACCACTATTTTTGACGCAATTTACCCCAATTTGGGCACTTATTCTTGCCTAACATCCACCCAGAACCTCCCTGGAAGATTATTTTATAGAAAATGGTCAATATACATCTCCCCTCATATGAGACACAATTTCAGGGTAAATGGACCAACCAGAACCACTCAGGACCAGTTCCAACACAAGCACTCGTTGTCATAAAAGTGCCCATATTAGGCACATTGATTGTGGCATAACTTTACTTCACAACCACCCTGGAAGATTATTTTATACAAATTGGTCAATATATGTCTACCCTCATATGAGACAAAATTTAAGGGTAAATGGACCAACCAGAACCATCCAGGACCAGTTACAATGCAACCACTATTTTTGACGCAATTTACCCCAATTTGGGCACTATTTCTGGCCTAACATCCCTCCAGAACCTCCCTGGAAGACCAATTTTACACAAAATTGTGAATTATACATCTACCCACAAATGAGACACAATTCCCGGGTAAATGGACCAACCAGAACCGCTCAGGACCAGTTCCAATACAAGCACTCGTTGTCAGAAAAGTGCCCATATTAGGTACATTGATTGTGGCATAACTTTACTTCACGACCACCCTGGAAGATTATTTTATACAAAATGGTCAATATACGTCTACCCTCATATGAGACAAAATTTCAGGGTAAATGGACCAACCAGAACCACCCAAGACCAGTTCCAAGACCACCACTATTTTTGACGCAATTTACCCCAATTTGGGCACTTATTCTTGCCTAACATCTCCCCTCATATGAGACACAATTTCAGGGTAAATGGACCAACCAGAACCACTCAGGACCAGTTCCAACACAAGCACTCGTTGTCATAAAAGTGCCCATATTAGGCACATTGATTGTGGCATAACTTTACTTCACAACCACCCTGGAAGATTATTTTATACATTATGGTCAATATACATCTCCCCTCATATGAGACACAATTTCAGGGTAAATGGACCAACCAGAACCACCCAAGACAAGTTCCAAGACAACCACTATTTTTTGACGCAATTTACCCCAATTTGGGCACTTATTCTTGCCTAACATCCACCCAGAACCTCCCTGGAAGATTATTTTATAGAAAATGGTCAATATACATCTCCCCTCATATGAGACACAATTTCAGGGTAAATGGACCAACCAGAACCACTCAGGACCAGTTCCAACACAAGCACTCGTTGTCATAAAAGTGTCCATATTAGGCACATTGATTGTGGCATAACTTTACTTCACAACCACCCTGGAAGATTATTTTATACATTATGGTCAATATACATCTCCCCTCATATGAGACACAATTTCAGGGTAAATGGACCAACCAGAACCACCCAAGACAAGTTCCAAGACAACCACTATTTTTGACGCAATTTACCCCAATTTGGGCACTTATTCTTGCCTAACATCCACTTAGAACCTCCCTGGAAGATTATTTTATAGAAAATGGTCAATATACATCTCCCCTCATATGAGACACAATTTCAGGGTAAATGGACCAACCAGAACCACTCAGGACCAGTTCCAACACAAGCACTCGTTGTCATAAAAGTGCCCATATTAGGCACATTGATTGTGGCATAACTTTACTTCACAACCACCCTGGAAGATTATTTTATACAAAATGGTCAATATACGTCTACCCTCATATGAGACAAAATTTCAGGGTAAATGGACCAACCAGAACCACCCAGGACCAGTTACAATGCAACCACTATTTTTGACGCAATTTACCCCAATTTGGGCACTATTTCTGGCCTAACATCCCCCCCAGAACCTCCCTGGAAGACCAATTTTACACAAAATTGTGAATTATACATCTACCCACAAATGAGACACAATTCCCGGGTAAATGGACCAACCAGAACCGCTCAGGACCAGTTCCAATACAAGCACTCGTTGTCATAAAAGTGCCCATATTAGGTACATTGATTGTGGCATAACTTTACTTCACGACCACCCTGGAAGATTATTTTATATAAAATGGTCAATATACGTCTACCCTCATATGAGACAAAATTTCAGGGTAAATGGACCAACCAGAACCACCCAAGACCAGTTCCAAGACAACCACTATTTTTGACGCAATTTACCCCAATTTGGGGACTTATTCTTGCCTAACATCCACCCAGAACCTCCCTGGAAGACTATTTTATAGAAAATGGTCAATATACATCTCCCCTCATATGAGACACAATTTCAGGGTAAATGGACCAACCAGAACCACTCAGGACCAGTTCCAACACAAGCACTCGTTGTCATAAAAGTGTCCATATTAGGCACATTGATTGTGGCATAACTTTACTTCACAACCACCCTGGAAGATTATTTTATACATTATGGTCAATATACATCTCCCCTCATATGAGACACAATTTCAGGGTAAATGGACCAACCAGAACCACCCAAGACAAGTTCCAAGACAACCACTATTTTTGACGCAATTTACCCCAATTTGGGCACTTATTCTTGCCTAACATCCACCCAGAACCTCCCTGGAAGATTATTTTATAGAAAATGGTCAATATACATCTCCCCTCATATGAGTCACAATTTCAGGGTAAATGGACCAACCAGAACCACTCAGGACCAGTTCCAACACAAGCACTCGTTGTCATAAAAGTGCCCATATTAGGCACATTGATTGTGGCATAACTTTACTTCACAACCACCCTGGAAGATTATTTTATACAAAATGGTCAATATACATCTCCCCTCATATGAGACACAATTTCAGGGTAAATGGACCAACCAGAACCACCCAAGACAAGTTCCAAGACAACCACTATTTTTGACGCAATTTACCCCAATTTGCGCACTTATTCTTGCCTAACATCCACCCAGAACCTCCCTGGAAGATTATTTTATAGAAAATGGTCAATATACATCTCCCCTCATATGAGACACAATTTCAGGGTAAATGGACCAACCAGAACCACTCAGGACCAGTTCCAACACAAGCACTCGTTGTCATAAAAGTGCCCATATTAGGCACATTGATTGTGGCATAACTTTACTTCACAACCACCCTGGAAGATTATTTTATACAAAATGGTCAATATACGTCTACCCTCATATGAGACAAAATTTCAGGGTAAATGGACCAACCAGAACCACCCAGGACCAGTTACAATGCAACCACTATTTTTGACGCAATTTACCCCAATTTGGGCACTATTTCTGGCCTAACATCCCCCCCAGAACCTCCCTGGAAGACCAATTTTACACAAAATTGTGAATTATACATCTACCCACAAATGAGACACAATTCCCGGGTAAATGGACCAACCAGAACCGCTCAGGACCAGTTCCAATACAAGCACTCGTTGTCATAAAAGTGCCCATATTAGGTACATTGATTGTGGCATAACTTTACTTCACGACCACCCTGGAAGATTATTTTATATAAAATGGTCAATATACGTCTACCCTCATATGAGACAAAATTTCAGGGTAAATGGACCAACCAGAACCACCCAAGACCAGTTCCAAGACAACCACTATTTTTGACGCAATTTACCCCAATTTGGGGACTTATTCTTGCCTAACATCCACCCAGAACCTCCCTGGAAGACTATTTTATAGAAAATGGTCAATATACATCTCCCCTCATATGAGACACAATTTCAGGGTAAATGGACCAACCAGAACAACTCAGGACCAGTTCCAACACAAGCACTCGTTGTCATAAAAGTGTCCATATTAGGCACATTGATTGTGGCATAACTTTACTTCACAACCACCCTGGAAGATTATTTTATACATTATGGTCAATATACATCTCCCCTCATATGAGACACAATTTCAGGGTAAATGGACCAACCAGAACCACCCAAGACAAGTTCCAAGACAACCACTATTTTTGACGCAATTTACCCCAATTTGGGCACTTATTCTTGCCTAACATCCACCCAGAACCTCCCTGGAAGATTATTTTATAGAAAATGGTCAATATACATCTCCCCTCATATGAGACACAATTTCAGGGTAAATGGACCAACCAGAACCACTCAGGACCAGTTCCAACACAAGCACTCGTTGTCATAAAAGTGCCCATATTAGGCACATTGATTGTGGCATAACTTTACTTCACAACCACCCTGGAAGATTATTTTATACAAAATGGTCAATATACATCTCCCCTCATATGAGACACAATTTCAGGGTAAATGGACCAACCAGAACCACCCAAGACAAGTTCCAAGACAACCACTATTTTTGACGCAATTTACCCAAATTTGGGCACTTATTCTTGCCTAACATCCACCCAGAACCTCCCTGGAAGATTATTTTATAGAAAATGGTCAATATACATCTCCCCTCATATGAGACACAATTTCAGGGTAAATGGACCAACCAGAACCACTCAGGACCAGTTCCAACACAAGCACTCGTTGTCATAAAAGTGCCCATATTAGGCACATTGATTGTGGCATAACTTTACTTCACAACCACCCTGGAAGATTATTTTATACAAATTGGTCAATATATGTCTACCCTCATATGAGACAAAATTTAAGGGTAAATGGACCAACCAGAACCATCCAGGACCAGTTACAATGCAACCACTATTTTTGACGCAATTTACCCCAATTTGGGCACTATTTCTGGCCTAACATCCCTCCAGAACCTCCCTGGAAGACCAATTTTACACAAAATTGTGAATTATACATCTACCCACAAATGAGACACAATTCCCGGGTAAATGGACCAACCAGAACCGCTCAGGACCAGTTCCAATACAAGCACTCGTTGTCATAAAAGTGCCCATATTAGGTACATTGATTGTGGCATAACTTTACTTCACGACCACCCTGGAAGATTATTTTATACAAAATGGTCAATATACGTCTACCCTCATATGAGACAAAATTTCAGGGTAAATGGACCAACCAGAACCACCCAAGACCAGTTCCAAGACCACCACTATTTTTGACGCAATTTACCCCAATTTGGGCACTTATTCTTGCCTAACATCTCCCCTCATATGAGACACAATTTCAGGGTAAATGGACCAACCAGAACCACTCAGGACCAGTTCCAACACAAGCACTCGTTGTCATAAAAGTGTCCATATTAGGCACATTGATTGTGGCATAACTTTACTTCACAACCACCCTGGAAGATTATTTTATACATTATGGTCAATATACATCTCCCCTCATATGAGACACAATTTCAGGGTAAATGGACCAACCAGAACCACCCAAGACAAGTTCCAAGACAACCACTATTTTTGACGCAATTTACCCCAATTTGGGCACTTATTCTTGCCTAACATCCACCCAGAACCTCCCTGGAAGATTATTTTATAGAAAATGGTCAATATACATCTCCCCTCATATGAGACAAAATTTCAGGGTAAATGGACCAACCAGAACCACTCAGGACCAGTTCCAACACAAGCACTCGTTGTCATAAAAGTGCCCATATTAGGCACATTGATTGTGGCATAACTTTACTTCACAACCACCCTGGAAGATTATTTTATACAAAATGGTCAATATACATCTCCCCTCATATGAGACACAATTTCAGGGTAAATTGACCAACCAGAACCACCCAAGACAAGTTCCAAGACAACCACTATTTTTGACGCAATTTACCCCAATTTGGGCACTTATTCTTGCCTAACATCCACCCAGAACCTCCCTGGAAGATTATTTTATAGAAAATGGTCAATATACATCTCCCCTCATATGAGACACAATTTCAGGGTAAATGGACCAACCAGAACCACTCAGGACCAGTTCCAACACAAGCACTCGTTGTCATAAAAGTGCCCATATTAGGCACATTGATTGTGGCATAACTTTACTTCACAACCACCCTGGAAGATTATTTTATACAAATTGGTCAATATACGTCTACCCTCATATGAGACAAAATTTCAGGGTAAATGGACCAACCAGAACCATCCAGGACCAGTTACAATGCAACCACTATTTTTGACGCAATTTACCCCAATTTGGGCACTATTTCTGGCCTAACATCCCTCCAGAACCTCCCTGGAAGATTATTTTATAGAAAATGGTCAATATACATCTCCCCTCATATGAGACACAATTTCAGGGTAAATGGACCAACCAGAACCACTCAGGACCAGTTCCAACACAAGCACTCGTTGTCATAAAAGTGCCCATATTAGGCACATTGATTGTGGCATAACTTTACTTCACGACCACCCTGGAAGATTATTTTATATAAAATGGTCAATATACGTCTACCCTCATATGAGACAAAATTTCAGGGTAAATGGACCAACCAGAACCACCCAAGACCAGTTCCAAGACAACCACTATTTTTGACGCAATTTACCCCAATTTGGGGACTTATTCTTGCCTAACATCCACCCAGAACCTCCCTGGAAGACTATTTTATAGAAAATGGTCAATATACATCTCCCCTCATATGAGACACAATTTCAGGGTAAATGGACCAACCAGAACCACTCAGGACCAGTTCCAACACAAGCACTCGTTGTCATAAAAGTGTCCATATTAGGCACATTGATTGTGGCATAACTTTACTTCACAACCACCCTGGAAGATTATTTTATACATTATGGTCAATATACATCTCCCCTCATATGAGACACAATTTCAGGGTAAATGGACCAACCAGAACCACCCAAGACAAGTTCCAAGACAAACACTATTTTTGACGCAATTTACCCCAATTTGGGCACTTATTCTTGCCTAACATCCACCCAGAACCTCCCTGGAAGATTATTTTATAGAAAATGGTCAATATACATCTCCCCTCATATGAGACACAATTTCAGGGTAAATGGACTAACCAGAACCACTCAGGACCAGTTCCAACACAAGCACTCGTTGTCATAAAAGTGCCCATATTAGGCACATTGATTGTGGCATAACTTTACTTCACAACCACCCTGGAAGATTATTTTATACAAAATGGTCAATATACATCTCCCCTCATATGAGACACAATTTCAGGGTAAATGGACCAACCAGAACCACCCAAGACAAGTTCCAAGACAACCACTATTTTTGACGCAATTTACCCCAATTTGGGCACTTATTCTTGCCTAACATCCACCCAGAACCTCCCTGGAAGATTATTTTATAGAAAATGGTCAATATACATCTCCCCTCATATGAGACACAATTTCAGGGTAAATGGACCAACCAGAACCACTCAGGACCAGTTCCAACACAAGCACTCGTTGTCATAAAAGTGCCCATATTAGGCACATTGATTGTGGCATAACTTTACTTCACAACCACCCTGGAAGATTATTTTATACAAATTGGTCAATATATGTCTACCCTCATATGAGACAAAATTTAAGGGTAAATGGACCAACCAGAACCATCCAGGACCAGTTACAATGCAACCACTATTTTTGACGCAATTTACCCCAATTTGGGCACTATTTCTGGCCTAACATCCCTCCAGAACCTCCCTGGAAGACCAATTTTACACAAAATTGTGAATTATACATCTACCCACAAATGAGACACAATTCCCGGGTAAATGGACCAACCAGAACCGCTCAGGACCAGTTCCAATACAAGCACTCGTTGTCATAAAAGTGCCCATATTAGGTACATTGATTGTGGCATAACTTTACTTCACGACCACCCTGGAAGATTATTTTATACAAAATGGTCAATATACGTCTACCCTCATATGAGACAAAATTTCAGGGTAAATGGACCAACCAGAACCACCCAAGACCAGTTCCAAGACAACCACTATTTTTGACGCAATTTACCCCAATTTGGGGACTTATTCTTGCCTAACATCCACCCAGAACCTCCCTGGAAGACTATTTTATAGAAAATGGTCAATATACATCTCCCCTCATATGAGACACAATTTCAGGGTAAATGGACCAACCAGAACTACTCAGGACCAGTTCCAACACAAGCACTCGTTGTCATAAAAGTGTCCATATTAGGCACATTGATTGTGGCATAACTTTACTTCACAACCACCCTGGAAGATTATTTTATACATTATGGTCAATATACATCTCCCCTCATATGAGACACAATTTCAGGGTAAATGGACCAACCAGAACCACCCAAGACAAGTTCCAAGACAACCACTATTTTTGACGCAATTTACCCCAATTTGGGCACTTATTCTTGCCTAACATCCACCCAGAACCTCCCTGGAAGATTATTTTATACAAAATGGTCAATATACATCTCCCCTCATATGAGACACAATTTCAGGGTAAATGGACCAACCAGAACCACCCAAGACAAGTTCCAAGACAACCACTATTTTTGACGCAATTTACCCCAATTTGGGCACTTATTCTTGCCTAACATCCACCCAGAACCTCCCTGGAAGATTATTTTATAGAAAATGGTCAATATACATCTCCCCTCATATGAGACAAAATTTCAGGGTAAATGGACCAACCAGAACCACCCAAGACCAGTTCCAAGACAACCACTATTTTTGACGCAATTTACCCCAATTTGGGGACTTATTCTTGCCTAACATCCACCCAGAACCTCCCTGGAAGACTATTTTATAGAAAATGGTCAATATACATCTCCCCTCATATGAGACACAATTTCAGGGTAAATGGACCAACCAGAACCACTCAGGACCAGTTCCAACACAAGCACTCGTTGTCATAAAAGTGCCCATATTAGGCACATTGATTGTGGCATAACTTTACTTCACAACCACCCTGGAAGATTATTTTATACAAATTGGTCAATATATGTCTACCCTCATATGAGACAAAATTTAAGGGTAAATGGACCAACCAGAACCATCCAGGACCAGTTACAATGCAACCACTATTTTTGACGCAATTTACCCCAATTTGGGCACTATTTCTGGCCTAACATCCCTCCAGAACCTCCCTGGAAGACCAATTTTACACAAAATTGTGAATTATACATCTACCCACAAATGAGACACAATTCCCGGGTAAATGGACCAACCAGAACCGCTCAGGACCAGTTCCAATACAAGCACTCGTTGTCATAAAAGTGCCCATATTAGGTACATTGATTGTGGCATAACTTTACTTCACAACCACCCTGGAAGATTATTTTATACATTATGGTCAATATACATCTCCCCTCATATGAGACACAATTTCAGGGTAAATGGACCAACCAGAACCACCCAAGACAAGTTCCAAGACAACCACTATTTTTGACGCAATTTACCCCAATTTGGGCACTTATTCTTGCCTAACATCCACCCAGAACCTCCCTGGAAGATTATTTTATAGAAAATGGTCAATATACATCTCCCCTCATATGAGACACAATTTCAGGGTAAATGGACTAACCAGAACCACTCAGGACCAGTTCCAACACAAGCACTCGTTGTCATAAAAGTGCCCATATTAGGCACATTGATTGTGGCATAACTTTACTTCACAACCACCCTGGAAGATTATTTTATACAAAATGGTCAATATACATCTCCCCTCATATGAGACACAATTTCAGGGTAAATTGACCAACCAGAACCACCCAAGACAAGTTCCAAGACAACCACTATTTTTGACGCAATTTACCCCAATTTGGGCACTTATTCTTGCCTAACATCCACCCAGAACCTCCCTGGAAGATTATTTTATAGAAAATGGTCAATATACATCTCCCCTCATATGAGACACAATTTCAGGGTAAATGGACCAACCAGAACCACTCAGGACCAGTTCCAACACAAGCACTCGTTGTCATAAAAGTGCCCATATTAGGCACATTGATTGTGGCATAACTTTACTTCACAACCACCCTGGAAGATTATTTTATACAAATTGGTCAATATACGTCTACCCTCATATGAGACAAAATTTCAGGGTAAATGGACCAACCAGAACCATCCAGGACCAGTTACAATGCAACCACTATTTTTGACGCAATTTACCCCAATTTGGGCACTATTTCTGGCCTAACATCCCTCCAGAACCTCCCTGGAAGATTATTTTATAGAAAATGGTCAATATACATCTCCCCTCATATGAGACACAATTTCAGGGTAAATGGACCAACCAGAACCACTCAGGACCAGTTCCAACACAAGCACTCGTTGTCATAAAAGTGCCCATATTAGGCACATTGATTGTGGCATAACTTTACTTCACGACCACCCTGGAAGATTATTTTATATAAAATGGTCAATATACGTCTACCCTCATATGAGACAAAATTTCAGGGTAAATGGACCAACCAGAACCACCCAAGACCAGTTCCAAGACAACCACTATTTTTGACGCAATTTACCCCAATTTGGGGACTTATTCTTGCCTAACATCCACCCAGAACCTCCCTGGAAGACTATTTTATAGAAAATGGTCAATATACATCTCCCCTCATATGAGACACAATTTCAGGGTAAATGGACCAACCAGAACCACTCAGGACCAGTTCCAACACAAGCACTCGTTGTCATAAAAGTGTCCATATTAGGCACATTGATTGTGGCATAACTTTACTTCACAACCACCCTGGAAGATTATTTTATACATTATGGTCAATATACATCTCCCCTCATATGAGACACAATTTCAGGGTAAATGGACCAACCAGAACCACCCAAGACAAGTTCCAAGACAACCACTATTTTTGACGCAATTTACCCCAATTTGGGCACTTATTCTTGCCTAACATCCACCCAGAACCTCCCTGGAAGATTATTTTATAGAAAATGGTCAATATACATCTCCCCTCATATGAGACACAATTTCAGGGTAAATGGACCAACCAGAACCACTCAGGACCAGTTCCAACACAAGCACTCGTTGTCATAAAAGTGCCCATATTAGGCACATTGATTGTGGCATAACTTTACTTCACAACCACCCTGGAAGATTATTTTATACAAAATGGTCAATATACATCTCCCCTCATATGAGACACAATTTCAGGGTAAATGGACCAACCAGAACCACCCAAGACAAGTTCCAAGACAACCACTATTTTTGACGCAATTTACCCCAATTTGGGCACTTATTCTTGCCTAACATCCACCCAGAACCTCCCTGGAAGATTATTTTATAGAAAATGGTCAATATACATCTCCCCTCATATGAGACACAATTTCAGGGTAAATGGACCAACCAGAACCACTCAGGACCAGTTCCAACACAAGCACTCGTTGTCATAAAAGTGCCCATATTAGGCACATTGATTGTGGCATAACTTTACTTCACAACCACCCTGGAAGATTATTTTATACAAATTGGTCAATATATGTCTACCCTCATATGAGATAAAATTTAAGGGTAAATGGACCAACCAGAACCATCCAGGACCAGTTACAATGCAACCACTATTTTTGACGCAATTTACCCCAATTTGGGCACTATTTCTGGCCTAACATCCCTCCAGAACCTCCCTGGAAGACCAATTTTACACAAAATTGTGAATTATACATCTAACCACAAATGAGACACAATTCCCGGGTAAATGGACCAACCAGAACCGCTCAGGACCAGTTCCAATACAAGCACTCGTTGTCATAAAAGTGCCCATATTAGGTACATTGATTGTGGCATAACTTTACTTCACGACCACCCTGGAAGATTATTTTATACAAAATGGTCAATATACGTCTACCCTCATATGAGACAAAATTTCAGGGTAAATGGACCAACCAGAACCACCCAAGACCAGTTCCAAGACCACCACTATTTTTGACGCAATTTACCCCAATTTGGGCACTTATTCTTGCCTAACATCTCCCCTCATATGAGACACAATTTCAGGGTAAATGGACCAACCAGAACCACTCAGGACCAGTTCCAACACAAGCACTCGTTGTCATAAAAGTGCCCATATTAGGCACATTGATTGTGGCATAACTTTACTTCACAACCACCCTGGAAGATTATTTTATACATTATGGTCAATATACATCTCCCCTCATATGAGACACAATTTCAGGGTAAATGGACCAACCAGAACCACCCAAGACAAGTTCCAAGACAACCACTATTTTTTGACGCAATTTACCCCAATTTGTGCACTTATTCTTGCCTAACATCCACCCAGAACCTCCCTGGAAGATTATTTTATAGAAAATGGTCAATATACATCTCCCCTCATATGAGACACAATTTCAGGGTAAATGGACCAACCAGAACCACTCAGGACCAGTTCCAACACAAGCACTCGTTGTCATAAAAGTGCCCATATTAGGCACATTGATTGTGGCATAACTTTATTTCACAACCACCCTGGAAGATCATTTTATACAGAATGGTCAATATACATCTCCCCTCATATGAGACAAAATTTCAGGGTAAATGGACCAACCAGAACCACCCAAGACAAGTTCCAAGACCACCACTATTTTTGACGCAATTTACCCCAATTTGGGCACTTATTCTTGCCTAACATCCACCCAGAACCTCACTGGAAGATTATTTTATAGAAAATGGTCAATATACATCTCCCCTCATATGAGACACAATTTCAGGGTAAATGGACCAACCAGAACCACTCAGGACCAGTTCCAACACAAGCACTCGTTGTCATAAAAGTGTCCATATTAGGCACATTGATTGTGGCATAACTTTACTTCACAACCACCCTGGAAGATTATTTTATACATTATGGTCAATATACATCTCCCCTCATATGAGACACAATTTCAGGGTAAATGGACCAACCAGAACCACCCAAGACAAGTTCCAAGACAACCACTATTTTTGACGCAATTTACCCCAATTTGGGCACTTATTCTTGCCTAACATCCACCCAGAACCTCCCTGGAAGATTATTTTATAGAAAATGGTCAATATACATCTCCCCTCATATGAGACACAATTTCAGGGTAAATGGACCAACCAGAACCACTCAGGACCAGTTCCAACACAAGCACTCGTTGTCATAAAAGTGCCCATATTAGGCACATTGATTGTGGCATAACTTTACTTCACAACCACCCTGGAAGATTATTTTATACAAAATGGTCAATATACATCTCCCCTCATATGAGACACAATTTCAGGGTAAATGGACCAACCAGAACCACCCAAGACAAGTTCCAAGACAACCACTATTTTTGACGCAATTTACCCCAATTTGGGCACTTATTCTTGCCTAACATCCACCCAGAACCTCCCTGGAAGATTATTTTATAGAAAATGGTCAATATACATATCCCCTCATATGAGACACAATTTCAGGGTAAATGGACCAACCAGAACCACTCAGGACCAGTTCCAACACAAGCACTCGTTGTCAAAAAAGTGCCCATATTAGGCACATTGATTGTGGCATAACTTTACTTCACAACCACCCTGGAAGATTATTTTATACAAAATGGTCAATATACGTCTACCCTCATATGAGACAAAATTTCAGGGTAAATGGACCAACCAGAACCACCCAGGACCAGTTACAATGCAACCACTATTTTTGACGCAATTTACCCCAATTTGGGCACTATTTCTGGCCTAACATCCCCCCCAGAACCTCCCTGGAAGACCAATTTTACACAAAATTGTGAATTATACATCTACCCACAAATGAGACACAATTCCCGGGTAAATGGACCAACCAGAACCGCTCAGGACCAGTTCCAATACAAGCACTCGTTGTCATAAAAGTGCCCATATTAGGTACATTGATTGTGGCATAACTTTACTTCACGACCACCCTGGAAGATTATTTTATATAAAATGGTCAATATACGTCTACCCTCATATGAGACAAAATTTCAGGGTAAATGGACCAACCAGAACCACCCAAGACCAGTTCCAAGACAACCACTATTTTTGACGCAATTTACCCCAATTTGGGGACTTATTCTTGCCTAACATCCACCCAGAACCTCCCTGGAAGACTATTTTATAGAAAATGGTCAATATACATCTCCCCTCATATGAGACACAATTTCAGGGTAAATGGACCAACCAGAACCACTCAGGACCAGTTCCAACACAAGCACTCGTTGTCATAAAAGTGTCCATATTAGGCACATTGATTGTGGCATAACTTTACTTCACAACCACCCTGGAAGATTATTTTATACATTATGGTCAATATACATCTCCCCTCATATGAGACACAATTTCAGGGTAAATGGACCAACCAGAACCACCCAAGACAAGTTCCAAGACAACCACTATTTTTGACGCAATTTACCCCAATTTGGGCACTTATTCTTGCCTAACATCCACCCAGAACCTCCCTGGAAGATTATTTTATAGAAAATGGTCAATATACATCTCCCCTCATATGAGACACAATTTCAGGGTAAATGGACCAACCAGAACCACTCAGGACCAGTTCCAACACAAGCACTCGTTGTCATAAAAGTGCCCATATTAGGCACATTGATTGTGGCATAACTTTACTTCACAACCACCCTGGAAGATTATTTTATACAAAATGGTCAATATACATCTCCCCTCATATGAGACACAATTTCAGGGTAAATTGACCAACCAGAACCACCCAAGACAAGTTCCAAGACAACCACTATTTTTGACGCAATTTACCCCAATTTGGGCACTTATTCTTGCCTAACATCCACCCAGAACCTCCCTGGAAGATTATTTTATAGAAAATGGTCAATATACATCTCCCCTCATATGAAACACAATTTCAGGGTAAATGGACCAACCAGAACCACTCAGGACCAGTTCCAACACAAGCACTCGTTGTCATAAAAGTGCCCATATTAGGCACATTGATTGTGGCATAACTTTACTTCACAACCACCCTGGAAGATCATTTTATACAGAATGGTCAATATACATCTCCCCTCATATGAGACAAAATTTCAGGGTAAATGGACCAACCAGAACCACCCAAGACAAGTTCCAAGACCACCACTATTTTTGACGCAATTTACCCCAATTTGGGCACTTATTCTTGCCTAACATCCACCCAGAACCTCACTGGAAGATTATTTTATAGAAAATGGTCAATATACATCTCCCCTCATATGAGACACAATTTCAGGGTAAATGGACCAACCAGAACCACTCAGGACCAGTTCCAACACAAGCACTCGTTGTCATAAAAGTGCCCATATTAGGCACATTGATTGTGGCATAACTTTACTTCACAACCACCCTGGATGATCATTTTATACAGAATGGTCAATATACATCTCCCCTCATATCAGACAAAATTTCAGGGTAAATGGACCAACCAGAACCACCCAAGACAAGTTCCAAGACCACCACTATTTTTGACGCAATTTACCCCAATTTGGGCACTTATTCTTGCCTAACATCCACCCAGAACCTCCCTGGAAGATTATTTTATAGAAAATGGTCAATATACATCTCCCCTCATATGAGACACAATTTCAGGGTAAATGGATCAACCAGAACCACTCAGGACCAGTTCCAACACAAGCACTCGTTGTCATAAAAGTGCCCATATTAGGCACATTGATTGTGGCATAACTTTACTTCACAACCACCCTGGAAGATTATTTTATACAAAATGGTCAATAAACGTCTACCCTCATATGAGACAAAATTTCAGGGTAAATGGACCAACCAGAACCACCCAGGACCAGTTACAATGCAACCACTATTTTTGACGCAATTTACCCCAATTT
Organism: Stigmatopora argus; assembly: GCF_051989625.1. NCBI lineage: Eukaryota > Metazoa > Chordata > Actinopteri > Syngnathiformes > Syngnathidae > Stigmatopora > Stigmatopora argus. Next base: position 106,684 of record NW_027520048.1, read on the forward strand.
GGGCACTATTTCTGGCCTAACATCCCCCCAGAACCTCCCTGGAAGACCAATTTTACACAAAATTGTGAATTATACATCTACCCACAAATGAGACACAATTCCTGGGTAAATGGACCAACCAGAACCGCTCAGGACCAGTTCCAATACAAGCACTCGTTGTCATAAAAGTGCCCATATTAGGTACATTGATAGTGGCATGACTTTACTTCACGACCACCCTGGAAGATTATTTTATACAAAATGGTCAATATATGTCTACCCTCATATGAGACAAAATTTCAGGGTAAATGGACCAACCAGAACCACCCAAGACCAGTTCCAAGACAACCACTATCTTTGACGCAATTTACCCCAATTTGGGCACTTATTCTTGCCTAACATCCACCCAGAACCTCCCTGGAAGACTATTTTATAGAAAATGGTCAATATACATCTCCCCTCATATGAGACACAATTTCAGGGTAAATGGACCAACCAGAACCACTCAGGACCAGTTCCAACACAAGCACTCGTTGTCATAAAAGTGCCCATATTAGGCACATTGATTGTGGCATAACTTTACTTCACAACCACCCTGGAAGATTATTTTATACAAAATGGTCAATATACGTCTACCCTCATATAAGACAAAATTTCAGGGTAAATGGACCAACCAGAACCACCCAGGACCAGTTACAATGCAACCACTATTTTTGACGCAATTTACCCCAATTTGGGCACTATTTCTGGCCTAACATCCCCCCAGAACCTCCCTGGAAGACCAATTTTACACAAAATTGTGAATTATACATCTACCCACAAATGAGACACAATTCCTGGGTAAATGGACCAACCAGAACCGCTCAGGACCAGTTCCAATACAAGCACTCGTTGTCATAAAAGTGCCCATATTAGGTACATTGATTGTGGCATGACTTTACTTCACGACCACCCTGGAAGATTATTTTATACAAAATGGTCAATATATGTCTACCCTCATATGAGACAAAATTTCAGGGTAAATGGACCAACCAGAACCACCCAAGACCAGTTCCAAGACAACCACTATTTTTGACGCAATTTACCCCAATTTGGGCACTTATTCTTGCCTAACATCCACCCAGAACCTCCCTGGAAGACTATTTTATAGAAAATGGTCAATATACATCTCCCCTCATATGAGACACAATTTCAGGGTAAATGGACCAACCAGAACCACTCAGGACCAGTTCCAACACAAGCACTCGTTGTCATAAAAGTGCCCATATTAGGCACATTGATTGTGGCATAACTTTACTTCACAGCATCCCTGGAAGATTATTTTATACAAAATGGTCAATATACATCTACCCTCATATGAGACAAAATTTCAGGGTAAATGGACCAACCAGAACCACCCAAGACCAGTTCAAATGCAACCACTATTTTTAACGAAATTTACCCCAATTTGGGCACTATTTCTGGCCTAACATCCCTCCAGAACCTCACTGGAAGACTAATTTTAAACAAATTTGTCAATAATACATCTACCCACAAATAAGACACAATTCCTGGGTAAATGGACCAACCAGAACCACCCAGGACCAGTTCCAATACAAGCACTATTTTTGACGCAATTTACCCCAATTTGGGCACTATTTCTGGCCTAACATCCCCCCAGAACCTCCCTGGAAGACCAATTTTACACAAAATTGTGAATTATACATCTACCCACAAATGAGACACAATTCCCGGGTAAATAGACCAACCAGAACCGCTCAGGACCAGTTCCAATACAAGCACTCGTTGTCATAAAAGTGCCCATATTAGGTACATTGATTGTGGCATAACTTTACTTCTTGACCACCCTGGAAGATTATTTTATACAAAATGGTCAATATACGTCTACCCTCATATGAGACAAAATTTCAGGGTAAATGGACCAACCAGAACCACCCAAGACCAGTTCCAAGACCACCACTATTTTTGACGCAATTTACCCCAATTTGGGCACTTATTCTTGCCTAACATCTCCCCTCATATGAGACACAATTTCAGGGTAAATGGACCAACCAGAACCACTCAGGACCAGTTCCAACACAAGCACTCGTTGTCATAAAAGTGCCCATATTAGGCACATTGATTGTGGCATAACTTTACTTCACAACCACCCTGGAAGATTATTTTATACATTATGGTCAATATACATCTCACCTCATATGAGACACAATTTCAGGGTAAATGGACCAACCAGAACCACCCAAGACAAGTTCCAAGACAACCACTATTTTTGACGCAATTTACCCCAATTTGGGCACTTATTCTTGCCTAACATCCACCCAGAACCTCCCTGGAAGATTATTTTATAGAAAATGGTCAATATACATCTCCCCTCATATGAGACACAATTTCAGGGTAAATGGACCAACCAGAACCACTCATGACCAGTTCCAACACAAGCACTCGTTGTCATAAAAGTGCCCATATTAGGCACATTGATTGTGGCATAACTTTACTTCACAACCACCCTGGAAGATCATTTTATACAGAATGGTCAATATACATCTCCCCTCATATGAGACAAAATTTCAGGGTAAATGGACTAACCAGAACCACCCATGACAAGTTCCAAGACCACCACTATTTTTGACACAATTTACCCCAATTTGGGCATTTATTCTTGCCTAACATCCACCCAGAACCTCCCTGGAAGATTATTTTATAGAAAATGGTCAATATACATCTCCCCTCATATGAGACACAATTTCAGGGTAAATGGACCAACCAGAACCACTCAGGACCAGTTCCAACACAAGCACTCGTTGTCATAAAAGTGCCCATATTAGGCACATTGATTGTGGCATAACTTTACTTCACAACCACCTTGGAAGATTATTTTATACAAAATGGTCAATATACGTCTACCCTCATATGAGACAAAATTTCAGGGTAAATGGACCAACCAGAACCACCCAGGACCAGTTACAATGCAACCACTATTTTTGACGCAATTTACCCCAATTTGGGCACTATTTCTGGCCTAACATCCCCCCCAGAACCTCCCTGGAAGACCAATTTTACACAAAATTGTGAATTATACATCTACCCACAAATGAGACACAATTCCCGGGTAAATGGACCAACCAGAACCGCTCAGGACCAGTTCCAATACAAGCACTCGTTGTCATAAAAGTGCCCATATTAGGTACATTGATTGTGGCATAACTTTACTTCACGACCACCCTGGAAGATTATTTTATATAAAATGGTCAATATATGTCTACCCTCATATGAGACAAAATTTCAGGGTAAATGGACCAACCAGAACCACCCAAGACCAGTTCCAAGACAACCACTATTTTTGACGCAATTTACCCCAATTTGGGGACTTATTCTTGCCTAACATCCACCCAGAACCTCCATGGAAGACTATTTTATAGAAAATGGTCAATATACATCTCCCCTCATATGAGACACAATTTCAGGGTAAATGGACCAACCAGAACCACTCAGGACCAGTTCCAACACAAGCACTCGTTGTCATAAAAGTGTCCATATTAGGCACATTGATTGTGGCATAACTTTACTTCACAACCACCCTGGAAGATTATTTTATACATTATGGTCAATATACATCTCCCCTCATATGAGACACAATTTCAGGGTAAATGGACCAACCAGAACCACCCAAGACAAGTTCCAAGACAACCACTATTTTTGACGCAATTTACCCCAATTTGGGCACTTATTCTTGCCTAACATCCACCCAGAACCTCCCTGGAAGATTATTTTATAGAAAATGGTCAATATACATCTCCCCTCATATGAGACACAATTTTAGGGTAAATGGACCAACCAGAACCACTCAGGACCAGTTCCAACACAAGCACTCGTTGTCATAAAAGTGCCCATATTAGGCACATTGATTGTGGCATAACTTTACTTCACAACCACCCTGGAAGATTATTTTATACAAAATGGTCAATATACGTCTACCCTCATATGAGACAAAATTTCAGGGTAAATGGACCAACCAGAACCACCCAGGACCAGTTACAATGCAACCACTATTTTTGACGCAATTTACCCCAATTTGGGCACTATTTCTGGCCTAACATCCCCCCCAGAACCTCCCTGGAAGACCAATTTTACAAAAAATTGTGAATTATACATCTACCCACAAACGAGACACAATTCCCGGGTAAATGGACCAACCAGAACCGCTCAGGACCAGTTCCAATACAAGCACTCGTTGTCATAAAAGTGCCCATATTAGGTACATTGATTGTGGCATAACTTTACTTCACGACCACCCTGGAAGATTATTTTATATAAAATGGTCAATATACGTCTACCCTCATATGAGACAAAATTTCAGGGTAAATGGACCAACCAGAACCACCCAAGACCAGTTCCAAGACAACCACTATTTTTGACGCAATTTACCCCAATTTGGGGACTTATTCTTGCCTAACATCCACCCAGAACCTCCCTGGAAGACTATTTTATAGAAAATGGTCAATATACATCTCCCCTCATATGAGACACAATTTCAGGGTAAATGGACCAACCAGAACCACTCAGGACCAGTTCCAACACAAGCACTCGTTGTCATAAAAGTGTCCATATTAGGCACATTGATTGTGGCATAACTTTACTTCACAACAACCCTGGAAGATTATTTTATACATTATGGTCAATATACATCTCCCCTCATATGAGACACAATTTCAGGGTAAATGGACCAACCAGAACCACCCAAGACAAGTTCCAAGACAACCACTATTTTTGACGCAATTTACCCCAATTTGGGCACTTATTCTTGCCTAACATCCACCCAGAACCTCCCTGGAAGATTATTTTATAGAAAATGGTCAATATACATCTCCCCTCATATGAGACACAATTTCAGGGTAAATGGACCAACCAGAACCACTCAGGACCAGTTCCAACACAAGCACTCGTTGTCATAAAAGTGCCCATATTAGGGCATTGATTGTGGCATAACTTTACTTCACAACCACCCTGGAAGATTATTTTATACAAAATGGTCAATATACATCTCCCCTCATATGAGACACAATTTCAGGGTAAATGGACCAACCAGAACCACCCAAGACAAGTTCCAAGACAACCACTATTTTTGACGCAATTTACCCCAATTTGGGCACTTATTCTTGCCTAACATCCACCCAGAACCTCCCTGGAAGATTATTTTATAGAAAATGGTCAATATACATCTCCCCTCATATGAGACACAATTTCAGGGTAAATGGACCAACCAGAACCACTCATGACCAGTTCCAACACAAGCACTCGTTGTCATAAAAGTGCCCATATTAGGCACATTGATTGTGGCATAACTTTACTTCACAACCACCCTGGAAGATCATTTTATACAGAATGGTCAATATACATCTCCCCTCATATGAGACAAAATTTCAGGGTAAATGGAATAACCAGAACCACCCAAGACAAGTTCCAAGACCACCACTATTTTTGACACAATTTACCCCAATTTGGGCATTTATTCTTGCCTAACATCCACCCAGAACCTCCCTGGAAGATTATTTTATAGAAAATGGTCAATATACATCTCCCCTCATATGAGACACAATTTCAGGGTAAATGGACCAACCAGAACCACTCAGGACCAGTTCCAACACAAGCACTCGTTGTCATAAAAGTGCCCATATTAGGCACATTGATTGTGGCATAACTTTACTTCACAACCACCTTGGAAGATTATTTTATACAAAATGGTCAATATACGTCTACCCTCATATGAGACAAAATTTCAGGGTAAATGGACCAACCAGAACCACCCAGGACCAGTTACAATGCAACCACTATTTTTGACGCAATTTACCCCAATTTGGGCACTATTTCTGGCCTAACATCCCCCCCAGAACCTCCCTGGAAGACCAATTTTACACAAAATTGTGAATTATACATCTACCCACAAATGAGACACAATTCCCGGGTAAATGGACCAACCAGAACCGCTCAGGACCAGTTCCAATACAAGCACTCGTTGTCATAAAAGTGCCCATATTAGGTACATTGATTGTGGCATAACTTTACTTCACGACCACCCTGGAAGATTATTTTATATAAAATGGTCAATATATGTCTACCCTCATATGAGACAAAATTTCAGGGTAAATGGACCAACCAGAACCACCCAAGACCAGTTCCAAGACAACCACTATTTTTGACGCAATTTACCCCAATTTGGGGACTTATTCTTGCCTAACATCCACCCAGAACCTCCATGGAAGACTATTTTATAGAAAATGGTCAATATACATCTCCCCTCATATGAGACACAATTTCAGGGTAAATGGACCAACCAGAACCACTCAGGACCAGTTCCAACACAAGCACTCGTTGTCATAAAAGTGTCCATATTAGGCACATTGATTGTGGCATAACTTTACTTCACAACCACCCTGGAAGATTATTTTATACATTATGGTCAATATACATCTCCCCTCATATGAGACACAATTTCAGGGTAAATGGACCAACCAGAACCACCCAAGACAAGTTCCAAGACAACCACTATTTTTGACGCAATTTACCCCAATTTGGGCACTTATTCTTGCCTAACATCCACCCAGAACCTCCCTGGAAGATTATTTTATAGAAAATGGTCAATATACATCTCCCCTCATATGAGACACAATTTTAGGGTAAATGGACCAACCAGAACCACTCAGGACCAGTTCCAACACAAGCACTCGTTGTCATAAAAGTGCCCATATTAGGCACATTGATTGTGGCATAACTTTACTTCACAACCACCCTGGAAGATTATTTTATACAAAATGGTCAATATACGTCTACCCTCATATGAGACAAAATTTCAGGGTAAATGGACCAACCAGAACCACCCAGGACCAGTTACAATGCAACCACTATTTTTGACGCAATTTACCCCAATTTGGGCACTATTTCTGGCCTAACATCCCCCCCAGAACCTCCCTGGAAGACCAATTTTACAAAAAATTGTGAATTATACATCTACCCACAAACGAGACACAATTCCCGGGTAAATGGACCAACCAGAACCGCTCAGGACCAGTTCCAATACAAGCACTCGTTGTCATAAAAGTGCCCATATTAGGTACATTGATTGTGGCATAACTTTACTTCACGACCACCCTGGAAGATTATTTTATATAAAATGGTCAATATACGTCTACCCTCATATGAGACAAAATTTCAGGGTAAATGGACCAACCAGAACCACCCAAGACCAGTTCCAAGACAACCACTATTTTTGACGCAATTTACCCCAATTTGGGGACTTATTCTTGCCTAACATCCACCCAGAACCTCCCTGGAAGACTATTTTATAGAAAATGGTCAATATACATCTCCCCTCATATGAGACACAATTTCAGGGTAAATGGACCAACCAGAACCACTCAGGACCAGTTCCAACACAAGCACTCGTTGTCATAAAAGTGTCCATATTAGGCACATTGATTGTGGCATAACTTTACTTCACAACAACCCTGGAAGATTATTTTATACATTATGGTCAATATACATCTCCCCTCATATGAGACACAATTTCAGGGTAAATGGACCAACCAGAACCACCCAAGACAAGTTCCAAGACAACCACTATTTTTGACGCAATTTACCCCAATTTGGGCACTTATTCTTGCCTAACATCCACCCAGAACCTCCCTGGAAGATTATTTTATAGAAAATGGTCAATATACATCTCCCCTCATATGAGACACAATTTCAGGGTAAATGGACCAACCAGAACCACTCAGGACCAGTTCCAACACAAGCACTCGTTGTCATAAAAGTGCCCATATTAGGCACATTGATTGTGGCATAACTTTACTTCACAACCACCCTGGAAGATTATTTTATACAAAATGGTCAATATACATCTCCCCTCATATGAGACACAATTTCAGGGTAAATGGACCAACCAGAACCACCCAAGACAAGTTCCAAGACAACCACTATTTTTGACGCAATTTACCCCAATTTGGGCACTTATTCTTGCCTAACATCCACCCAGAACCTCCCTGGAAGATTATTTTATAGAAAATGGTCAATATACATCTCCCCTCATATGAGACACAATTTCAGGGTAAATGGACCAACCAGAACCACTCAGGACCAGTTCCAACACAAGCACTTGTTGTCATAAAAGTGCCCATATTAGGCACATTGATTGTGGCATAACTTTACTTCACAACCACCCTGGAAGATTATTTTATACAAAATGGTCAATATACGTCTACCCTCATATGAGACAAAATTTCAGGGTAAATGGACCAACCAGAACCACCCAGGACCAGTTACAATGCAACCACTATTTTTGACGCAATTTACCCCAATTTGGGCACTATTTCTGGCCTAACATCCCCCCCAGAACCTCCCTGGAAGACCAATTTTACACAAAATTGTGAATTATACATCTACCCACAAATGAGACACAATTCCCGGGTAAATGGACCAACCAGAACCGCTCAGGACCAGTTCCAATACAAGCACTCGTTGTCATAAAAGTGCCCATATTAGGTACATTGATTGTGGCATAACTTTACTTCACGACCACCCTGGAAGATTATTTTATATAAAATGGTCAATATACGTCTACCCTCATATGAGACAAAATTTCAGGGTAAATGGACCAACCAGAACCACCCAAGACCAGTTCCAAGACAACCACTATTTTTGACGCAATTTACCCCAATTTGGGGACTTATTCTTGCCTAACATCCAAACAGAACCTCCCTGGAAGATTATTTTATAGAATATGGTCAATATACATCTCCCCTCATATGAGACACAATTTCAGGGTAAATGGACCAACCAGAACCACTCAGGACCAGTTCCAACACAAGCACTCGTTGTCATAAAAGTGCCCATATTAGGCACATTGATTGTGGCATAACTTTACTTCACAACCACCCTGGAAGATCATTTTATACAGAATGGTCAATATACATCTCCCCTCATATGAGACAAAATTTCAGGGTAAATGGACCAACCAGAACCACCCAAGACAAGTTCCAAGACCACCACTATTTTTGACGCAATTTACCCCAATTTGGGCACTTATTCTTGCCTAACATACACCCAGAACCTCCCTGGAAGATTATTTTATAGAAAATGGTCAATATACATCTCCCCTCATATGAGACACAATTTCAGGGTAAATGGACCAACCAGAACCACTCAGGACCAGTTCCAACACAAGCACTCGTTGTCATAAAAGTGCCCATATTAGGCACATTGATTGTGGCATAACTTTACTTCACAACCACCCTGGAAGATTATTTTATACAAAATGGTCAATATACGTCTACCCTCATATGAGACAAAATTTCAGGGTAAATGGACCAACCAGAACCACCCAGGACCAGTTACAATGCAACCACTATTTTTGACGCAATTTACCCCAATTTGGGCACTATTTCTGGCCTAACATCCCCCCAGAACCTCCCTGGAAGACCAATTTTACACAACATTGTGAATTATACATCTACCCACAAATGAGACACAATTCCCGGGTAAATGGACCAACCAGAACCGCTCAGGACCAGTTCCAATACAAGCACTCATTGTCATAAAAGTGCCCATATTAGGTACATTGATTGTGGCATAACTTTACTTCACGACCACCCTGGAAGATTATTTTATACAAAATGGTCAATATACGTCTACCCTCATATGAGACAAAATTTCAGGGTAAATGGACCAACCAGAACCACCCAAGACCAGTTCCAAGACAACCACTATTTTTGACGCAATTTACCCCAATTTGGGCACTTATTCTTGCCTAACATCCACCCAGAACCTCCCTGGAAGATTATTTTGAAGAAAATGGTCAATATACATCTCCCCTCATATGAGACACAATTTCAGGGTAAATATACCAACCAGAACCACTCAGGACCAGTTCCAACACAAGCACTATTTTTGACGCAATTTACCCCAATTTGGGCACTTATTCTTGCCTAACATCCACCCAGAACCTCCCTGGAAGATTATTTTATAGAAAATGGTCAATATACATCTCCCCTCATATGAGACAAAATTTCAGGGTAAATGGACCAACCAGAACCACCCAAGACAAGTTGCAAGACCACCACTATTTTTGACGCAATTTACCCCAATTTGGGCACTTATTCTTGCCTAACATCCACCCAGAACCTCACTGGAAGATTATTTTATAGAAAATGGTCAATATACATCTCCCCTCATATGAGACACAATTTCAGGGTAAATGGACCAACCAGAACCACTCAGGACCAGTTCCAACACAAGCACTCGTTGTCATAAAAGTGTCCATATTAGGCACATTGATTGTGGCATAACTTTACTTCACAACCACCCTGGAAGATTATTTTATACATTATGGTCAATATACATCTCCCCTCATATGAGACACAATTTCAGGGTAAATGGACCAACCAGAACCACCCAAGACAAGTTCCAAGACAACCACTATTTTTGACGCAATTTACCCCAATTTGGGCACTTATTCTTGCCTAACATCCACCCAGAACCTCCCTGGAAGATTATTTTATAGAAAATGGTCAATATACATCTCCCCTCATATGAGACACAATTTCAGGGTAAATGGACCAACCAGAACCACTCAGGACCAGTTCCAACACAAGCACTCGTTGTCATAAAAGTGCCCATATTAGGCACATTGATTGTGGCATAACTTTACTTCACAACCACCCTGGAAGATTATTTTATACAAATTGGTCAATATACGTCTACCCTCATATGAGACAAAATTTCAGGGTAAATGGACCAACCAGAACCATCCAGGACCAGTTACAATGCAACCACTATTTTTGACGCAATTTACCCCAATTTGGGCACTATTTCTGGCCTAATATCCCTCCAGAACCTCCCTGGAAGACCAATTTTACACAAAATTGTGAATTATACATCTACCCACAAATGAGACACAATTCCCGGGTAAATGGACCAACCAGAACCGCTCAGGACCAGTTCCAATACAAGCACTCGTTGTCATAAAAGTGCCCATATTAGGTACATTGATTGTGGCATAACTTTACTTCACGACCACCCTGGAAGATTATTTTATACAAAATGGTCAATATACGTCTACCCTCATATGAGACAAAATTTCAGGGTTAATGGACCAACCAGAACCACCCAAGACCAGTTCCAAGACCACCACTATTTTTGACGCAATTTACCCCAATTTGGGCACTTATTCTTGCCCAACATCTCCCCTCATATGAGACACAATTTCAGGGTAAATGGACCAACCAGAACCACTCAGGACCAGTTCCAACACAAGCACTCGTTGTCATAAAAGTGCCCATATTAGGCACATTGATTGTGGCATAACTTTACTTCACAACCACCCTGGAAGATTATTTTATACATTATGGTCAATATACATCTCCCCTCATATGAGACACAATTTCAGGGTACATGGACCAACCAGAACCACCCAAGACAAGTTCCAAGACAACCACTATTTTTGACGCAATTTACCCCAATTTGGGCACTTATTCTTGCCTAACATCCACCCAGAACCTCCCTGGAAGATTATTTTATAGAAAATGGTCAATATACATCTCCCCTCATATGAGACACAATTTCAGGGTAAATGGACCAACCAGAACCACTCAGGACCAGTTCCAACACAAGCACTCGTTGTCATAAAAGTGCCCATATTAGGCACATTGATTGTGGCATAACTTTACTTCACAATCACCCTGGAAGATTATTTTATACAAAATGGTCAATATACGTCTACCCTCATATGAGACAAAATTTCAGGGTAAATGGACCAACCAGAACCACCCAGGACCAGTTACAATGCAACCACTATTTTTGACGCAATTTACCCCAATTTGGGCACTATTTCTGGCCTAACATCCCCCCCAGAACCTCCCTGGAAGACCAATTTTACACAAAATTGTGAATTATACATCTACCCACAAATGAGACACAATTCCCGGGTAAATGGACCAACCAGAACCGCTCAGGACCAGTTCCAATACAAGCACTCGTTGTCATAAAAGTGCCCATATTAGGTACATTGATTGTGGCATAACTTTACTTCACGACCACCCTGGAAGATTATTTTATATAAAATGGTCAATATACGTCTACCCTCATATGAGACAAAATTTCAGGGTAAATGGACCAACCAGAACCACCCAAGACCAGTTCCAAGACAACCACTATTTTTGACGCAATTTACCCCAATTTGGGGACTTATTCTTGCCTAACATCCACCCAGAACCTCCCTGGAAGACTATTATATAGAAAATGGTCAATATACATCTCCCCTAATATGAGACACAATTTCAGGGTAAATGGACCAACCAGAACCACTCAGGACCAGTTCCAACACAAGCACTCGTTGTCATAAAAGTGTCCATATTAGGCACATTGATTGTGGCATAACTTTACTTCACAACAACCCTGGAAGATTATTTTATACATTATGGTCAATATACATCTCCCCTCATATGAGACACAATTTCAGGGTAAATGGACCAACCAGAACCACCCAAGACAAGTTCCAAGACAACCACTATTTTTGACGCAATTTACCCCAATTTGGGCACTTATTCTTGCCTAACATCCACCCAGAACCTCCCTGGAAGATTATTTTATAGAAAATGGTCAATATACATCTCCCCTCATATGAGACACAATTTCAGGGTAAATGGACCAACCAGAACCACTCAGGACCAGTTCCAACACAAGCACTCGTTGTCATAAAAGTGCCCATATTAGGCACATTGATTGTGGCATAACTTTACTTCACAACCACCCTGGAAGATTATTTTATACAAAATGGTCAATATACATCTCCCCTCATATGAGACACAATTTCAGGGTAAATGGACCAACCAGAACCACCCAAGACAAGTTCCAAGACAACCACTATTTTTGACGCAATTTACCCCAATTTGGGCACTTATTCTTGCCTAACATCCACCCAGAACCTCCCTGGAAGATTATTTTATAGAAAATGGTCAATATACATCTCCCCTCATATGAGACACAATTTCAGGGTAAATGGACCAACCAGAACCACTCAGGACCAGTTCCAACACAAGCACTCGTTGTCATAAAAGTGCCCATATTAGGCACATTGATTGTGGCATAACTTTACTTCACAACCACCCTGGAAGATTATTTTATACAAAATGGTCAATATACGTCTACCCTCATATGAGACAAAATTTCAGGGTAAATGGACCAACCAGAACCACCCAGGACCAGTTACAATGCAACCACTATTTTTGACGCAATTTACCCCAATTTGGGCACTATTTCTGGCCTAACATCCCCCCCAGAACCTCCCTGGAAGACCAATTTTACACAAAATTGTGAATTATACATCTACCCACAAATGAGACACAATTCCCGGGTAAATGGACCAACCAGAACCGCTCAGGACCAGTTCCAATACAAGCACTCGTTGTCATAAAAGTGCCCATATTAGGTACATTGATTGTGGCATAACTTTACTTCACGACCACCCTGGAAGATTATTTTATATAAAATGGTCAATATACGTCTACCCTCATATGAGACAAAATTTCAGGGTAAATGGACCAACCAGAACCACCCAAGACCAGTTCCAAGACAACCACTATTTTTGACGCAATTTACCCCAATTTGGGGACTTATTCTTGCCTAACATCCAAACAGAACCTCCCTGGAAGACTATTTTATAGAAAATGGTCAATATACATCTCCCCTCATATGAGACACAATTTCAGGGTAAATGGACCAACCAGAACCACTCAGGACCAGTTCCAACACAAGCACTCGTTGTCATAAAAGTGTCCATATTAGGCACATTGATTGTGGCATAACTTTACTTCACAACCACCCTGGAAGATTATTTTATACATTATGGTCAATATACATCTCCCCTCATATGAGACACAATTTCAGGGTAAATGGACCAACCAGAACCACCCAAGACAAGTTCCAAGACAACCACTATTTTTGACGCAATTTACCCCAATTTGGGCACTTATTCTTGCCTAACATCCACCCAGAACCTCCCTGGAAGATTATTTTATAGAATATGGTCAATATACATCTCCCCTCATATGAGACACAATTTCAGGGTAAATGGACCAACCAGAACCACTCAGGACCAGTTCCAACACAAGCACTCGTTGTCATAAAAGTGCCCATATTAGGCACATTGATTGTGGCATAACTTTACTTCACAACCACCCTGGAAGATTATTTTATACAAAATGGTCAATATACATCTCCCCTCATATGAGACACAATTTCAGGGTAAATGGACTAACCAGAACCACCCAAGACAAGTTCCAAGACAACCACTATTTTTGACGCAATTTACCCCAATTTGGGCACTTATTCTTGCCTAACATCCACCCAGAACCTCCCTGGAAGATTATTTTATAGAAAATGGTCAATATACATCTCCCCTCATATGAGACACAATTTCAGGGTAAATGGACCAACCAGAACCACTCAGGACCAGTTCCAACACAAGCACTCGTTGTCATAAAAGTGCCCATATTAGGCACATTGATTGTGGCATAACTTTACTTCACAACCACCCTGGAAGATTATTTTATACAAATTGGTCAATATACGTCTACCCTCATTTGAGACAAAATTTCAGGGTAAATGGACCAACCAGAACCATCCAGGACCAGTTACAATGCAACCACTATTTTTGACGCAATTTACCCCAATTTGGGCACTATTTCTGGCCTAATATCCCTCCAGAACCTCCCTGGAAGACCAATTTTACACAAAATTGTGAATTATACATCTACCCACAAATGAGACACAATTCCCGGGTAAATGGACCAACCAGAACCGCTCAGGACCAGTTCCAATACAAGCACTCGTTGTCATAAAAGTGCCCATATTAGGTACATTGATTGTGGCATAACTTTACTTCACGACCACCCTGGAAGATTATTTTATACAAAATGGTCAATATACGTCTACCCTCATATGAGACAAAATTTCAGGGTTAATGGACCAACCAGAACCACCCAAGACCAGTTCCAAGACCACCACTATTTTTGACGCAATTTACCCCAATTTGGGCACTTATTCTTGCCCAACATCTCCCCTCATATGAGACACAATTTCAGGGTAAATGGACCAACCAGAACCACTCAGGACCAGTTCCAACACAAGCACTCGTTGTCATAAAAGTGCCCATATTAGGCACATTGATTGTGGCATAACTTTACTTCACAACCACCCTGGAAGATTATTTTATACATTATGGTCAATATACATCTCCCCTCATATGAGACACAATTTCAGGGTACATGGACCAACCAGAACCACCCAAGACAAGTTCCAAGACAACCACTATTTTTGACGCAATTTACCCCAATTTGGGCACTTATTCTTGCCTAACATCCACCCAGAACCTCCCTGGAAGATTATTTTATAGAAAATGGTCAATATACATCTCCCCTCATATGAGACACAATTTCAGGGTAAATGGACCAACCAGAACCACTCAGGACCAGTTCCAACACAAGCACTCGTTGTCATAAAAGTGCCCATATTAGGCACATTGATTGTGGCATAACTTTACTTCACAATCACCCTGGAAGATTATTTTATACAAAATGGTCAATATACGTCTACCCTCATATGAGACAAAATTTCAGGGTAAATGGACCAACCAGAACCACCCAGGACCAGTTACAATGCAACCACTATTTTTGACGCAATTTACCCCAATTTGGGCACTATTTCTGGCCTAACATCCCCCCCAGAACCTCCCTGGAAGACCAATTTTACACAAAATTGTGAATTATACATCTACCCACAAATGAGACACAATTCCCGGGTAAATGGACCAACCAGAACCGCTCAGGACCAGTTCCAATACAAGCACTCGTTGTCATAAAAGTGCCCATATTAGGTACATTGATTGTGGCATAACTTTACTTCACGACCACCCTGGAAGATTATTTTATATAAAATGGTCAATATACGTCTACCCTCATATGAGACAAAATTTCAGGGTAAATGGACCAACCAGAACCACCCAAGACCAGTTCCAAGACAACCACTATTTTTGACGCAATTTACCCCAATTTGGGGACTTATTCTTGCCTAACATCCACCCAGAACCTCCCTGGAAGACTATTATATAGAAAATGGTCAATATACATCTCCCCTAATATGAGACACAATTTCAGGGTAAATGGACCAACCAGAACCACTCAGGACCAGTTCCAACACAAGCACTCGTTGTCATAAAAGTGTCCATATTAGGCACATTGATTGTGGCATAACTTTACTTCACAACAACCCTGGAAGATTATTTTATACATTATGGTCAATATACATCTCCCCTCATATGAGACACAATTTCAGGGTAAATGGACCAACCAGAACCACCCAAGACAAGTTCCAAGACAACCACTATTTTTGACGCAATTTACCCCAATTTGGGCACTTATTCTTGCCTAACATCCACCCAGAACCTCCCTGGAAGATTATTTTATAGAAAATGGTCAATATACATCTCCCCTCATATGAGACACAATTTCAGGGTAAATGGACCAACCAGAACCACTCAGGACCAGTTCCAACACAAGCACTCGTTGTCATAAAAGTGCCCATATTAGGCACATTGATTGTGGCATAACTTTACTTCACAACCACCCTGGAAGATTATTTTATACAAAATGGTCAATATACATCTCCCCTCATATGAGACACAATTTCAGGGTAAATGGACCAACCAGAACCACCCAAGACAAGTTCCAAGACAACCACTATTTTTGACGCAATTTACCCCAATTTGGGCACTTATTCTTGCCTAACATCCACCCAGAACCTCCCTGGAAGATTATTTTATAGAAAATGGTCAATATACATCTCCCCTCATATAAGACACAATTTCAGGGTAAATGGACCAACCAGAACCACTCAGGACCAGTTCCAACACAAGCACTCGTTGTCATAAAAGTGCCCATATTAGGCACATTGATTGTGGCATAACTTTACTTCACAACCACCCTGGAAGATTATTTTATACAAAATGGTCAATATACGTCTACCCTCATATGAGACAAAATTTCAGGGTAAATGGACCAACCAGAACCACCCAGGACCAGTTACAATGCAACCACTATTTTTGACGCAATTTACCCCAATTTGGGCACTATTTCTGGCCTAACATCCCCCCCAGAACCTCCCTGGAAGACCAATTTTACACAAAATTGTGAATTATACATCTACCCACAAATGAGACACAATTCCCGGGTAAATGGACCAACCAGAACCGCTCAGGACCAGTTCCAATACAAGCACTCGTTGTCATAAAAGTGCCCATATTAGGTACATTGATTGTGGCATAACTTTACTTCACGACCACCCTGGAAGATTATTTTATATAAAATGGTCAATATACGTCTACCCTCATATGAGACAAAATTTCAGGGTAAATGGACCAACCAGAACCACCCAAGACCAGTTCCAAGACAACCACTATTTTTGACGCAATTTACCCCAATTTGGGGACTTATTCTTGCCTAACATCCAAACAGAACCTCCCTGGAAGACTATTTTATAGAAAATGGTCAATATACATCTCCCCTCATATGAGACACAATTTCAGGGTAAATGGACCAACCAGAACCACTCAGGACCAGTTCCAACACAAGCACTCGTTGTCATAAAAGTGTCCATATTAGGCACATTGATTGTGGCATAACTTTACTTCACAACCACCCTGGAAGATTATTTTATACATTATGGTCAATATACATCTCCCCTCATATGAGACACAATTTCAGGGTAAATGGACCAACCAGAACCACCCAAGACAAGTTCCAAGACAACCACTATTTTTGACGCAATTTACCCCAATTTGGGCACTTATTCTTGCCTAACATCCACCCAGAACCTCCCTGGAAGATTATTTTATAGAATATGGTCAATATACATCTCCCCTCATATGAGACACAATTTCAGGGTAAATGGACCAACCAGAACCACTCAGGACCAGTTCCAACACAAGCACTCGTTGTCATAAAAGTGCCCATATTAGGCACATTGATTGTGGCATAACTTTACTTCACAACCACCCTGGAAGATTATTTTATACAAAATGGTCAATATACATCTCCCCTCATATGAGACACAATTTCAGGGTAAATGGACCAACCAGAACCACCCAAGACAAGTTCCAAGACAACCACTATTTTTGACGCAATTTACCCCAATTTGGGCACTTATTCTTGCCTAACATCCACCCAGAACCTCCCTGGAAGATTATTTTATAGAAAATGGTCAATATACATCTCCCCTCATATGAGACACAATTTCAGGGTAAATGGACCAACCAGAACCACTCAGGACCAGTTCCAACACAAGCACTCGTTGTCATAAAAGTGCCCATATTAGGCACATTGATTGTGGCATAACTTTACTTCACAACCACCCTGGAAGATTATTTTATACAAATTGGTCAATATATGTCTACCCTCATGAGACAAAATTTCAGGGTAAATGGACCAACCAGAACCACTCAGGACCAGTTCCAACACAAGCACTCGTTGTCATAAAAGTGTCCATATTAGGCACATTGATTGTGGCATAACTTTACTTCACAACCACCCTGGAAGATTATTTTATACATTATGGTCAATATACATCTCCCCTCATATGAGACACAATTTCAGGGTAAATGGACCAACCAGAACCACCCAAGACAAGTTCCAAGACAACCACTATTTTTGACGCAATTTACCCCAATTTGGGCACTTATTCTTGCCTAACATCCACCCAGAACCTCCCTGGAAGATTATTTTATAGAATATGGTCAATATACATCTCCCCTCATATGAGACACAATTTCAGGGTAAATGGACCAACCAGAACCACTCAGGACCAGTTCCAACACAAGCACTCGTTGTCATAAAAGTGCCCATATTAGGCACATTGATTGTGGCATAACTTTACTTCACAACCACCCTGGAAGATTATTTTATACAAAATGGTCAATATACATCTCCCCTCATATGAGACACAATTTCAGGGTAAATGGACCAACCAGAACCACCCAAGACAAGTTCCAAGACAACCACTATTTTTGACGCAATTTACCCCAATTTGGGCACTTATTCTTGCCTAACATCCACCCAGAACCTCCCTGGAAGATTATTTTATAGAAAATGGTCAATATACATCTCCCCTCATATGAGACACAATTTCAGGGTAAATGGACCAACCAGAACCACTCAGGACCAGTTCCAACACAAGCACTCGTTGTCATAAAAGTGCCCATATTAGGCACATTGATTGTGGCATAACTTTACTTCACAACCACCCTGGAAGATTATTTTATACAAATTGGTCAATATATGTCTACCCTCATGAGACAAAATTTCAGGGTAAATGGACCAACCAGAACCACCCAGGACCAGTTACAATGCAACCCTTATTTTTGACGCAATTTACCCCAATTTGGGCACTTATTCTTGCCTAACATCCACCCAGAACCTCCCTGGAAGATTATTTTATAGAAAATGGTCAATATACATCTCCCCTCATATGAGACACAATTTCAGGGTAAATGGACCAACCAGAACCACTCAGGACCAGTTCCAACACAAGCACTCGTTGTCATAAAAGTGCCCATATTAGGCACATTGATTGTGGCATAACTTTACTTCACAACCACCCTGGAAGATTATTTTATACAAAATGGTCAATATACGTCTACCCTCATATGAGACAAAATTTCAGGGTAAATGGACCAACCAGAACCACCCAGGACCAGTTACAATGCAACCACTATTTTTGACGCAATTTACCCCAATTTGGGCACTATTTCTGGCCTAACATCCCCCCCAGAACCTCCCTGGAAGACCAATTTTACACAAAATTGTGAATTATACATCTACCCACAAATGAGACACAATTCCCGGGTAAATGGACCAACCAGAACCGCTCAGGACCAGTTCCAATACAAGCACTCGTTGTCATAAAAGTGCCCATATTAGGCACATTGATTGTGGCATAACTTTACTTCACAACCACCCTGGAAGATTATTTTATACAAAATGGTCAATATACGTCTACCCTCATATGAGACAAAATTTCAGGGTAAATGGACCAACCAGAACCACCCAGGACCAGTTACAATGCAACCACTATTTTTGACGCAATTTACCCCAATTTGGGCACTATTTCTGGCCTAACATCCCCCCAGAACCTCCCTGGAAGACCAATTTTACACAACATTGTGAATTATACATCTACCCACAAATGAGACACAATTCCCGGGTAAATGGACCAACCAGAACCGCTCAGGACCAGTTCCAATACAAGCACTCATTGTCATAAAAGTGCCCATATTAGGTACATTGATTGTGGCATAACTTTACTTCACGACCACCCTGGAAGATTATTTTATACAAAATGGTCAATATACGTCTACCCTCATATGAGACAAAATTTCAGGGTAAATGGACCAACCAGAACCACCCAAGACCAGTTCCAAGACAACCACTATTTTTGACGCAATTTACCCCAATTTGGGCACTTATTCTTGCCTAACATCCACCCAGAACCTCCCTGGAAGATTATTTTGAAGAAAATGGTCAATATACATCTCCCCTCATATGAGACACAATTTCAGGGTAAATATACCAACCAGAACCACTCAGGACCAGTTCCAACACAAGCACTATTTTTGACGCAATTTACCCCAATTTGGGCACTTATTCTTGCCTAACATCCACCCAGAACCTCCCTGGAAGATTATTTTATAGAAAATGGTCAATATACATCTCCCCTCATATGAGACAAAATTTCAGGGTAAATGGACCAACCAGAACCACCCAAGACAAGTTGCAAGACCACCACTATTTTTGACGCAATTTACCCCAATTTGGGCACTTATTCTTGCCTAACATCCACCCAGAACCTCACTGGAAGATTATTTTATAGAAAATGGTCAATATACATCTCCCCTCATATGAGACACAATTTCAGGGTAAATGGACCAACCAGAACCACTCAGGACCAGTTCCAACACAAGCACTCGTTGTCATAAAAGTGTCCATATTAGGCACATTGATTGTGGCATAACTTTACTTCACAACCACCCTGGAAGATTATTTTATACATTATGGTCAATATACATCTCCCCTCATATGAGACACAATTTCAGGGTAAATGGACCAACCAGAACCACCCAAGACAAGTTCCAAGACAACCACTATTTTTGACGCAATTTACCCCAATTTGGGCACTTATTCTTGCCTAACATCCACCCAGAACCTCCCTGGAAGATTATTTTATAGAAAATGGTCAATATACATCTCCCCTCATATGAGACACAATTTCAGGGTAAATGGACCAACCAGAACCACTCAGGACCAGTTCCAACACAAGCACTCGTTGTCATAAAAGTGCCCATATTAGGCACATTGATTGTGGCATAACTTTACTTCACAACCACCCTGGAAGATTATTTTATACAAATTGGTCAATATACGTCTACCCTCATATGAGACAAAATTTCAGGGTAAATGGACCAACCAGAACCATCCAGGACCAGTTACAATGCAACCACTATTTTTGACGCAATTTACCCCAATTTGGGCACTATTTCTGGCCTAATATCCCTCCAGAACCTCCCTGGAAGACCAATTTTACACAAAATTGTGAATTATACATCTACCCACAAATGAGACACAATTCCCGGGTAAATGGACCAACCAGAACCGCTCAGGACCAGTTCCAATACAAGCACTCGTTGTCATAAAAGTGCCCATATTAGGTACATTGATTGTGGCATAACTTTACTTCACGACCACCCTGGAAGATTATTTTATACAAAATGGTCAATATACGTCTACCCTCATATGAGACAAAATTTCAGGGTTAATGGACCAACCAGAACCACCCAAGACCAGTTCCAAGACCACCACTATTTTTGACGCAATTTACCCCAATTTGGGCACTTATTCTTGCCCAACATCTCCCCTCATATGAGACACAATTTCAGGGTAAATGGACCAACCAGAACCACTCAGGACCAGTTCCAACACAAGCACTCGTTGTCATAAAAGTGCCCATATTAGGCACATTGATTGTGGCATAACTTTACTTCACAACCACCCTGGAAGATTATTTTATACATTATGGTCAATATACATCTCCCCTCATATGAGACACAATTTCAGGGTACATGGACCAACCAGAACCACCCAAGACAAGTTCCAAGACAACCACTATTTTTGACGCAATTTACCCCAATTTGGGCACTTATTCTTGCCTAACATCCACCCAGAACCTCCCTGGAAGATTATTTTATAGAAAATGGTCAATATACATCTCCCCTCATATGAGACACAATTTCAGGGTAAATGGACCAACCAGAACCACTCAGGACCAGTTCCAACACAAGCACTCGTTGTCATAAAAGTGCCCATATTAGGCACATTGATTGTGGCATAACTTTACTTCACAATCACCCTGGAAGATTATTTTATACAAAATGGTCAATATACGTCTACCCTCATATGAGACAAAATTTCAGGGTAAATGGACCAACCAGAACCACCCAGGACCAGTTACAATGCAACCACTATTTTTGACGCAATTTACCCCAATTTGGGCACTATTTCTGGCCTAACATCCCCCCCAGAACCTCCCTGGAAGACCAATTTTACACAAAATTGTGAATTATACATCTACCCACAAATGAGACACAATTCCCGGGTAAATGGACCAACCAGAACCGCTCAGGACCAGTTCCAATACAAGCACTCGTTGTCATAAAAGTGCCCATATTAGGTACATTGATTGTGGCATAACTTTACTTCACGACCACCCTGGAAGATTATTTTATATAAAATGGTCAATATACGTCTACCCTCATATGAGACAAAATTTCAGGGTAAATGGACCAACCAGAACCACCCAAGACCAGTTCCAAGACAACCACTATTTTTGACGCAATTTACCCCAATTTGGGGACTTATTCTTGCCTAACATCCACCCAGAACCTCCCTGGAAGACTATTATATAGAAAATGGTCAATATACATCTCCCCTAATATGAGACACAATTTCAGGGTAAATGGACCAACCAGAACCACTCAGGACCAGTTCCAACACAAGCACTCGTTGTCATAAAAGTGTCCATATTAGGCACATTGATTGTGGCATAACTTTACTTCACAACAACCCTGGAAGATTATTTTATACATTATGGTCAATATACATCTCCCCTCATATGAGACACAATTTCAGGGTAAATGGACCAACCAGAACCACCCAAGACAAGTTCCAAGACAACCACTATTTTTGACGCAATTTACCCCAATTTGGGCACTTATTCTTGCCTAACATCCACCCAGAACCTCCCTGGAAGATTATTTTATAGAAAATGGTCAATATACATCTCCCCTCATATGAGACACAATTTCAGGGTAAATGGACCAACCAGAACCACTCAGGACCAGTTCCAACACAAGCACTCGTTGTCATAAAAGTGCCCATATTAGGCACATTGATTGTGGCATAACTTTACTTCACAACCACCCTGGAAGATTATTTTATACAAAATGGTCAATATACATCTCCCCTCATATGAGACACAATTTCAGGGTAAATGGACCAACCAGAACCACCCAAGACAAGTTCCAAGACAACCACTATTTTTGACGCAATTTACCCCAATTTGGGCACTTATTCTTGCCTAACATCCACCCAGAACCTCCCTGGAAGATTATTTTATAGAAAATGGTCAATATACATCTCCCCTCATATGAGACACAATTTCAGGGTAAA
This sequence comes from Stigmatopora argus, assembly GCF_051989625.1. NCBI lineage: Eukaryota > Metazoa > Chordata > Actinopteri > Syngnathiformes > Syngnathidae > Stigmatopora > Stigmatopora argus. Next base: position 130,482 of record NW_027520048.1, read on the forward strand.
TGGACCAACCAGAACCACTCAGGACCAGTTCCAACACAAGCACTCGTTGTCATAAAAGTGCCCATATTAGGCACATTGATTGTGGCATAACTTTACTTCACAACCACCCTGGAAGATTATTTTATACAAAATGGTCAATATACGTCTACCCTCATATGAGACAAAATTTCAGGGTAAATGGACCAACCAGAACCACCCAGGACCAGTTACAATGCAACCACTATTTTTGACGCAATTTACCCCAATTTGGGCACTATTTCTGGCCTAACATCCCCCCCAGAACCTCCCTGGAAGACCAATTTTACACAAAATTGTGAATTATACATCTACCCACAAATGAGACACAATTCCCGGGTAAATGGACCAACCAGAACCGCTCAGGACCAGTTCCAATACAAGCACTCGTTGTCATAAAAGTGCCCATATTAGGTACATTGATTGTGGCATAACTTTACTTCACGACCACCCTGGAAGATTATTTTATATAAAATGGTCAATATACGTCTACCCTCATATGAGACAAAATTTCAGGGTAAATGGACCAACCAGAACCACCCAAGACCAGTTCCAAGACAACCACTATTTTTGACGCAATTTACCCCAATTTGGGGACTTATTCTTGCCTAACATCCAAACAGAACCTCCCTGGAAGACTATTTTATAGAAAATGGTCAATATACATCTCCCCTCATATGAGACACAATTTCAGGGTAAATGGACCAACCAGAACCACTCAGGACCAGTTCCAACACAAGCACTCGTTGTCATAAAAGTGTCCATATTAGGCACATTGATTGTGGCATAACTTTACTTCACAACCACCCTGGAAGATTATTTTATACATTATGGTCAATATACATCTCCCCTCATATGAGACACAATTTCAGGGTAAATGGACCAACCAGAACCACCCAAGACAAGTTCCAAGACAACCACTATTTTTGACGCAATTTACCCCAATTTGGGCACTTATTCTTGCCTAACATCCACCCAGAACCTCCCTGGAAGATTATTTTATAGAATATGGTCAATATACATCTCCCCTCATATGAGACACAATTTCAGGGTAAATGGACCAACCAGAACCACTCAGGACCAGTTCCAACACAAGCACTCGTTGTCATAAAAGTGCCCATATTAGGCACATTGATTGTGGCATAACTTTACTTCACAACCACCCTGGAAGATTATTTTATACAAAATGGTCAATATACATCTCCCCTCATATGAGACACAATTTCAGGGTAAATGGACTAACCAGAACCACCCAAGACAAGTTCCAAGACAACCACTATTTTTGACGCAATTTACCCCAATTTGGGCACTTATTCTTGCCTAACATCCACCCAGAACCTCCCTGGAAGATTATTTTATAGAAAATGGTCAATATACATCTCCCCTCATATGAGACACAATTTCAGGGTAAATGGACCAACCAGAACCACTCAGGACCAGTTCCAACACAAGCACTCGTTGTCATAAAAGTGCCCATATTAGGCACATTGATTGTGGCATAACTTTACTTCACAACCACCCTGGAAGATTATTTTATACAAATTGGTCAATATACGTCTACCCTCATTTGAGACAAAATTTCAGGGTAAATGGACCAACCAGAACCATCCAGGACCAGTTACAATGCAACCACTATTTTTGACGCAATTTACCCCAATTTGGGCACTATTTCTGGCCTAATATCCCTCCAGAACCTCCCTGGAAGACCAATTTTACACAAAATTGTGAATTATACATCTACCCACAAATGAGACACAATTCCCGGGTAAATGGACCAACCAGAACCGCTCAGGACCAGTTCCAATACAAGCACTCGTTGTCATAAAAGTGCCCATATTAGGTACATTGATTGTGGCATAACTTTACTTCACGACCACCCTGGAAGATTATTTTATACAAAATGGTCAATATACGTCTACCCTCATATGAGACAAAATTTCAGGGTTAATGGACCAACCAGAACCACCCAAGACCAGTTCCAAGACCACCACTATTTTTGACGCAATTTACCCCAATTTGGGCACTTATTCTTGCCCAACATCTCCCCTCATATGAGACACAATTTCAGGGTAAATGGACCAACCAGAACCACTCAGGACCAGTTCCAACACAAGCACTCGTTGTCATAAAAGTGCCCATATTAGGCACATTGATTGTGGCATAACTTTACTTCACAACCACCCTGGAAGATTATTTTATACATTATGGTCAATATACATCTCCCCTCATATGAGACACAATTTCAGGGTACATGGACCAACCAGAACCACCCAAGACAAGTTCCAAGACAACCACTATTTTTGACGCAATTTACCCCAATTTGGGCACTTATTCTTGCCTAACATCCACCCAGAACCTCCCTGGAAGATTATTTTATAGAAAATGGTCAATATACATCTCCCCTCATATGAGACACAATTTCAGGGTAAATGGACCAACCAGAACCACTCAGGACCAGTTCCAACACAAGCACTCGTTGTCATAAAAGTGCCCATATTAGGCACATTGATTGTGGCATAACTTTACTTCACAATCACCCTGGAAGATTATTTTATACAAAATGGTCAATATACGTCTACCCTCATATGAGACAAAATTTCAGGGTAAATGGACCAACCAGAACCACCCAGGACCAGTTACAATGCAACCACTATTTTTGACGCAATTTACCCCAATTTGGGCACTATTTCTGGCCTAACATCCCCCCCAGAACCTCCCTGGAAGACCAATTTTACACAAAATTGTGAATTATACATCTACCCACAAATGAGACACAATTCCCGGGTAAATGGACCAACCAGAACCGCTCAGGACCAGTTCCAATACAAGCACTCGTTGTCATAAAAGTGCCCATATTAGGTACATTGATTGTGGCATAACTTTACTTCACGACCACCCTGGAAGATTATTTTATATAAAATGGTCAATATACGTCTACCCTCATATGAGACAAAATTTCAGGGTAAATGGACCAACCAGAACCACCCAAGACCAGTTCCAAGACAACCACTATTTTTGACGCAATTTACCCCAATTTGGGGACTTATTCTTGCCTAACATCCACCCAGAACCTCCCTGGAAGACTATTATATAGAAAATGGTCAATATACATCTCCCCTAATATGAGACACAATTTCAGGGTAAATGGACCAACCAGAACCACTCAGGACCAGTTCCAACACAAGCACTCGTTGTCATAAAAGTGTCCATATTAGGCACATTGATTGTGGCATAACTTTACTTCACAACAACCCTGGAAGATTATTTTATACATTATGGTCAATATACATCTCCCCTCATATGAGACACAATTTCAGGGTAAATGGACCAACCAGAACCACCCAAGACAAGTTCCAAGACAACCACTATTTTTGACGCAATTTACCCCAATTTGGGCACTTATTCTTGCCTAACATCCACCCAGAACCTCCCTGGAAGATTATTTTATAGAAAATGGTCAATATACATCTCCCCTCATATGAGACACAATTTCAGGGTAAATGGACCAACCAGAACCACTCAGGACCAGTTCCAACACAAGCACTCGTTGTCATAAAAGTGCCCATATTAGGCACATTGATTGTGGCATAACTTTACTTCACAACCACCCTGGAAGATTATTTTATACAAAATGGTCAATATACATCTCCCCTCATATGAGACACAATTTCAGGGTAAATGGACCAACCAGAACCACCCAAGACAAGTTCCAAGACAACCACTATTTTTGACGCAATTTACCCCAATTTGGGCACTTATTCTTGCCTAACATCCACCCAGAACCTCCCTGGAAGATTATTTTATAGAAAATGGTCAATATACATCTCCCCTCATATAAGACACAATTTCAGGGTAAATGGACCAACCAGAACCACTCAGGACCAGTTCCAACACAAGCACTCGTTGTCATAAAAGTGCCCATATTAGGCACATTGATTGTGGCATAACTTTACTTCACAACCACCCTGGAAGATTATTTTATACAAAATGGTCAATATACGTCTACCCTCATATGAGACAAAATTTCAGGGTAAATGGACCAACCAGAACCACCCAGGACCAGTTACAATGCAACCACTATTTTTGACGCAATTTACCCCAATTTGGGCACTATTTCTGGCCTAACATCCCCCCCAGAACCTCCCTGGAAGACCAATTTTACACAAAATTGTGAATTATACATCTACCCACAAATGAGACACAATTCCCGGGTAAATGGACCAACCAGAACCGCTCAGGACCAGTTCCAATACAAGCACTCGTTGTCATAAAAGTGCCCATATTAGGTACATTGATTGTGGCATAACTTTACTTCACGACCACCCTGGAAGATTATTTTATATAAAATGGTCAATATACGTCTACCCTCATATGAGACAAAATTTCAGGGTAAATGGACCAACCAGAACCACCCAAGACCAGTTCCAAGACAACCACTATTTTTGACGCAATTTACCCCAATTTGGGGACTTATTCTTGCCTAACATCCAAACAGAACCTCCCTGGAAGACTATTTTATAGAAAATGGTCAATATACATCTCCCCTCATATGAGACACAATTTCAGGGTAAATGGACCAACCAGAACCACTCAGGACCAGTTCCAACACAAGCACTCGTTGTCATAAAAGTGTCCATATTAGGCACATTGATTGTGGCATAACTTTACTTCACAACCACCCTGGAAGATTATTTTATACATTATGGTCAATATACATCTCCCCTCATATGAGACACAATTTCAGGGTAAATGGACCAACCAGAACCACCCAAGACAAGTTCCAAGACAACCACTATTTTTGACGCAATTTACCCCAATTTGGGCACTTATTCTTGCCTAACATCCACCCAGAACCTCCCTGGAAGATTATTTTATAGAATATGGTCAATATACATCTCCCCTCATATGAGACACAATTTCAGGGTAAATGGACCAACCAGAACCACTCAGGACCAGTTCCAACACAAGCACTCGTTGTCATAAAAGTGCCCATATTAGGCACATTGATTGTGGCATAACTTTACTTCACAACCACCCTGGAAGATTATTTTATACAAAATGGTCAATATACATCTCCCCTCATATGAGACACAATTTCAGGGTAAATGGACCAACCAGAACCACCCAAGACAAGTTCCAAGACAACCACTATTTTTGACGCAATTTACCCCAATTTGGGCACTTATTCTTGCCTAACATCCACCCAGAACCTCCCTGGAAGATTATTTTATAGAAAATGGTCAATATACATCTCCCCTCATATGAGACACAATTTCAGGGTAAATGGACCAACCAGAACCACTCAGGACCAGTTCCAACACAAGCACTCGTTGTCATAAAAGTGCCCATATTAGGCACATTGATTGTGGCATAACTTTACTTCACAACCACCCTGGAAGATTATTTTATACAAATTGGTCAATATATGTCTACCCTCATGAGACAAAATTTCAGGGTAAATGGACCAACCAGAACCACTCAGGACCAGTTCCAACACAAGCACTCGTTGTCATAAAAGTGTCCATATTAGGCACATTGATTGTGGCATAACTTTACTTCACAACCACCCTGGAAGATTATTTTATACATTATGGTCAATATACATCTCCCCTCATATGAGACACAATTTCAGGGTAAATGGACCAACCAGAACCACCCAAGACAAGTTCCAAGACAACCACTATTTTTGACGCAATTTACCCCAATTTGGGCACTTATTCTTGCCTAACATCCACCCAGAACCTCCCTGGAAGATTATTTTATAGAATATGGTCAATATACATCTCCCCTCATATGAGACACAATTTCAGGGTAAATGGACCAACCAGAACCACTCAGGACCAGTTCCAACACAAGCACTCGTTGTCATAAAAGTGCCCATATTAGGCACATTGATTGTGGCATAACTTTACTTCACAACCACCCTGGAAGATTATTTTATACAAAATGGTCAATATACATCTCCCCTCATATGAGACACAATTTCAGGGTAAATGGACCAACCAGAACCACCCAAGACAAGTTCCAAGACAACCACTATTTTTGACGCAATTTACCCCAATTTGGGCACTTATTCTTGCCTAACATCCACCCAGAACCTCCCTGGAAGATTATTTTATAGAAAATGGTCAATATACATCTCCCCTCATATGAGACACAATTTCAGGGTAAATGGACCAACCAGAACCACTCAGGACCAGTTCCAACACAAGCACTCGTTGTCATAAAAGTGCCCATATTAGGCACATTGATTGTGGCATAACTTTACTTCACAACCACCCTGGAAGATTATTTTATACAAATTGGTCAATATATGTCTACCCTCATGAGACAAAATTTCAGGGTAAATGGACCAACCAGAACCACCCAGGACCAGTTACAATGCAACCCTTATTTTTGACGCAATTTACCCCAATTTGGGCACTTATTCTTGCCTAACATCCACCCAGAACCTCCCTGGAAGATTATTTTATAGAAAATGGTCAATATACATCTCCCCTCATATGAGACACAATTTCAGGGTAAATGGACCAACCAGAACCACTCAGGACCAGTTCCAACACAAGCACTCGTTGTCATAAAAGTGCCCATATTAGGCACATTGATTGTGGCATAACTTTACTTCACAACCACCCTGGAAGATTATTTTATACAAAATGGTCAATATACGTCTACCCTCATATGAGACAAAATTTCAGGGTAAATGGACCAACCAGAACCACCCAGGACCAGTTACAATGCAACCACTATTTTTGACGCAATTTACCCCAATTTGGGCACAATTTCTGGCCTAACATCCCCCCCAGAACCTCCCTGGAAGACCAATTTTACACAAAATTGTGAATTATACATCTACCCACAAATGAGACACAATTCCCGGGTAAATGGACCAACCAGAACCGCTCAGGACCAGTTCCAATACAAGCACTCGTTGTCATAAAAGTGCCCATATTAGGTACATTGATTGTGGCATAACTTTACTTCACGACCACCCTGGAAGATTATTTTATATAAAATGGTCAATATACGTCTACCCTCATATGAGACAAAATTTCAGGGTAAATGGACCAACCAGAACCACCCAAGACCAGTTCCAAGACAACCACTATTTTTGACGCAATTTACCCCAATTTGGGGACTTATTCTTGCCTAACATCCAAACAGAACCTCCCTGGAAGATTATTTTATAGAATATGGTCAATATACATCTCCCCTCATATGAGACACAATTTCAGGGTAAATGGACCAACCAGAACCACTCAGGACCAGTTCCAACACAAGCACTCGTTGTCATAAAAGTGCCCATATTAGGCACATTGATTGTGGCATAACTTTACTTCACAACCACCCTGGAAGATCATTTTATACAGAATGGTCAATATACATCTCCCCTCATATGAGACAAAATTTCAGGGTAAATGGACCAACCAGAACCACCCAAGACAAGTTCCAAGACCACCACTATTTTTGACGCAATTTACCCCAATTTGGGCACTTATTCTTGCCTAACATACACCCAGAACCTCCCTGGAAGATTATTTTATAGAAAATGGTCAATATACATCTCCCCTCATATGAGACACAATTTCAGGGTAAATGGACCAACCAGAACCACTCAGGACCAGTTCCAACACAAGCACTCGTTGTCATAAAAGTGCCCATATTAGGCACATTGATTGTGGCATAACTTTACTTCACAACCACTCTGGAAGATTATTTTATACAAAATGGTCAATATACGTCTACCCTCATATGAGACAAAATTTCAGGGTAAATGGACCAACCAGAACCACCCAGGACCAGTTACAATGCAACCACTATTTTTGACGCAATTTACCCCAATTTGGGCACTATTTCTGGCCTAACATCCCCCCAGAACCTCCCTGGAAGACCAATTTTACACAACATTGTGAATTATACATCTACCCACAAATGAGACACAATTCCCGGGTAAATGGACCAACCAGAACCGCTCAGGACCAGTTCCAATACAAGCACTCATTGTCATAAAAGTGCCCATATTAGGTACATTGATTGTGGCATAACTTTACTTCACGACCACCCTGGAAGATTATTTTATACAAAATGGTCAATATACGTCTACCCTCATATGAGACAAAATTTCAGGGTAAATGGACCAACCAGAACCACCCAAGACCAGTTCCAAGACAACCACTATTTTTGACGCAATTTACCCCAATTTGGGCACTTATTCTTGCCTAACATCCACCCAGAACCTCCCTGGAAGATTATTTTGAAGAAAATGGTCAATATACATCTCCCCTCATATGAGACACAATTTCAGGGTAAATATACCAACCAGAACCACTCAGGACCAGTTCCAACACAAGCACTATTTTTGACGCAATTTACCCCAATTTGGGCACTTATTCTTGCCTAACATCCACCCAGAACCTCCCTGGAAGATTATTTTATAGAAAATGGTCAATATACATCTCCCCTCATATGAGACAAAATTTCAGGGTAAATGGACCAACCAGAACCACCCAAGACAAGTTGCAAGACCACCACTATTTTTGACGCAATTTACCCCAATTTGGGCACTTATTCTTGCCTAACATCCACCCAGAACCTCACTGGAAGATTATTTTATAGAAAATGGTCAATATACATCTCCCCTCATATGAGACACAATTTCAGGGTAAATGGACCAACCAGAACCACTCAGGACCAGTTCCAACACAAGCACTCGTTGTCATAAAAGTGTCCATATTAGGCACATTGATTGTGGCATAACTTTACTTCACAACCACCCTGGAAGATTATTTTATACATTATGGTCAATATACATCTCCCCTCATATGAGACACAATTTCAGGGTAAATGGACCAACCAGAACCACCCAAGACAAGTTCCAAGACAACCACTATTTTTGACGCAATTTACCCCAATTTGGGCACTTATTCTTGCCTAACATCCACCCAGAACCTCCCTGGAAGATTATTTTATAGAAAATGGTCAATATACATCTCCCCTCATATGAGACACAATTTCAGGGTAAATGGACCAACCAGAACCACTCAGGACCAGTTCCAACACAAGCACTCGTTGTCATAAAAGTGCCCATATTAGGCACATTGATTGTGGCATAACTTTACTTCACAACCACCCTGGAAGATTATTTTATACAAATTGGTCAATATACGTCTACCCTCATATGAGACAAAATTTCAGGGTAAATGGACCAACCAGAACCATCCAGGACCAGTCACAATGCAACCACTATTTTTGACGCAATTTACCCCAATTTGGGCACTATTTCTGGCCTAATATCCCTCCAGAACCTCCCTGGAAGACCAATTTTACACAAAATTGTGAATTATACATCTACCCACAAATGAGACACAATTCCCGGGTAAATGGACCAACCAGAACCGCTCAGGACCAGTTCCAATACAAGCACTCGTTGTCATAAAAGTGCCCATATTAGGTACATTGATTGTGGCATAACTTTACTTCACGACCACCCTGGAAGATTATTTTATACAAAATGGTCAATATACGTCTACCCTCATATGAGACAAAATTTCAGGGTTAATGGACCAACCAGAACCACCCAAGACCAGTTCCAAGACCACCACTATTTTTGACGCAATTTACCCCAATTTGGGCACTTATTCTTGCCCAACATCTCCCCTCATATGAGACACAATTTCAGGGTAAATGGACCAACCAGAACCACTCAGGACCAGTTCCAACACAAGCACTCGTTGTCATAAAAGTGCCCATATTAGGCACATTGATTGTGGCATAACTTTACTTCACAACCACCCTGGAAGATTATTTTATACATTATGGTCAATATACATCTCCCCTCATATGAGACACAATTTCAGGGTACATGGACCAACCAGAACCACCCAAGACAAGTTCCAAGACAACCACTATTTTTGACGCAATTTACCCCAATTTGGGCACTTATTCTTGCCTAACATCCACCCAGAACCTCCCTGGAAGATTATTTTATAGAAAATGGTCAATATACATCTCCCCTCATATGAGACACAATTTCAGGGTAAATGGACCAACCAGAACCACTCAGGACCAGATCCAACACAAGCACTCGTTGTCATAAAAGTGCCCATATTAGGCACATTGATTGTGGCATAACTTTACTTCACAATCACCCTGGAAGATTATTTTATACAAAATGGTCAATATACGTCTACCCTCATATGAGACAAAATTTCAGGGTAAATGGACCAACCAGAACCACCCAGGACCAGTTACAATGCAACCACTATTTTTGACGCAATTTACCCCAATTTGGGCACTATTTCTGGCCTAACATCCCCCCCAGAACCTCCCTGGAAGACCAATTTTACACAAAATTGTGAATTATACATCTACCCACAAATGAGACACAATTCCCGGGTAAATGGACCAACCAGAACCGCTCAGGACCAGTTCCAATACAAGCACTCGTTGTCATAAAAGTGCCCATATTAGGTACATTGATTGTGGCATAACTTTACTTCACGACCACCCTGGAAGATTATTTTATATAAAATGGTCAATATACGTCTACCCTCATATGAGACAAAATTTCAGGGTAAATGGACCAACCAGAACCACCCAAGACCAGTTCCAAGACAACCACTATTTTTGACGCAATTTACCCCAATTTGGGGACTTATTCTTGCCTAACATCCACCCAGAACCTCCCTGGAAGACTATTATATAGAAAATGGTCAATATACATCTCCCCTAATATGAGACACAATTTCAGGGTAAATGGACCAACCAGAACCACTCAGGACCAGTTCCAACACAAGCACTCGTTGTCATAAAAGTGTCCATATTAGGCACATTGATTGTGGCATAACTTTACTTCACAACAACCCTGGAAGATTATTTTATACATTATGGTCAATATACATCTCCCCTCATATGAGACACAATTTCAGGGTAAATGGACCAACCAGAACCACCCAAGACAAGTTCCAAGACAACCACTATTTTTGACGCAATTTACCCCAATTTGGGCACTTATTCTTGCCTAACATCCACCCAGAACCTCCCTGGAAGATTATTTTATAGAAAATGGTCAATATACATCTCCCCTCATATGAGACACAATTTCAGGGTAAATGGACCAACCAGAACCACTCAGGACCAGTTCCAACACAAGCACTCGTTGTCATAAAAGTGCCCATATTAGGCACATTGATTGTGGCATAACTTTACTTCACAACCACCCTGGAAGATTATTTTATAGAAAATGGTCAATATACATCTCCCCTCATATGAGACACAATTTCAGGGTAAATGGACCAACCAGAACCACCCAAGACAAGTTCCAAGACAACCACTATTTTTGACGCAATTTACCCCAATTTGGGCACTTATTCTTGCCTAACATCCACCCAGAACCTCCCTGGAAGATTATTTTATAGAAAATGGTCAATATACATCTCCCCTCATATGAGACACAATTTCAGGGTAAATGGACCAACCAGAACCACTCAGGACCAGTTCCAACACAAGCACTCGTTGTCATAAAAGTGCCCATATTAGGCACATTGATTGTGGCATAACTTTACTTCACAACCACCCTGGAAGATTATTTTATACAAAATGGTCAATATACGTCTACCCTCATATGAGACAAAATTTCAGGGTAAATGGACCAACCAGAACCACCCAGGACCAGTTACAATGCAACCACTATTTTTGACGCAATTTACCCCAATTTGGGCACTATTTCTGGCCTAACATCCCCCCCAGAACCTCCCTGGAAGACCAATTTTACACAAAATTGTGAATTATACATCTACCCACAAATGAGACACAATTCCCGGGTAAATGGACCAACCAGAACCGCTCAGGACCAGTTCCAATACAAGCACTCGTTGTCATAAAAGTGCCCATATTAGGTACATTGATTGTGGCATAACTTTACTTCACGACCACCCTGGAAGATTATTTTATATAAAATGGTCAATATACGTCTACCCTCATATGAGACAAAATTTCAGGGTAAATGGACCAACCAGAACCACCCAAGACCAGTTCCAAGACAACCACTATTTTTGACGCAATTTACCCCAATTTGGGGACTTATTCTTGCCTAACATCCAAACAGAACCTCCCTGGAAGACTATTTTATAGAAAATGGTCAATATACATCTCCCCTCATATGAGACACAATTTCAGGGTAAATGGACCAACCAGAACCACTCAGGACCAGTTCCAACACAAGCACTCGTTGTCATAAAAGTGTCCATATTAGGCACATTGATTGTGGCATAACTTTACTTCACAACCACCCTGGAAGATTATTTTATACATTATGGTCAATATACATCTCCCCTCATATGAGACACAATTTCAGGGTAAATGGACCAACCAGAACCACCCAAGACAAGTTCCAAGACAACCACTATTTTTGACGCAATTTACCCCAATTTGGGCACTTATTCTTGCCTAACATCCACCCAGAACCTCCCTGGAAGATTATTTTATAGAATATGGTCAATATACATCTCCCCTCATATGAGACACAATTTCAGGGTAAATGGACCAACCAGAACCACTCAGGACCAGTTCCAACACAAGCACTCGTTGTCATAAAAGTGCCCATATTAGGCACATTGATTGTGGCATAACTTTACTTCACAACCACCCTGGAAGATTATTTTATACAAAATGGTCAATATACATCTCCCCTCATATGAGACACAATTTCAGGGTAAATGGACCAACCAGAACCACCCAAGACAAGTTCCAAGACAACCACTATTTTTGACGCAATTTACCCCAATTTGGGCACTTATTCTTGCCTAACATCCACCCAGAACCTCCCTGGAAGATTATTTTATAGAAAATGGTCAATATACATCTCCCCTCATATGAGACACAATTTCAGGGTAAATGGACCAACCAGAACCACTCAGGACCAGTTCCAACACAAGCACTCGTTGTCATAAAAGTGCCCATATTAGGCACATTGATTGTGGCATAACTTTACTTCACAACCACTCTGGAAGATTATTTTATACAAAATGGTCAATATACGTCTACCCTCATATGAGACAAAATTTCAGGGTAAATGGACCAACCAGAACCACCCAGGACCAGTTACAATGCAACCACTATTTTTGACGCAATTTACCCCAATTTGGGCACTATTTCTGGCCTAACATCCCCCCAGAACCTCCCTGGAAGACCAATTTTACACAACATTGTGAATTATACATCTACCCACAAATGAGACACAATTCCCGGGTAAATGGACCAACCAGAACCGCTCAGGACCAGTTCCAATACAAGCACTCATTGTCATAAAAGTGCCCATATTAGGTACATTGATTGTGGCATAACTTTACTTCACGACCACCCTGGAAGATTATTTTATACAAAATGGTCAATATACGTCTACCCTCATATGAGACAAAATTTCAGGGTAAATGGACCAACCAGAACCACCCAAGACCAGTTCCAAGACAACCACTATTTTTGACGCAATTTACCCCAATTTGGGCACTTATTCTTGCCTAACATCCACCCAGAACCTCCCTGGAAGATTATTTTGAAGAAAATGGTCAATATACATCTCCCCTCATATGAGACACAATTTCAGGGTAAATATACCAACCAGAACCACTCAGGACCAGTTCCAACACAAGCACTATTTTTGACGCAATTTACCCCAATTTGGGCACTTATTCTTGCCTAACATCCACCCAGAACCTCCCTGGAAGATTATTTTATAGAAAATGGTCAATATACATCTCCCCTCATATGAGACAAAATTTCAGGGTAAATGGACCAACCAGAACCACCCAAGACAAGTTGCAAGACCACCACTATTTTTGACGCAATTTACCCCAATTTGGGCACTTATTCTTGCCTAACATCCACCCAGAACCTCACTGGAAGATTATTTTATAGAAAATGGTCAATATACATCTCCCCTCATATGAGACACAATTTCAGGGTAAATGGACCAACCAGAACCACTCAGGACCAGTTCCAACACAAGCACTCGTTGTCATAAAAGTGTCCATATTAGGCACATTGATTGTGGCATAACTTTACTTCACAACCACCCTGGAAGATTATTTTATACAATATGGTCAATATACATCTCCCCTCATATGAGACACAATTTCAGGGTAAATGGACCAACCAGAACCACCCAAGACAAGTTCCAAGACAACCACTATTTTTGACGCAATTTACCCCAATTTGGGCACTTATTCTTGCCTAACATCCACCCAGAACCTCCCTGGAAGATTATTTTATAGAAAATGGTCAATATACATCTCCCCTCATATGAGACACAATTTCAGGGTAAATGGACCAACCAGAACCACTCAGGACCAGTTCCAACACAAGCACTCGTTGTCATAAAAGTGCCCATATTAGGCACATTGATTGTGGCATAACTTTACTTCACAACCACCCTGGAAGATTATTTTATACAAATTGGTCAATATACGTCTACCCTCATATGAGACAAAATTTCAGGGTAAATGGACCAACCAGAACCATCCAGGACCAGTTACAATGCAACCACTATTTTTGACGCAATTTACCCCAATTTGGGCACTATTTCTGGCCTAATATCCCTCCAGAACCTCCCTGGAAGACCAATTTTACACAAAATTGTGAATTATACATCTACCCACAAATGAGACACAATTCCCGGGTAAATGGACCAACCAGAACCGCTCAGGACCAGTTCCAATACAAGCACTCGTTGTCATAAAAGTGCCCATATTAGGTACATTGATTGTGGCATAACTTTACTTCACGACCACCCTGGAAGATTATTTTATACAAAATGGTCAATATACGTCTACCCTCATATGAGACAAAATTTCAGGGTTAATGGACCAACCAGAACCACCCAAGACCAGTTCCAAGACCACCACTATTTTTGACGCAATTTACCCCAATTTGGGCACTTATTCTTGCCCAACATCTCCCCTCATATGAGACACAATTTCAGGGTAAATGGACCAACCAGAACCACTCATGACCAGTTCCAACACAAGCACTCGTTGTCATAAAAGTGCCCATATTAGGCACATTGATTGTGGCATAACTTTACTTCACAACCACCCTGGAAGATTATTTTATACATTATGGTCAATATACATCTCCCCTCATATGAGACACAATTTCAGGGTACATGGACCAACCAGAACCACCCAAGACAAGTTCCAAGACAACCACTATTTTTGACGCAATTTACCCCAATTTGGGCACTTATTCTTGCCTAACATCCACCCAGAACCTCCCTGGAAGATTATTTTATAGAAAATGGTCAATATACATCTCCCCTCATATGAGACACAATTTCAGGGTAAATGGACCAACCAGAACCACTCAGGACCAGTTCCAACACAAGCACTCGTTGTCATAAAAGTGCCCATATTAGGCACATTGATTGTGGCATAACTTTACTTCACAATCACCCTGGAAGATTATTTTATACAAAATGGTCAATATACGTCTACCCTCATATGAGACAAAATTTCAGGGTAAATGGACCAACCAGAACCACCCAGGACCAGTTACAATGCAACCACTATTTTTGACGCAATTTACCCCAATTTGGGCACTATTTCTGGCCTAACATCCCCCCCAGAACCTCCCTGGAAGACCAATTTTACACAAAATTGTGAATTATACATCTACCCACAAATGAGACACAATTCCCGGGTAAATGGACCAACCAGAACCGCTCAGGACCAGTTCCAATACAAGCACTCGTTGTCATAAAAGTGCCCATATTAGGTACATTGATTGTGGCATAACTTTACTTCACGACCACCCTGGAAGATTATTTTATATAAAATGGTCAATATACGTCTACCCTCATATGAGACAACATTTCAGGGTAAATGGACCAACCAGAACCACCCAAGACCAGTTCCAAGACAACCACTATTTTTGACGCAATTTACCCCAATTTGGGGACTTATTCTTGCCTAACATCCACCCAGAACCTCCCTGGAAGACTATTATATAGAAAATGGTCAATATACATCTCCCCTCATATGAGACACAATTTCAGGGTAAATGGACCAACCAGAACCACTCAGGACCAGTTCCAACACAAGCACTCGTTGTCATAAAAGTGTCCATATTAGGCACATTGATTGTGGCATAACTTTACTTCACAACAACCCTGGAAGATTATTTTATACATTATGGTCAATATACATCTCCCCTCATATGAGACACAATTTCAGGGTAAATGGACCAACCAGAACCACCCAAGACAAGTTCCAAGACAACCACTATTTTTGACGCAATTTACCCCAATTTGGGCACTTATTCTTGCCTAACATCCACCCAGAACCTCCCTGGAAGATTATTTTATAGAAAATGGTCAATATACATCTCCCCTCATATGAGACACAATTTCAGGGTAAATGGACCAACCAGAACCACTCAGGACCAGTTCCAACACAAGCACTCGTTGTCATAAAAGTGCCCATATTAGGCACATTGATTGTGGCATAACTTTACTTCACAACCACCCTGGAAGATTATTTTATACAAAATGGTCAATATACATCTCCCCTCATATGAGACACAATTTCAGGGTAAATGGACCAACCAGAACCACCCAAGACAAGTTCCAAGACAACCACTATTTTTGACGCAATTTACCCCAATTTGGGCACTTATTCTTGCCTAACATCCACCCAGAACCTCCCTGGAAGATTATTTTATAGAAAATGGTCAATATACATCTCCCCTCATATGAGACACAATTTCAGGGTAAATGGACCAACCAGAACCACTCAGGACCAGTTCCAACACAAGCACTCGTTGTCATAAAAGTGCCCATATTAGGCACATTGATTGTGGCATAACTTTACTTCACAACCACCCTGGAAGATTATTTTATACAAAATGGTCAATATACGTCTACCCTCATATGAGACAAAATTTCAGGGTAAATGGACCAACCAGAACCACCCAGGACCAGTTACAATGCAACCACTATTTTTGACGCAATTTACCCCAATTTGGGCACTATTTCTGGCCTAACATCCCCCCCAGAACCTCCCTGGAAGACCAATTTTACACAAAATTGTGAATTATACATCTACCCACAAATGAGACACAATTCCCGGGTAAATGGACCAACCAGAACCGCTCAGGACCAGTTCCAATACAAGCACTCGTTGTCATAAAAGTGCCCATATTAGGTACATTGATTGTGGCATAACTTTACTTCACGACCACCCTGGAAGATTATTTTATATAAAATGGTCAATATACGTCTACCCTCATATGAGACAAAATTTCAGGGTAAATGGACCAACCAGAACCACCCAAGACCAGTTCCAAGACAACCACTATTTTTGACGCAATTTACCCCAATTTGGGGACTTATTCTTGCCTAACATCCAAACAGAACCTCGCTGGAAGACTATTTTATAGAAAATGGTCAATATACATCTCCCCTCATATGAGACACAATTTCAGGGTAAATGGACCAACCAGAACCACTCAGGACCAGTTCCAACACAAGCACTCGTTGTCATAAAAGTGTCCATATTAGGCACATTGATTGTGGCATAACTTTACTTCACAACCACCCTGGAAGATTATTTTATACATTATGGTCAATATACATCTCCCCTCATATGAGACACAATTTCAGGGTAAATGGACCAACCAGAACCACCCAAGACAAGTTCCAAGACAACCACTATTTTTGACGCAATTTACCCCAATTTGGGCACTTATTCTTGCCTAACATCCACCCAGAACCTCCCTGGAAGATTATTTTATAGAATATGGTCAATATACATCTCCCCTCATATGAGACACAATTTCAGGGTAAATGGACCAACCAGAACCACTCAGGACCAGTTCCAACACAAGCACTCGTTGTCATAAAAGTGCCCATATTAGGCACATTGATTGTGGCATAACTTTACTTCACAACCACCCTGGAAGATTATTTTATACAAAATGGTCAATATACATCTCCCCTCATATGAGACACAATTTCAGGGTAAATGGACCAACCAGAACCACCCAAGACAAGTTCCAAGACAACCACTATTTTTGACGCAATTTACCCCAATTTGGGCACTTATTCTTGCCTAACATCCACCCAGAACCTCCCTGGAAGATTATTTTATAGAAAATGGTCAATATACATCTCCCCTCATATGAGACACAATTTCAGGGTAAATGGACCAACCAGAACCACTCAGGACCAGTTCCAACACAAGCACTCGTTGTCATAAAAGTGCCCATATTAGGCACATTGATTGTGGCATAACTTTACTTCACAACCACCCTGGAAGATTATTTTATACAAATTGGTCAATATATGTCTACCCTCATGAGACAAAATTTCAGGGTAAATGGACCAACCAGAACCACCCAGGACCAGTTACAATGCAACCACTATTTTTGACGCAATTTACCCCAATTTGGGCACTATTTCTGGCCTAACATCCCTCCAGAACCTCCCTGGAAGACCAATTTTACACAAAATTGTGAATTATACATCTACCCACAAATGAGACACAATTCCCGGGTAAATGGACCAACCAGAACCGCTCAGGACCAGTTCCAATACAAGCACTCGTTGTCATAAAAGTGCCCATATTAGGTACATTGATTGTGGCATAACTTTACTTCACGACCACCCTGGAAGATTATTTTATACAAAATGGTCAATATACGTCTACCCTCATATGAGACAAAATTTCAGGGTAAATGGACCAACCAGAACCACCCAAGACCAGTTCCAAGACCACCACTATTTTTGACGCAATTTACCCCAATTTGGGGACTTATTCTTGCCTAACATCTCCCCTCATATGAGACACAATTTCAGGGTAAATGGACCAACCAGAACCACTCAGGACCAGTTCCAACACAAGCACTCGTTGTCATAAAAGTGCCCATATTAGGCACATTGATTGTGGCATAACTTTACTTCACAACCACCCTGGAAGATTATTTTATACATTATGGTCAATATACATCTCCCCTCATATGAGACACAATTTCAGGGTAAATGGACCAACCAGAACCACCCAAGACAAGTTCCAAGACAACCACTATTTTTGACGCAATTTACCCCAATTTGGGCACTTATTCTTGCCTAACATCCACCCAGAACCTCCCTGGAAGATTATTTTATAGAAAATGGTCAATATACATCTCCCCTCATATGAGACACAATTTCAGGGTAAATGGACCAACCAGAACCACTCAGGACCAGTTCCAACACAAGCACTCGTTGTCATAAAAGTGCCCATATTAGGCACATTGATTGTGGCATAACTTTACTTCACAACCACCCTGGAAGATCATTTTATACAGAATGGTCAATATACATCTCCCCTCATATGAGACAAAATTTCAGGGTAAATGGACCAACCAGAACCACCCAAGACAAGTTCCAAGACCACCACTATTTTTGACGCAATTTACCCCAATTTGGGCACTTATTCTTGCCTAACATACACCCAGAACCTCCCTGGAAGATTATTTTATAGAAAATGGTCAATATACATCTCCCCTCATATGAGACACAATTTCAGGGTAAATGGACCAACCAGAACCACTCAGGACCAGTTCCAACACAAGCACTCGTTGTCATAAAAGTGCCCATATTAGGCACATTGATTGTGGCATAACTTTACTTCACAACCACTCTGGAAGATTATTTTATACAAAATGGTCAATATACGTCTACCCTCATATGAGACAAAATTTCAGGGTAAATGGACCAACCAGAACCACCCAGGACCAGTTACAATGCAACCACTATTTTTGACGCAATTTACCCCAATTTGGGCACTATTTCTGGCCTAACATCCCCCCAGAACCTCCCTGGAAGACCAATTTTACACAACATTGTGAATTATACATCTACCCACAAATGAGACACAATTCCCGGGTAAATGGACCAACCAGAACCGCTCAGGACCAGTTCCAATACAAGCACTCATTGTCATAAAAGTGCCCATATTAGGTACATTGATTGTGGCATAACTTTACTTCACGACCACCCTGGAAGATTATTTTATACAAAATGGTCAATATACGTCTACCCTCATATGAGACAAAATTTCAGGGTAAATGGACCAACCAGAACCACCCAAGACCAGTTCCAAGACAACCACTATTTTTGACGCAATTTACCCCAATTTGGGCACTTATTCTTGCCTAACATCCACCCAGAACCTCCCTGGAAGATTATTTTGAAGAAAATGGTCAATATACATCTCCCCTCATATGAGACACAATTTCAGGGTAAATGGACCAACCAGAACCACTCAGGACCAGTTCCAACACAAGCACTATTTTTGACGCAATTTACCCCAATTTGGGCACTTATTCTTGCCTAACATCCACCCAGAACCTCCCTGGAAGATTATTTTATAGAAAATGGTCAATATACATCTCCCCTCATATGAGACAAAATTTCAGGGTAAATGGACCAACCAGAACCACCCAAGACAAGTTCCAAGACCACCACTATTTTTGACGCAATTTACCCCAATTTGGGCACTTATTCTTGCCTAACATCCACCCAGAACCTCACTGGAAGATTATTTTATAGAAAATGGTCAATATACATCTCCCCTCATATGAGACACAATTTCAGGGTAAATGGACCAACCAGAACCACTCAGGACCAGTTCCAACACAAGCACTCGTTGTCATAAAAGTGCCCATATTAGGCACATTGATTGTGGCATAACTTTACTTCACAACCACCCTGGAAGATTATTTTATACAAAATGGTCAATATACATCTCCCCTCATATGAGACACAATTTCAGGGTAAATGGACCAACCAGAACCACCCAAGACAAGTGCCAAGACAACCACTATTTTTGACACAATTTACCCCAATTTGGGCACTTATTCTTGCCTAACATCCACCCAGAACCTCCCTGGAAGATTATTTTATAGAAAATGGTCAATATACATCTCCCCTCATATGAGACACAATTTCAGGGTAAATGGACCAACCAGAACCACTCAGGACCAGTTCCAACACAAGCACTCGTTGTCATAAAAGTGCCCATATTAGGCACATTGATTGTGGCATAACTTTACTTCACAACCACCCTGGAAGATTATTTTATACAAATTGGTCAATATACGTCTACCCTCATATGAGACAAAATTTCAGGGTAAATGGACCAACCAGAACCATCCAGGACCAGTTACAATGCAACCACTATTTTTGACGCAATTTACCCCAATTTGGGCACTATTTCTGGCCTAACATCCCTCCAGAACCTCCCTGGAAGACCAATTTTACACAAAATTGTGAATTATACATCTACCCACAAATGAGACACAATTCCCGGGTAAATGGACCAACCAGAACCGCTCAGGACCACTTCCAATACAAGCACTCGTTGTCATAAAAGTGCCCATATTAGGTACATTGATTGTGGCATAACTTTACTTCACGACCACCCTGGAAGATTATTTTATACAAAATGGTCAATATACGTCTACCCTCATATGAGACAAAATTTCAGGGTAAATGGACCAACCAGAACCACCCAAGACCAGTTCCAAGACCACCACTATTTTTGACGCAATTTACCCCAATTTGGGCACTTATTCTTGCCTAACATCTCCCCTCATATGAGACACAATTTCAGGGTAAATGGACCAACCAGAACCACTCAGGACCAGTTCCAACACAAGCACTCGTTGTCATAAAAGTGCCCATATTAGGCACATTGATTGTGGCATAACTTTACTTCACAACCACCCTGGAAGATTATTTTATACATTATGGTCAATATACATCTCCCCTCATATGAGACACAATTTCAGGGTACATGGACCAACCAGAACCACCCAAGACAAGTTCCAAGACAACCACTATTTTTGACGCAATTTACCCCAATTTGGGCACTTATTCTTGCCTAACATCCACCCAGAACCTCCCTGGAAGATTATTTTATAGAAAATGGTCAATATACATCTCCCCTCATATGAGACACAATTTCAGGGTAAATGGACCAACCAGAACCACTCAGGACCAGTTCCAACACAAGCACTCGTTGTCATAAAAGTGCCCATATTAGGCACATTGATTGTGGCATAACTTTACTTCACAATCACCCTGGAAGATTATTTTATACAAAATGGTCAATATACGTCTACCCTCATATGAGACAAAATTTCAGGGTAAATGGACCAACCAGAACCACCCAGGACCAGTTACAATGCAACCACTATTTTTGACGCAATTTACCCCAATTTGGGCACTATTTCTGGCCTAACATCCCCCCCAGAACCTCCCTGGAAGACCAATTTTACACAAAATTGTGAATTATACATCTACCCACAAATGAGACACAATTCCCGGGTAAATGGACCAACCAGAACCGCTCAGGACCAGTTCCAATACAAGCACTCGTTGTCATAAAAGTGCCCATATTAGGTACATTGATTGTGGCATAACTTTACTTCACGACCACCCTGGAAGATTATTTTATATAAAATGGTCAATATACGTCTACCCTCATATGAGACAAAATTTCAGGGTAAATGGACCAACCAGAACCACCCAAGACCAGTTCCAAGACAACCACTATTTTTGACGCAATTTACCCCAATTTGGGGACTTATTCTTGCCTAACATCCACCCAGAACCTCCCTGGAAGACTATTTTATAGAAAATGGTCAATATACATCTCCCCTCATATGAGACACAATTTCAGGGTAAATGGACCAACCAGAACCACTCAGGACCAGTTCCAACACAAGCACTCGTTGTCATAAAAGTGTCCATATTAGGCACATTGATTGTGGCATAACTTTACTTCACAACAACCCTGGAAGATTATTTTATACATTATGGTCAATATACATCTCCCCTCATATGAGACACAATTTCAGGGTAAATGGACCAACCAGAACCACCCAAGACAAGTTCCAAGACAACCGCTATTTTTGACGCAATTTACCCCAATTTGGGCACTTATTCTTGCCTAACATCCACCCAGAACCTCCCTGGAAGATTATTTTATAGAAAATTGTCAATATACATCTCCCCTCATATGAGACACAATTTCAGGGTAAATGGACCAACCAGAACCACTCAGGACCAGTTCCAACACAAGCACTCGTTGTCATAAAAGTGCCCATATTAGGCACATTGATTGTGGCATAACTTTACTTCACAACCACCCTGGAAGATTATTTTATACAAAATGGTCAATATACATCTCCCCTCATATGAGACACAATTTCAGGGTAAATGGACCAACCAGAACCACCCAAGACAAGTTCCAAGACAACCATTTTTTTTGACGCAATTTACCCCAATTTGGGCACTTATTCTTGCCTAACATCCACCCAGAACCTCCCTGGAAGATTATTTTATAGAAAATGGTCAATATACATCTCCCCTCATATGAGACACAATTTCAGGGTAAATGGACCAACCAGAACCACTCAGGACCAGTTCCAACACAAGCACTCGTTGTCATAAAAGTGCCCATATTAGGCACATTGATTGTGGCATAACTTTACTTCACAACCACCCTGGAAGATTATTTTATACAAAATGGTCAATATACGTCTACCCTCATATGAGACAAAATTTCAGGGTAAATGGACCAACCAGAACCGCTCAGGACCAGTTCCAATACAAGCACTCGTTGTCATAAAAGTGCCCATATTAGGTATATTGATTGTGGCATAACTTTACTTCACGACCACCCTGGAAGATTATTTTATATAAAATGGTCAATATACGTCTACCCTCATATGGACAAAATTTCAGGGTAAATGGACCAACCAGAACCACCCAAGACCAGTTCCAAGACAACCACTATTTTTGACGCAATTTACCCCAATTTGGGGACTTATTCTTGCCTAACATCCAAACAGAACCTCCCTGGAAGACTATTTTATAGAAAATGGTCAATATACATCTCCCCTCATATGAGACACAATTTCAGGGTAAATGGACCAACCAGAACCACTCAGGACCAGTTCCAACACAAGCACTCGTTGTCATAAAAGTGTCCATATTAGGCACATTGATTGTGGCATAACTTTACTTCACAACCACCCTGGAAGATTATTTTATACATTATGGTCAATATACATCTCCCCTCATATGAGACACAATTTCAGGGTAAATGGACCAACCAGAACCACCCAAGACAAGTTCCAAGACAACCACTATTTTTGACGCAATTTACCCCAATTTGGGCACTTATTCTTGCCTAACATCCACCCAGAACCTCCCTGGAAGATTATTTTATAGAAAATGGTCAATATACATCTCCCCTCATATGAGACACAATTTCAGGGTAAATGGACCAACCAGAACCACTCAGGACCAGTTCCAACACAAGCACTCGTTGTCATAAAAGTGCCCATATTAGGCACATTGATTGTGGCATAACTTTACTTCACAACCACCCTGGAAGATTATTTTATACAAAATGGTCAATATACATCTCCCCTCATATGAGACACAATTTCAGGGTAAATGGACCAACCAGAACCACCCAAGACAAGTTCCAAGACAACCACTATTTTTGACGCAATTTACCCCAATTTGGGCACTTATTCTTGCCTAACATCCACCCAGAACCTCCCTGGAAGATTATTTTATAGAAAATGGTCAATATACATCTCCCCTCATATGAGACACAATTTCAGGGTAAATGGACCAACCAGAACCACTCAGGACCAGTTCCAACACAAGCACTCGTTGTCATAAAAGTGCCCATATTAGGCACATTGATTGTGGCATAACTTTACTTCACAACCACCCTGGAAGATTATTTTATACAAATTGGTCAATATATGTCTACCCTCATGAGACAAAATTTCAGGGTAAATGGACCAACCAGAACCACCCAGGACCAGTGACAATGCAACCACTATTTTTGACGCAATTTAACCCAATTTGGGCACTATTTCTGGCCTAACATCCCTCCAGAACCTCCCTGGAAGACCAATTTTACACAAAATTGTGAATTATACATCTACCCACAAATGAGACACAATTCCCGGGTAAATGGACCAACCAGAACCGCTCAGGACCAGTTCCAATACAAGCACTCGTTGTCATAAAAGTGCCCATATTAGGTACATTGATTGTGGCATAACTTTACTTCACGACCACCCTGGAAGATTATTTTATACAAAATGGTCAATATACGTCTACCCTCATATGAGACAAAATTTCAGGGTAAATGGACCAACCAGAACCACCCAAGACCAGTTCCAAGACCACCACTATTTTTGACGCAATTTACCCCAATTTGGGGACTTATTCTTGCCTAACATCTCCCCTCATATGAGACACAATTTCAGGGTAAATGGACCAACCAGAACCACTCAGGACCAGTTCCAACACAAGCACTCGTTGTCATAAAAGTGCCCATATTAGGCACATTGATTGTGGCATAACTTTACTTCACAACCACCCTGGAAGATTATTTTATACATTATGGTCAATATACATCTCCCCTCATATGAGACACAATTTCAGGGTAAATGGACCAACCAGAACCACCCAAGACAAGTTCCAAGACAACCACTATTTTTGACGCAATTTACCCCAATTTGGGCACTTATTCTTGCCTAACATCCACCCAGAACCTCCCTGGAAGATTATTTTATAGAAAATGGTCAATATACATCTCCCCTCATATGAGACACAATTTCAGGGTAAATGGACCAACCAGAACCACTCAGGACCAGTTCCAACACAAGCACTCGTTGTCATAAAAGTGCCCATATTAGGCACATTGATTGTGGCATAACTTTACTTCACAACCACCCTGGAAGATCATTTTATACAGAATGGTCAATATACATCTCCCCTCATATGAGACAAAATTTCAGGGTAAATGGACCAACCAGAACCACCCAAGACAAGTTCCAAGACCACCACTATTTTTGACGCAATTTACCCCAATTTGGGCACTTATTCTTGCCTAACATACACCCAGAACCTCCCTGGAAGATTATTTTATAGAAAATGGTCAATATACATCTCCCCTCATATGAGACACAATTTCAGGGTAAATGGACCAACCAGAACCACTCAGGACCAGTTCCAACACAAGCACTCGTTGTCATAAAAGTGCCCATATTAGGCACATTGATTGTGGCATAACTTTACTTCACAACCACTCTGGAAGATTATTTTATACAAAATGGTCAATATACGTCTATCCTCATATGAGACAAAATTTCAGGGTAAATGGACCAACCAGAACCACCCAGGACCAGTTACAATGCAACCACTATTTTTGACGCAATTTACCCCAATTTGGGCACTATTTCTGGCCTAACATCCCCCCAGAACCTCCCTGGAAGACCAATTTTACACAACATTGTGAATTATACATCTACCCACAAATGAGACACAATTCCCGGGTAAATGGACCAACCAGAACCGCTCAGGACCAGTTCCAATACAAGCACTCATTGTCATAAAAGTGCCCATATTAGGTACATTGATTGTGGCATAACTTTACTTCACGACCACCCTGGAAGATTATTTTATACAAAATGGTCAATATACGTCTACCCTCATATGAGACAAAATTTCAGGGTAAATGGACCAACCAGAACCACCCAAGACCAGTTCCAAGACAACCACTATTTTTGACGCAATTTACCCCAATTTGGGCACTTATTCTTGCCTAACATCCACCCAGAACCTCCCTGGAAGATTATTTTGAAGAAAATGGTCAATATACATCTCCCCTCATATGAGACACAATTTCAGGGTAAATGGACCAACCAGAACCACTCAGGACCAGTTCCAACACAAGCACTATTTTTGACGCAATTTACCCCAATTTGGGCACTTATTCTTGCCTAACATCCACCCAGAACCTCCCTGGAAGATTATTTTATAGAAAATGGTCAATATACATCTCCCCTCATATGAGACAAAATTTCAGGGTAAATGGACCAACCAGAACCACCCAAGACAAGTTCCAAGACCACCACTATTTTTGACGCAATTTACCCCAATTTGGGCACTTATTCTTGCCTAACATCCACCCAGAACCTCACTGGAAGATTATTTTATAGAAAATGGTCAATATACATCTCCCCTCATATGAGACACAATTTCAGGGTAAATGGACCAACCAGAACCACTCAGGACCAGTTCCAACACAAGCACTCGTTGTCATAAAAATGCCCATATTAGGCACATTGATTGTGGCATAACTTTACTTCACAACCACCCTGGAAGATTATTTTATACAAAATGGTCAATATACATCTCCCCTCATATGAGACACAATTTCAGGGTAAATGGACCAACCAGAACCACCCAAGACAAGTGCCAAGACAACCACTATTTTTGACACAATTTACCCCAATTTGGGCACTTATTCTTGCCTAACATCCACCCAGAACCTCCCTGGAAGATTATTTTATAGAAAATGGTCAATATACATCTCCCCTCATATGAGACACAATTTCAGGGTAAATGGACCAACCAGAACCACTCAGGACCAGTTCCAACACAAGCACTCGTTGTCATAAAAGTGCCCATATTAGGCACATTGATTGTGGCATAACTTTACTTCACAACCACCCTGGAAGATTATTTTATACAAAATGGTCAATATACATCTCCCCTCATATGAGACACAATTTCAGGGTAAATGGACCAACCAGAACCACCCAAGACAAGTTCCAAGACAACCACTATTTTTGACGCAATTTACCCCAATTTGGGCACTTATTCTTGCCTAACATCCACCCAGAACCTCCCTGGAAGATTATTTTATAGAAAATGGTCAATATACATCTCCCCTCATATGAGACACAATTTCAGGGTAAATGGACCAACCAGAACCACTCAGGACCAGTTCCAACACAAGCACTCGTTGTCATAAAAGTGCCCATATTAGGCACATTGATTGTGGCATAACTTTACTTCACAACCACCCTGGAAGATTATTTTATACAAATTGGTCAATATATGTCTACCCTCATGAGACAAAATTTCAGGGTAAATGGACCAACCAGAACCACCCAGGACCAGTTACAATGCAACCACTATTTTTGACGCAATTTACCCCAATTTGGGCACTATTTCTGGCCTAACATCCCTCCAGAACCTCCCTGGAAGACCAATTTTACACAAAATTGTGAATTATACATCTACCCACAAATGAGACACAATTCCCGGGTAAATGGACCAACCAGAACCGCTCAGGACCAGTTCCAATACAAGCACTCGTTGTCATAAAAGTGCCCATATTAGGTACATTGATTGTGGCATAACTTTACTTCACGACCACCCTGGAAGATTATTTTATACAAAATGGTCAATATACGTCTACCCTCATATGAGACAAAATTTCAGGGTAAATGGACCAACCAGAACCACCCAAGACCAGTTCCAAGACCACCACTATTTTTGACGCAATTTACCCCAATTTGGGGACTTATTCTTGCCTAACATCTCCCCTCATATGAGACACAATTTCAGGGTAAATGGACCAACCAGAACCACTCAGGACCAGTTCCAACACAAGCACTCGTTGTCATAAAAGTGCCCATATTAGGCACATTGATTGTGGCATAACTTTACTTCACAACCACCCTGGAAGATTATTTTATACATTATGGTCAATATACATCTCCCCTCATATGAGACACAATTTCAGGGTAAATGGACCAACCAGAACCACCCAAGACAAGTTCCAAGACAACCACTATTTTTGACGCAATTTACCCCAATTTGGGCACTTATTCTTGCCTAACATCCACCCAGAACCTCCCTGGAAGATTATTTTATAGAAAATGGTCAATATACATCTCCCCTCATATGAGACACAATTTCAGGGTAAATGGACCAACCAGAACCACTCAGGACCAGTTCCAACACAAGCACTCGTTGTCATAAAAGTGCCCATATTAGGCACATTGATTGTGGCATAACTTTACTTCACAACCACCCTGGAAGATCATTTTATACAGAATGGTCAATATACATCTCCCCTCATCTGAGACAAAATTTCAGGGTAAATGGACCAACCAGAACCACCCAAGACAAGTTCCAAGACCACCACTATTTTTGACGCAATTTACCCCAATTTGGGCACTTATTCTTGCCTAACATACACCCAGAACCTCCCTGGAAGATTATTTTATAGAAAATGGTCAATATACATCTCCCCTCATATGAGACACAATTTCAGGGTAAATGGACCAACCAGAACCACTCAGGACCAGTTCCAACACAAGCACTCGTTGTCATAAAAGTGCCCATATTAGGCACATTGATTGTGGCATAACTTTACTTCACAACCACTCTGGAAGATTATTTTATACAAAATGGTCAATATACGTCTACCCTCATATGAGACAAAATTTCAGGGTAAATGGACCAACCAGAACCACCCAGGACCAGTTACAATGCAACCACTATTTTTGACGCAATTTACCCCAATTTGGGCACTATTTCTGGCCTAACATCCCCCCAGAACCTCCCTGGAAGACCAATTTTACACAACATTGTGAATTATACATCTACCCACAAATGAGACACAATTCCCGGGTAAATGGACCAACCAGAACCGCTCAGGACCAGTTCCAATACAAGCACTCATTGTCATAAAAGTGCCCATATTAGGTACATTGATTGTGGCATAACTTTACTTCACGACCACCCTGGAAGATTATTTTATACAAAATGGTCAATATACGTCTACCCTCATATGAGACAAAATTTCAGGGTAAATGGACCAACCAGAACCACCCAAGACCAGTTCCAAGACAACCACTATTTTTGACGCAATTTACCCCAATTTGGGCACTTATTCTTGCCTAACATCCACCCAGAACCTCCCTGGAAGATTATTTTGAAGAAAATGGTCAATATACATCTCCCCTCATATGAGACACAATTTCAGGGTAAATGGACCAACCAGAACCACTCAGGACCAGTTCCAACACAAGCACTATTTTTGACGCAATTTACCCCAATTTGGGCACTTATTCTTGCCTAACATCCACCCAGAACCTCCCTGGAAGATTATTTTATAGAAAATGGTCAATATACATCTCCCCTCATATGAGACAAAATTTCAGGGTAAATGGACCAACCAGAACCACCCAAGACAAGTTCCAAGACCACCACTATTTTTGACGCAATTTACCCCAATTTGGGCACTTATTCTTGCCTAACATCCACCCAGAACCTCACTGGAAGATTATTTTATAGAAAATGGTCAATATACATCTCCCCTCATATGAGACACAATTTCAGGGTAAATGGACCAACCAGAACCACTCAGGACCAGTTCCAACACAAGCACTCGTTGTCATAAAAGTGCCCATATTAGGCACATTGATTGTGGCATAACTTTACTTCACAACCACCCTGGAAGATTATTTTATACAAAATGGTCAATATACATCTCCCCTCATATGAGACACAATTTCAGGGTAAATGGACCAACCAGAACCACCCAAGACAAGTGCCAAGACAACCACTATTTTTGACACAATTTACCCCAATTTGGGCACTTATTCTTGCCTAACATCCACCCAGAACCTCCCTGGAAGATTATTTTATAGAAAATGGTCAATATACATCTCCCCTCATATGAGACACAATTTCAGGGTAAATGGACCAACCAGAACCACTCAGGACCAGTTCCAACACAAGCACTCGTTGTCATAAAAGTGCCCATATTAGGCACATTGATTGTGGCATAACTTTACTTCACAACCACCCTGGAAGATTATTTTATACAAATTGGTCAATATACGTCTACCCTCATATGAGACAAAATTTCAGGGTAAATGGACCAACCAGAACCATCCAGGACCAGTTACAATGCAACCACTATTTTTGACGCAATTTACCCCAATTTGGGCACTATTTCTGGCCTAACATCCCTCCAGAACCTCCCTGGAAGACCAATTTTACACAAAATTGTGAATTATACATCTACCCACAAATGAGACACAATTCCCGGGTAAATGGACCAACCAGAACCGCTCAGGACCACTTCCAATACAAGCACTCGTTGTCATAAAAGTGCCCATATTAGGTACATTGATTGTGGCATAACTTTACTTCACGACCACCCTGGAAGATTATTTTATACAAAATGGTCAATATACGTCTACCCTCATATGAGACAAAATTTCAGGGTAAATGGACCAACCAGAACCACCCAAGACCAGTTCCAAGACCACCACTATTTTTGACGCAATTTACCCCAATTTGGGCACTTATTCTTGCCTAACATCTCCCCTCATATGAGACACAATTTCAGGGTAAATGGACCAACCAGAACCACTCAGGACCAGTTCCAACACAAGCACTCGTTGTCATAAAAGTGCCCATATTAGGCACATTGATTGTGGCATAACTTTACTTCACAACCACCCTGGAAGATTATTTTATACATTATGGTCAATATACATCTCCCCTCATATGAGACACAATTTCAGGGTACATGGACCAACCAGAACCACCCAAGACAAGTTCCAAGACAACCACTATTTTTGACGCAATTTACCCCAATTTGGGCACTTATTCTTGCCTAACATCCACCCAGAACCTCCCTGGAAGATTATTTTATAGAAAATGGTCAATATACATCTCCCCTCATATGAGACACAATTTCAGGGTAAATGGACCAACCAGAACCACTCAGGACCAGTTCCAACACAAGCACTCGTTGTCATAAAAGTGCCCATATTAGGCACATTGATTGTGGCATAACTTTACTTCACAACCACCCTGGAAGATTATTTTATACAAAATGGTCAATATACATCTCCCCTCATATGAGACACAATTTCAGGGTAAATGGACCAACCAGAACCACCCAAGACAAGTTCCAAGACAACCATTTTTTTTGACGCAATTTACCCCAATTTGGGCACTTATTCTTGCCTAACATCCACCCAGAACCTCCCTGGAAGATTATTTTATAGAAAATGGTCAATATACATCTCCCCTCATATGAGACACAATTTCAGGGTAAATGGACCAACCAGAACCACTCAGGACCAGTTCCAACACAAGCACTCGTTGTCATAAAAGTGCCCATATTAGGCACATTGATTGTGGCATAACTTTACTTCACAACCACCCTGGAAGATTATTTTATACAAAATGGTCAATATACGTCTACCCTCATATGAGACAAAATTTCAGGGTAAATGGACCAACCAGAACCGCTCAGGACCAGTTCCAATACAAGCACTCGTTGTCATAAAAGTGCCCATATTAGGTATATTGATTGTGGCATAACTTTACTTCACGACCACCCTGGAAGATTATTTTATATAAAATGGTCAATATACGTCTACCCTCATATGGACAAAATTTCAGGGTAAATGGACCAACCAGAACCACCCAAGACCAGTTCCAAGACAACCACTATTTTTGACGCAATTTACCCCAATTTGGGGACTTATTCTTGCCTAACATCCAAACAGAACCTCCCTGGAAGACTATTTTATAGAAAATGGTCAATATACATCTCCCCTCATATGAGACACAATTTCAGGGTAAATGGACCAACCAGAACCACTCAGGACCAGTTCCAACACAAGCACTCGTTGTCATAAAAGTGTCCATATTAGGCACATTGATTGTGGCATAACTTTACTTCACAACCACCCTGGAAGATTATTTTATACATTATGGTCAATATACATCTCCCCTCATATGAGACACAATTTCAGGGTAAATGAACCAACCAGAACCACCCAAGACAAGTTCCAAGACAACCACTATTTTTGACGCAATTTACCCCAATTTGGGCACTTATTCTTGCCTAACATCCACCCAGAACCTCCCTGGAAGATTATTTTATAGAAAATGGTCAATATACATCTCCCCTCATATGAGACACAATTTCAGGGTAAATGGACCAACCAGAACCACTCAGGACCAGTTCCAACACAAGCACTCGTTGTCATAAAAGTGCCCATATTAGGCACATTGATTGTGGCATAACTTTACTTCACAACCACCCTGGAAGATTATTTTATACAAAATGGTCAATATACATCTCCCCTCATATGAGACACAATTTCAGGGTAAATGGACCAACCAGAACCACCCAAGACAAGTTCCAAGACAACCACTATTTTTGACGCAATTTACCCCAATTTGGGCACTTATTCTTGCCTAACATCCACCCAGAACCTCCCTGGAAGATTATTTTATAGAAAATGGTCAATATACATCTCCCCTCATATGAGACACAATTTCAGGGTAAATGGACCAACCAGAACCACTCAGGACCAGTTCCAACACAAGCACTCGTTGTCATAAAAGTGCCCATATTAGGCACATTGATTGTGGAATAACTTTACTTCACAACCACCCTGGAAGATTATTTTATACAAATTGGTCAATATATGTCTACCCTCATGAGACAAAATTTCAGGGTAAATGGACCAACCAGAACCACCCAGGACCAGTTACAATGCAACCACTATTTTTGACGCAATTTAACCCAATTTGGGCACTATTTCTGGCCTAACATCCCTCCAGAACCTCCCTGGAAGACCAATTTTACACAAAATTGTGAATTATACATCTACCCACAAATGAGACACAATTCCCGGGTAAATGGACCAACCAGAACCGCTCAGGACCAGTTCCAATACAAGCACTCGTTGTCATAAAAGTGCCCATATTAGGTACATTGATTGTGGCATAACTTTACTTCACGACCACCCTGGAAGATTATTTTATACAAAATGGTCAATATACGTCTACCCTCATATGAGACAAAATTTCAGGGTAAATGGACCAACCAGAACCACCCAAGACCAGTTCCAAGACCACCACTATTTTTGACGCAATTTACCCCAATTTGGGGACTTATTCTTGCCTAACATCTCCCCTCATATGAGACACAATTTCAGGGTAAATGGACCAACCAGAACCACTCAGGACCAGTTCCAACACAAGCACTCGTTGTCATAAAAGTGCCCATATTAGGCACATTGATTGTGGCATAACTTTACTTCACAACCACCCTGGAAGATTATTTTATACATTATGGTCAATATACATCTCCCCTCATATGAGACACAATTTCAGGGTAAATGGACCAACCAGAACCACCCAAGACAAGTTCCAAGACAACCACTATTTTTGACGCAATTTACCCCAATTTGGGCACTTATTCTTGCCTAACATCCACCCAGAACCTCCCTGGAAGATTATTTTATAGAAAATGGTCAATATACATCTCCCCTCATATGAGACACAATTTCAGGGTAAAAGGACCAACCAGAACCACTCAGGACCAGTTCCAACACAAGCACTCGTTGTCATAAAAGTGCCCATATTAGGCACATTGATTGTGGCATAACTTTACTTCACAACCACCCTGGAAGATCATTTTATACAGAATGGTCAATATACATCTCCCCTCATATGAGACAAAATTTCAGGGTAAATGGACCAACCAGAACCACCCAAGACAAGTTCCAAGACCACCACTATTTTTGACGCAATTTACCCCAATTTGGGCACTTATTCTTGCCTAACATACACCCAGAACCTCCCTGGAAGATTATTTTATAGAAAATGGTCAATATACATCTCCCCTCATATGAGACACAATTTCAGGGTAAATGGACCAACCAGAACCACTCAGGACCAGTTCCAACACAAGCACTCGTTGTCATAAAAGTGCCCATATTAGGCACATTGATTGTGGCATAACTTTACTTCACAACCACTCTGGAAGATTATTTTATACAAAATGGTCAATATACGTCTACCCTCATATGAGACAAAATTTCAGGGTAAATGGACCAACCAGAACCACCCAGGACCAGTTACAATGCAACCACTATTTTTGACGCAATTTACCCCAATTTGGGCACTATTTCTGGCCTAACATCCCCCCAGAACCTCCCTGGAAGACCAATTTTACACAACATTGTGAATTATACATCTACCCACAAATGAGACACAATTCCCGGGTAAATGGACCAACCAGAACCGCTCAGGACCAGTTCCAATACAAGCACTCATTGTCATAAAAGTGCCCATATTAGGTACATTGATTGTGGCATAACTTTACTTCACGACCACCCTGGAAGATTATTTTATACAAAATGGTCAATATACGTCTACCCTCATATGAGACAAAATTTCAGGGTAAATGGACCAACCAGAACCACCCAAGACCAGTTCCAAGACAACCACTATTTTTGACGCAATTTACCCCAATTTGGGCACTTATTCTTGCCTAACATCCACCCAGAACCTCCCTGGAAGATTATTTTGAAGAAAATGGTCAATATACATCTCCCCTCATATGAGACACAATTTCAGGGTAAATGGACCAACCAGAACCACTCAGGACCAGTTCCAACACAAGCACTATTTTTGACGCAATTTACCCCAATTTGGGCACTTATTCTTGCCTAACATCCACCCAGAACCTCCCTGGAAGATTATTTTATAGAAAATGGTCAATATACATCTCCCCTCATATGAGACAAAATTTCAGGGTAAATGGACCAACCAGAACCACCCAAGACAAGTTCCAAGACCACCACTATTTTTGACGCAATTTACCCCAATTTGGGCACTTATTCTTGCCTAACATCCACCCAGAACCTCACTGGAAGATTATTTTATAGAAAATGGTCAATATACATCTCCCCTCATATGAGACACAATTTCAGGGTAAATGGACCAACCAGAACCACTCAGGACCAGTTCCAACACAAGCACTCGTTGTCATAAAAATGCCCATATTAGGCACATTGATTGTGGCATAACTTTACTTCACAACCACCCTGGAAGATTATTTTATACAAAATGGTCAATATACATCTCCCCTCATATGAGACACAATTTCAGGGTAAATGGACCAACCAGAACCACCCAAGACAAGTGCCAAGACAACCACTATTTTTGACACAATTTACCCCAATTTGGGCACTTATTCTTGCCTAACATCCACCCAGAACCTCCCTGGAAGATTATTTTATAGAAAATGGTCAATATACATCTCCCCTCATATGAGACACAATTTCAGGGTAAATGGACCAACCAGAACCACTCAGGACCAGTTCCAACACAAGCACTCGTTGTCATAA
This sequence comes from Stigmatopora argus, assembly GCF_051989625.1. NCBI lineage: Eukaryota > Metazoa > Chordata > Actinopteri > Syngnathiformes > Syngnathidae > Stigmatopora > Stigmatopora argus. The sequence continues at coordinate 166,602 of NW_027520048.1, forward strand.
AGTGCCCATATTAGGCACATTGATTGTGGCATAACTTTACTTCACAACCACCCTGGAAGATTATTTTATACAAAATGGTCAATATACGTCTACCCTCATATGAGACAAAATTTCAGGGTAAATGGACCAACCAGAACCGCTCAGGACCAGTTCCAATACAAGCACTCGTTGTCATAAAAGTGCCCATATTAGGTATATTGATTGTGGCATAACTTTACTTCACGACCACCCTGGAAGATTATTTTATATAAAATGGTCAATATACGTCTACCCTCATATGGACAAAATTTCAGGGTAAATGGACCAACCAGAACCACCCAAGACCAGTTCCAAGACAACCACTATTTTTGACGCAATTTACCCCAATTTGGGGACTTATTCTTGCCTAACATCCAAACAGAACCTCCCTGGAAGACTATTTTATAGAAAATGGTCAATATACATCTCCCCTCATATGAGACACAATTTCAGGGTAAATGGACCAACCAGAACCACTCAGGACCAGTTCCAACACAAGCACTCGTTGTCATAAAAGTGTCCATATTAGGCACATTGATTGTGGCATAACTTTACTTCACAACCACCCTGGAAGATTATTTTATACATTATGGTCAATATACATCTCCCCTCATATGAGACACAATTTCAGGGTAAATGGACCAACCAGAACCACCCAAGACAAGTTCCAAGACAACCACTATTTTTGACGCAATTTACCCCAATTTGGGCACTTATTCTTGCCTAACATCCACCCAGAACCTCCCTGGAAGATTATTTTATAGAAAATGGTCAATATACATCTCCCCTCATATGAGACACAATTTCAGGGTAAATGGACCAACCAGAACCACTCAGGACCAGTTCCAACACAAGCACTCGTTGTCATAAAAGTGCCCATATTAGGCACATTGATTGTGGCATAACTTTACTTCACAACCACCCTGGAAGATTATTTTATACAAAATGGTCAATATACATCTCCCCTCATATGAGACACAATTTCAGGGTAAATGGACCAACCAGAACCACCCAAGACAAGTTCCAAGACAACCACTATTTTTGACGCAATTTACCCCAATTTGGGCACTTATTCTTGCCTAACATCCACCCAGAACCTCCCTGGAAGATTATTTTATAGAAAATGGTCAATATACATCTCCCCTCATATGAGACACAATTTCAGGGTAAATGGACCAACCAGAACCACTCAGGACCAGTTCCAACACAAGCACTCGTTGTCATAAAAGTGCCCATATTAGGCACATTGATTGTGGCATAACTTTACTTCACAACCACCCTGGAAGATTATTTTATACAAATTGGTCAATATATGTCTACCCTCATGAGACAAAATTTCAGGGTAAATGGACCAACCAGAACCACCCAGGACCAGTTACATTGCAACCACTATTTTTGACGCAATTTACCCCAATTTGGGCACTATTTCTGGCCTAACATCCCTCCAGAACCTCCCTGGAAGACCAATTTTACACAAAATTGTGAATTATACATCTACCCACAAATGAGACACAATTCCCGGGTAAATGGACCAACCAGAACCGCTCAGGACCAGTTCCAATACAAGCACTCGTTGTCATAAAAGTGCCCATATTAGGTACATTGATTGTGGCATAACTTTACTTCACGACCACCCTGGAAGATTATTTTATACAAAATGGTCAATATACGTCTACCCTCATATGAGACAAAATTTCAGGGTAAATGGACCAACCAGAACCACCCAAGACCAGTTCCAAGACCACCACTATTTTTGACGCAATTTACCCCAATTTGGGGACTTATTCTTGCCTAACATCTCCCCTCATATGAGACACAATTTCAGGGTAAATGGACCAACCAGAACCACTCAGGACCAGTTCCAACACAAGCACTCGTTGTCATAAAAGTGCCCATATTAGGCACATTGATTGTGGCATAACTTTACTTCACAACCACCCTGGAAGATTATTTTATACATTATGGTCAATATACATCTCCCCTCATATGAGACACAATTTCAGGGTACATGGACCAACCAGAACCACCCAAGACAAGTTCCAAGACAACCACTATTTTTGACGCAATTTACCCCAATTTGGGCACTTATTCTTGCCTAACATCCACCCAGAACCTCCCTGGAAGATTATTTTATAGAAAATGGTCAATATACATCTCCCCTCATATGAGACACAATTTCAGGGTAAATGGACCAACCAGAACCACTCAGGACCAGTTCCAACACAAGCACTCGTTGTCATAAAAGTGCCCATATTAGGCACATTGATTGTGGCATAACTTTACTTCACAACCACCCTGGAAGATTATTTTATACAAAATGGTCAATATACATCTCCCCTCATATGAGACACAATTTCAGGGTAAATGGACCAACCAGAACCACCCAAGACAAGTTCCAAGACAACCATTTTTTTTGACGCAATTTACCCCAATTTGGGCACTTATTCTTGCCTAACATCCACCCAGAACCTCCCTGGAAGATTATTTTATAGAAAATGGTCAATATACATCTCCCCTCATATGAGACACAATTTCAGGGTAAATGGACCAACCAGAACCACTCAGGACCAGTTCCAACACAAGCACTCGTTGTCATAAAAGTGCCCATATTAGGCACATTGATTGTGGCATAACTTTACTTCACAACCACCCTGGAAGATTATTTTATACAAAATGGTCAATATACGTCTACCCTCATATGAGACAAAATTTCAGGGTAAATGGACCAACCAGAACCGCTCAGGACCAGTTCCAATACAAGCACTCGTTGTCATAAAAGTGCCCATATTAGGTATATTGATTGTGGCATAACTTTACTTCACGACCACCCTGGAAGATTATTTTATATAAAATGGTCAATATACGTCTACCCTCATATGGACAAAATTTCAGGGTAAATGGACCAACCAGAACCACCCAAGACCAGTTCCAAGACAACCACTATTTTTGACGCAATTTACCCCAATTTGGGGACTTATTCTTGCCTAACATCCAAACAGAACCTCCCTGGAAGACTATTTTATAGAAAATGGTCAATATACATCTCCCCTCATATGAGACACAATTTCAGGGTAAATGGACCAACCAGAACCACTCAGGACCAGTTCCAACACAAGCACTCGTTGTCATAAAAGTGTCCATATTAGGCACATTGATTGTGGCATAACTTTACTTCACAACCACCCTGGAAGATTATTTTATACATTATGGTCAATATACATCTCCCCTCATATGAGACACAATTTCAGGGTAAATGGACCAACCAGAACCACCCAAGACAAGTTCCAAGACAACCACTATTTTTGACGCAATTTACCCCAATTTGGGCACTTATTCTTGCCTAACATCCACCCAGAACCTCCCTGGAAGATTATTTTATAGAAAATGGTCAATATACATCTCCCCTCATATGAGACACAATTTCAGGGTAAATGGACCAACCAGAACCACTCAGGACCAGTTCCAACACAAGCACTCGTTGTCATAAAAGTGCCCATATTAGGCACATTGATTGTGGCATAACTTTACTTCACAACCACCCTGGAAGATTATTTTATACAAAATGGTCAATATACATCTCCCCTCATATGAGACACAATTTCAGGGTAAATGGACCAACCAGAACCACCCAAGACAAGTTCCAAGACAACCACTATTTTTGACGCAATTTACCCCAATTTGGGCACTTATTCTTGCCTAACATCCACCCAGAACCTCCCTGGAAGATTATTTTATAGAAAATGGTCAATATACATCTCCCCTCATATGAGACACAATTTCAGGGTAAATGGACCAACCAGAACCACTCAGGACCAGTTCCAACACAAGCACTCGTTGTCATAAAAGTGCCCATATTAGGCACATTGATTGTGGCATAACTTTACTTCACAACCACCCTGGAAGATTATTTTATACAAATTGGTCAATATATGTCTACCCTCATGAGACAAAATTTCAGGGTAAATGGACCAACCAGAACCACCCAGGACCAGTTACAATGCAACCACTATTTTTGACGCAATTTAACCCAATTTGGGCACTATTTCTGGCCTAACATCCCTCCAGAACCTCCCTGGAAGACCAATTTTACACAAAATTGTGAATTATACATCTACCCACAAATGAGACACAATTCCCGGGTAAATGGACCAACCAGAACCGCTCAGGACCAGTTCCAATACAAGCACTCGTTGTCATAAAAGTGCCCATATTAGGTACATTGATTGTGGCATAAATTTACTTCACGACCACCCTGGAAGATTATTTTATACAAAATGGTCAATATACGTCTACCCTCATATGAGACAAAATTTCAGGGTAAATGGACCAACCAGAACCACCCAAGACCAGTTCCAAGACCACCACTATTTTTGACGCAATTTACCCCAATTTGGGGACTTATTCTTGCCTAACATCTCCCCTCATATGAGACACAATTTCAGGGTAAATGGACCAACCAGAACCACTCAGGACCAGTTCCAACACAAGCACTCGTTGTCATAAAAGTGCCCATATTAGGCACATTGATTGTGGCATAACTTTACTTCACAACCACCCTGGAAGATTATTTTATACATTATGGTCAATATACATCTCCCCTCATATGAGACACAATTTCAGGGTAAATGGACCAACCAGAACCACCCAAGACAAGTTCCAAGACAACCACTATTTTTGACGCAATTTACCCCAATTTGGGCACTTATTCTTGCCTAACATCCACCCAGAACCTCCCTGGAAGATTATTTTATAGAAAATGGTCAATATACATCTCCCCTCATATGAGACACAATTTCAGGGTAAATGGACCAACCAGAACCACTCAGGACCAGTTCCAACACAAGCACTCGTTGTCATAAAAGTGCCCATATTAGGCACATTGATTGTGGCATAACTTTACTTCACAACCACCCTGGAAGATCATTTTATACAGAATGGTCAATATACATCTCCCCTCATATGAGACAAAATTTCAGGGTAAATGGACCAACCAGAACCACCCAAGACAAGTTCCAAGACCACCACTATTTTTGACGCAATTTACCCCAATTTGGGCACTTATTCTTGCCTAACATACACCCAGAACCTCCCTGGAAGATTATTTTATAGAAAATGGTCAATATACATCTCCTCTCATATGAGACACAATTTCAGGGTAAATGGACCAACCAGAACCACTCAGGACCAGTTCCAACACAAGCACTCGTTGTCATAAAAGTGCCCATATTAGGCACATTGATTGTGGCATAACTTTACTTCACAACCACTCTGGAAGATTATTTTATACAAAATGGTCAATATACGTCTACCCTCATATGAGACAAAATTTCAGGGTAAATGGACAAACCAGAACCACCCAGGACCAGTTACAATGCAACCACTATTTTTGACGCAATTTACCCCAATTTGGGCACTATTTCTGGCCTAACATCCCCCCAGAACCTCCCTGGAAGACCAATTTTACACAACATTGTGAATTATACATCTACCCACAAATGAGACACAATTCCCGGGTAAATGGACCAACCAGAACCGCTCAGGACCAGTTCCAATACAAGCACTCATTGTCATAAAAGTGCCCATATTAGGTACATTGATTGTGGCATAACTTTACTTCACGACCACCCTGGAAGATTATTTTATACAAAATGGTCAATATACGTCTACCCTCATATGAGACAAAATTTCAGGGTAAATGGACCAACCAGAACCACCCAAGACCAGTTCCAAGACAACCACTATTTTTGACGCAATTTACCCCAATTTGGGCACTTATTCTTGCCTAACATCCACCCAGAACCTCCCTGGAAGATTATTTTGAAGAAAATGGTCAATATACATCTCCCCTCATATGAGACACAATTTCAGGGTAAATGGACCAACCAGAACCACTCAGGACCAGTTCCAACACAAGCACTATTTTTGACGCAATTTACCCCAATTTGGGCACTTATTCTTGCCTAACATCCACCCAGAACCTCCCTGGAAGATTATTTTATAGAAAATGGTCAATATACATCTCCCCTCATATGAGACAAAATTTCAGGGTAAATGGACCAACCAGAACCACCCAAGACAAGTTCCAAGACCACCACTATTTTTGACGCAATTTACCCCAATTTGGGCACTTATTCTTGCCTAACATCCACCCAGAACCTCACTGGAAGATTATTTTATAGAAAATGGTCAATATACATCTCCCCTCATATGAGACACAATTTCAGGGTAAATGGACCAACCAGAACCACTCAGGACCAGTTCCAACACAAGCACTCGTTGTCATAAAAATGCCCATATTAGGCACATTGATTGTGGCATAACTTTACTTCACAACCACCCTGGAAGATTATTTTATACAAAATGGTCAATATACATCTCCCCTCATATGAGACACAATTTCAGGGTAAATGGACCAACCAGAACCACCCAAGACAAGTGCCAAGACAACCACTATTTTTGACACAATTTACCCCAATTTGGGCACTTATTCTTGCCTAACATCCACCCAGAACCTCCCTGGAAGATTATTTTATAGAAAATGGTCAATATACATCTCCCCTCATATGAGACACAATTTCAGGGTAAATGGACCAACCAGAACCACTCAGGACCAGTTCCAACACAAGCACTCGTTGTCATAAAGTGCCCATATTAGGCACATTGATTGTGGCATAACTTTACTTCACAACCACCCTGGAAGATTATTTTATACAAAATGGTCAATATACGTCTACCCTCATATGAGACAAAATTTCAGGGTAAATGGACCAACCAGAACCGCTCAGGACCAGTTCCAATACAAGCACTCGTTGTCATAAAAGTGCCCATATTAGGTATATTGATTGTGGCATAACTTTACTTCACGACCACCCTGGAAGATTATTTTATATAAAATGGTCAATATACGTCTACCCTCATATGGACAAAATTTCAGGGTAAATGGACCAACCAGAACCACCCAAGACCAGTTCCAAGACAACCACTATTTTTGACGCAATTTACCCCAATTTGGGGACTTATTCTTGCCTAACATCCAAACAGAACCTCCCTGGAAGACTATTTTATAGAAAATGGTCAATATACATCTCCCCTCATATGAGACACAATTTCAGGGTAAATGGACCAACCAGAACCACTCAGGACCAGTTCCAACACAAGCACTCGTTGTCATAAAAGTGTCCATATTAGGCACATTGATTGTGGCATAACTTTACTTCACAACCACCCTGGAAGATTATTTTATACATTATGGTCAATATACATCTCCCCTCATATGAGACACAATTTCAGGGTAAATGGACCAACCAGAACCACCCAAGACAAGTTCCAAGACAACCACTATTTTTGACGCAATTTACCCCAATTTGGGCACTTATTCTTGCCTAACATCCACCCAGAACCTCCCTGGAAGATTATTTTATAGAAAATGGTCAATATACATCTCCCCTCATATGAGACACAATTTCAGGGTAAATGGACCAACCAGAACCACTCAGGACCAGTTCCAACACAAGCACTCGTTGTCATAAAAGTGCCCATATTAGGCACATTGATTGTGGCATAACTTTACTTCACAACCACCCTGGAAGATTATTTTATACAAAATGGTCAATATACATCTCCCCTCATATGAGACACAATTTCAGGGTAAATGGACCAACCAGAACCACCCAAGACAAGTTCCAAGACAACCACTATTTTTGACGCAATTTACCCCAATTTGGGCACTTATTCTTGCCTAACATCCACCCAGAACCTCCCTGGAAGATTATTTTATAGAAAATGGTCAATATACATCTCCCCTCATATGAGACACAATTTCAGGGTAAATGGACCAACCAGAACCACTCAGGACCAGTTCCAACACAAGCACTCGTTGTCATAAAAGTGCCCATATTAGGCACATTGATTGTGGCATAACTTTACTTCACAACCACCCTGGAAGATTATTTTATACAAATTGGTCAATATATGTCTACCCTCATGAGACAAAATTTCAGGGTAAATGGACCAACCAGAACCACCCAGGACCAGTTACAATGCAACCACTATTTTTGACGCAATTTACCCCAATTTGGGCACTATTTCTGGCCTAACATCCCTCCAGAACCTCCCTGGAAGACCAATTTTACACAAAATTGTGAATTATACATCTACCCACAAATGAGACACAATTCCCGGGTAAATGGACCAACCAGAACCGCTCAGGACCAGTTCCAATACAAGCACTCGTTGTCATAAAAGTGCCCATATTAGGTACATTGATTGTGGCATAACTTTACTTCACGACCACCCTGGAAGATTATTTTATACAAAATGGTCAATATACGTCTACCCTCATATGAGACAAAATTTCAGGGTAAATGGACCAACCAGAACCACCCAAGACCAGTTCCAAGACCACCACTATTTTTGACGCAATTTACCCCAATTTGGGGACTTATTCTTGCCTAACATCTCCCCTCATATGAGACACAATTTCAGGGTAAATGGACCAACCAGAACCACTCAGGACCAGTTCCAACACAAGCACTCGTTGTCATAAAAGTGCCCATATTAGGCACATTGATTGTGGCATAACTTTACTTCACAACCACCCTGGAAGATTATTTTATACATTATGGTCAATATACATCTCCCCTCATATGAGACACAATTTCAGGGTAAATGGACCAACCAGAACCACCCAAGACAAGTTCCAAGACAACCACTATTTTTGACGCAATTTACCCCAATTTGGGCACTTATTCTTGCCTAACATCCACCCAGAACCTCCCTGGAAGATTATTTTATAGAAAATGGTCAATATACATCTCCCCTCATATGAGACACAATTTCAGGGTAAATGGACCAACCAGAACCACTCAGGACCAGTTCCAACACAAGCACTCGTTGTCATAAAAGTGCCCATATTAGGCACATTGATTGTGGCATAACTTTACTTCACAACCACCCTGGAAGATCATTTTATACAGAATGGTCAATATACATCTCCCCTCATATGAGACAAAATTTCAGGGTAAATGGACCAACCAGAACCACCCAAGACAAGTTCCAAGACCACCACTATTTTTGACGCAATTTACCCCAATTTGGGCACTTATTCTTGCCTAACATACACCCAGAACCTCCCTGGAAGATTATTTTATAGAAAATGGTCAATATACATCTCCCCTCATATGAGACACAATTTCAGGGTAAATGGACCAACCAGAACCACTCAGGACCAGTTCCAACACAAGCACTCGTTGTCATAAAAGTGCCCATATTAGGCACATTGATTGTGGCATAACTTTACTTCACAACCACTCTGGAAGATTATTTTATACAAAATGGTCAATATACGTCTACCCTCATATGAGACAAAATTTCAGGGTAAATGGACCAACCAGAACCACCCAGGACCAGTTACAATGCAACCACTATTTTTGACGCAATTTACCCCAATTTGGGCACTATTTCTGGCCTAACATCCCCCCAGAACCTCCCTGGAAGACCAATTTTACACAACATTGTGAATTATACATCTACCCACAAATGAGACACAATTCCCGGGTAAATGGACCAACCAGAACCGCTCAGGACCAGTTCCAATACAAGCACTCATTGTCATAAAAGTGCCCATATTAGGTACATTGATTGTGGCATAACTTTACTTCACGACCACCCTGGAAGATTATTTTATACAAAATGGTCAATATACGTCTACCCTCATATGAGACAAAATTTCAGGGTAAATGGACCAACCAGAACCACCCAAGACCAGTTCCAAGACAACCACTATTTTTGACGCAATTTACCCCAATTTGGGCACTTATTCTTGCCTAACATCCACCCAGAACCTCCCTGGAAGATTATTTTGAAGAAAATGGTCAATATACATCTCCCCTCATATGAGACACAATTTCAGGGTAAATGGACCAACCAGAACCACTCAGGACCAGTTCCAACACAAGCACTATTTTTGACGCAATTTACCCCAATTTGGGCACTTATTCTTGCCTAACATCCACCCAGAACCTCCCTGGAAGATTATTTTATAGAAAATGGTCAATATACATCTCCCCTCATATGAGACAAAATTTCAGGGTAAATGGACCAACCAGAACCACCCAAGACAAGTTCCAAGACCACCACTATTTTTGACGCAATTTACCCCAATTTGGGCACTTATTCTTGCCTAACATCCACCCAGAACCTCACTGGAAGATTATTTTATAGAAAATGGTCAATATACATCTCCCCTCATATGAGACACAATTTCAGGGTAAATGGACCAACCAGAACCACTCAGGACCAGTTCCAACACAAGCACTCGTTGTCATAAAAGTGCCCATATTAGGCACATTGATTGTGGCATAACTTTACTTCACAACCACCCTGGAAGATTATTTTATACAAAATGGTCAATATACATCTCCCCTCATATGAGACACAATTTCAGGGTAAATGGACCAACCAGAACCACCCAAGACAAGTGCCAAGACAACCACTATTTTTGACACAATTTACCCCAATTTGGGCACTTATTCTTGCCTAACATCCACCCAGAACCTCCCTGGAAGATTATTTTATAGAAAATGGTCAATATACATCTCCCCTCATATGAGACACAATTTCAGGGTAAATGGACCAACCAGAACCACTCAGGACCAGTTCCAACACAAGCACTCGTTGTCATAAAAGTGCCCATATTAGGCACATTGATTGTGGCATAACTTTACTTCACAACCACCCTGGAAGATTATTTTATACAAATTGGTCAATATACGTCTACCCTCATATGAGACAAAATTTCAGGGTAAATGGACCAACCAGAACCATCCAGGACCAGTTACAATGCAACCACTATTTTTGACGCAATTTACCCCAATTTGGGCACTATTTCTGGCCTAACATCCCTCCAGAACCTCCCTGGAAGACCAATTTTACACAAAATTGTGAATTATACATCTACCCACAAATGAGACACAATTCCCGGGTAAATGGACCAACCAGAACCGCTCAGGACCACTTCCAATACAAGCACTCGTTGTCATAAAAGTGCCCATATTAGGTACATTGATTGTGGCATAACTTTACTTCACGACCACCCTGGAAGATTATTTTATAGAAAATGGTCAATATACGTCTACCCTCATATGAGACAAAATTTCAGGGTAAATGGACCAACCAGAACCACCCAAGACCAGTTCCAAGACCACCACTATTTTTGACGCAATTTACCCCAATTTGGGCACTTATTCTTGCCTAACATCTCCCCTCATATGAGACACAATTTCAGGGTAAATGGACCAACCAGAACCACTCAGGACCAGTTCCAACACAAGCACTCGTTGTCATAAAAGTGCCCATATTAGGCACATTGATTGTGGCATAACTTTACTTCACAACCACCCTGGAAGATTATTTTATACATTATGGTCAATATACATCTCCCCTCATATGAGACACAATTTCAGGGTACATGGACCAACCAGAACCACCCAAGACAAGTTCCAAGACAACCACTATTTTTGACGCAATTTACCCCAATTTGGGCACTTATTCTTGCCTAACATCCACCCAGAACCTCCCTGGAAGATTATTTTATAGAAAATGGTCAATATACATCTCCCCTCATATGAGACACAATTTCAGGGTAAATGGACCAACCAGAACCACTCAGGACCAGTTCCAACACAAGCACTCGTTGTCATAAAAGTGCCCATATTAGGCACATTGATTGTGGCATAACTTTACTTCACAATCACCCTGGAAGATTATTTTATACAAAATGGTCAATATACGTCTACCCTCATATGAGACAAAATTTCAGGGTAAATGGACCAACCAGAACCACCCAGGACCAGTTACAATGCAACCACTATTTTTGACGCAATTTACCCCAATTTGGGCACTATTTCTGGCCTAACATCCCCCCCAGAACCTCCCTGGAAGACCAATTTTACACAAAATTGTGAATTATACATCTACCCACAAATGAGACACAATTCCCGGGTAAATGGACCAACCAGAACCGCTCAGGACCAGTTCCAATACAAGCACTCGTTGTCATAAAAGTGCCCATATTAGGTACATTGATTGTGGCATAACTTTACTTCACGACCACCCTGGAAGATTATTTTATATAAAATGGTCAATATACGTCTACCCTCATATGAGACAAAATTTCAGGGTAAATGGACCAACCAGAACCACCCAAGACCAGTTCCAAGACAACCACTATTTTTGACGCAATTTACCCCAATTTGGGGACTTATTCTTGCCTAACATCCACCCAGAACCTCCCTGGAAGACTATTTTATACAAAATGGTCAATATACGTCTACCCTCATATGAGACAAAATTTCAGGGTAAATGGACCAACCAGAACCGCTCAGGACCAGTTCCAATACAAGCACTCGTTGTCATAAAAGTGCCCATATTAGGTATATTGATTGTGGCATAACTTTACTTCACGACCACCCTGGAAGATTATTTTATATAAAATGGTCAATATACGTCTACCCTCATATGGACAAAATTTCAGGGTAAATGGACCAACCAGAACCACCCAAGACCAGTTCCAAGACAACCACTATTTTTGACGCAATTTACCCCAATTTGGGGACTTATTCTTGCCTAACATCCAAACAGAACCTCCCTGGAAGACTATTTTATAGAAAATGGTCAATATACATCTCCCCTCATATGAGACACAATTTCAGGGTAAATGGACCAACCAGAACCACTCAGGACCAGTTCCAACACAAGCACTCGTTGTCATAAAAGTGTCCATATTAGGCACATTGATTGTGGCATAACTTTACTTCACAACCACCCTGGAAGATTATTTTATACATTATGGTCAATATACATCTCCCCTCATATGAGACACAATTTCAGGGTAAATGGACCAACCAGAACCACCCAAGACAAGTTCCAAGACAACCACTATTTTTGACGCAATTTACCCCAATTTGGGCACTTATTCTTGCCTAACATCCACCCAGAACCTCCCTGGAAGATTATTTTATAGAAAATGGTCAATATACATCTCCCCTCATATGAGACACAATTTCAGGGTAAATGGACCAACCAGAACCACTCAGGACCAGTTCCAACACAAGCACTCGTTGTCATAAAAGTGCCCATATTAGGCACATTGATTGTGGCATAACTTTACTTCACAACCACCCTGGAAGATTATTTTATACAAAATGGTCAATATACATCTCCCCTCATATGAGACACAATTTCAGGGTAAATGGACCAACCAGAACCACCCAAGACAAGTTCCAAGACAACCACTATTTTTGACGCAATTTACCCCAATTTGGGCACTTATTCTTGCCTAACATCCACCCAGAACCTCCCTGGAAGATTATTTTATAGAAAATGGTCAATATACATCTCCCCTCATATGAGACACAATTTCAGGGTAAATGGACCAACCAGAACCACTCAGGACCAGTTCCAACACAAGCACTCGTTGTCATAAAAGTGCCCATATTAGGCACATTGATTGTGGCATAACTTTACTTCACAACCACCCTGGAAGATTATTTTATACAAATTGGTCAATATATGTCTACCCTCATGAGACAAAATTTCAGGGTAAATGGACCAACCAGAACCACCCAGGACCAGTTACAATGCAACCACTATTTTTGACGCAATTTACCCCAATTTGGGCACTATTTCTGGCCTAACATCCCTCCAGAACCTCCCTGGAAGACCAATTTTACACAAAATTGTGAATTATACATCTACCCACAAATGAGACACAATTCCCGGGTAAATGGACCAACCAGAACCGCTCAGGACCAGTTCCAATACAAGCACTCGTTGTCATAAAAGTGCCCATATTAGGTACATTGATTGTGGCATAACTTTACTTCACGACCACCCTGGAAGATTATTTTATACAAAATGGTCAATATACGTCTACCCTCATATGAGACAAAATTTCAGGGTAAATGGACCAACCAGAACCACCCAAGACCAGTTCCAAGACCACCACTATTTTTGACGCAATTTACCCCAATTTGGGGACTTATTCTTGCCTAACATCTCCCCTCATATGAGACACAATTTCAGGGTAAATGGACCAACCAGAACCACTCAGGACCAGTTCCAACACAAGCACTCGTTGTCATAAAAGTGCCCATATTAGGCACATTGATTGTGGCATAACTTTACTTCACAACCACCCTGGAAGATTATTTTATACATTATGGTCAATATACATCTCCCCTCATATGAGACACAATTTCAGGGTAAATGGACCAACCAGAACCACCCAAGACAAGTTCCAAGACAACCACTATTTTTGACGCAATTTACCCCAATTTGGGCACTTATTCTTGCCTAACATCCACCCAGAACCTCCCTGGAAGATTATTTTATAGAAAATGGTCAATATACATCTCCCCTCATATGAGACACAATTTCAGGGTAAATGGACCAACCAGAACCACTCAGGACCAGTTCCAACACAAGCACTCGTTGTCATAAAAGTGCCCATATTAGGCACATTGATTGTGGCATAACTTTACTTCACAACCACCCTGGAAGATCATTTTATACAGAATGGTCAATATACATCTCCCCTCATATGAGACAAAATTTCAGGGTAAATGGACCAACCAGAACCACCCAAGACAAGTTCCAAGACCACCACTATTTTTGACGCAATTTACCCCAATTTGGGCACTTATTCTTGCCTAACATACACCCAGAACCTCCCTGGAAGATTATTTTATAGAAAATGGTCAATATACATCTCCCCTCATATGAGACACAATTTCAGGGTAAATGGACCAACCAGAACCACTCAGGACCAGTTCCAACACAAGCACTCGTTGTCATAAAAGTGCCCATATTAGGCACATTGATTGTGGCATAACTTTACTTCACAACCACTCTGGAAGATTATTTTAGACAAAATGGTCAATATACGTCTACCCTCATATGAGACAAAATTTCAGGGTAAATGGACCAACCAGAACCACCCAGGACCAGTTACAATGCAACCACTATTTTTGACGCAATTTACCCCAATTTGGGCACTATTTCTGGCCTAACATCCCCCCAGAACCTCCCTGGAAGACCAATTTTACACAACATTGTGAATTATACATCTACCCACAAATGAGACACAATTCCCGGGTAAATGGACCAACCAGAACCGCTCAGGACCAGTTCCAATACAAGCACTCATTGTCATAAAAGTGCCCATATTAGGTACATTGATTGTGGCATAACTTTACTTCACGACCACCCTGGAAGATTATTTTATACAAAATGGTCAATATACGTCTACCCTCATATGAGACAAAATTTCAGGGTAAATGGACCAACCAGAACCACCCAAGACCAGTTCCAAGACAACCACTATTTTTGACGCAATTTACCCCAATTTGGGCACTTATTCTTGCCTAACATCCACCCAGAACCTCCCTGGAAGATTATTTTGAAGAAAATGGTCAATATACATCTCCCCTCATATGAGACACAATTTCAGGGTAAATGGACCAACCAGAACCACTCAGGACCAGTTCCAACACAAGCACTATTTTTGACGCAATTTACCCCAATTTGGGCACTTATTCTTGCCTAACATCCACCCAGAACCTCCCTGGAAGATTATTTTATAGAAAATGGTCAATATACATCTCCCCTCATATGAGACAAAATTTCAGGGTAAATGGACCAACCAGAACCACCCAAGACAAGTTCCAAGACCACCACTATTTTTGACGCAATTTACCCCAATTTGGGCACTTATTCTTGCCTAACATCCACCCAGAACCTCACTGGAAGATTATTTTATAGAAAATGGTCAATATACATCTCCCCTCATATGAGACACAATTTCAGGGTAAATGGACCAACCAGAACCACTCAGGACCAGTTCCAACACAAGCACTCGTTGTCATAAAAGTGCCCATATTAGGCACATTGATTGTGGCATAACTTTACTTCACAACCACCCTGGAAGATTATTTTATACAAAATGGTCAATATACATCTCCCCTCATATGAGACACAATTTCAGGGTAAATGGACCAACCAGAACCACCCAAGACAAGTGCCAAGACAACCACTATTTTTGACACAATTTACCCCAATTTGGGCACTTATTCTTGCCTAACATCCACCCAGAACCTCCCTGGAAGATTATTTTATAGAAAATGGTCAATATACATCTCCCCTCATATGAGACACAATTTCAGGGTAAATGGACCAACCAGAACCACTCAGGACCAGTTCCAACACAAGCACTCGTTGTCATAAAAGTGCCCATATTAGGCACATTGATTGTGGCATAACTTTACTTCACAACCACCCTGGAAGATTATTTTATACAAATTGGTCAATATACGTCTACCCTCATATGAGACAAAATTTCAGGGTAAATGGACCAACCAGAACCATCCAGGACCAGTTACAATGCAACCACTATTTTTGACGCAATTTACCCCAATTTGGGCACTATTTCTGGCCTAACATCCCTCCAGAACCTCCCTGGAAGACCAATTTTACACAAAATTGTGAATTATACATCTACCCACAAATGAGACACAATTCCCGGGTAAATGGACCAACCAGAACCGCTCAGGACCACTTCCAATACAAGCACTCGTTGTCATAAAAGTGCCCATATTAGGTACATTGATTGTGGCATAACTTTACTTCACGACCACCCTGGAAGATTATTTTATAGAAAATGGTCAATATACGTCTACCCTCATATGAGACAAAATTTCAGGGTAAATGGACCAACCAGAACCACCCAAGACCAGTTCCAAGACCACCACTATTTTTGACGCAATTTACCCCAATTTGGGCACTTATTCTTGCCTAACATCTCCCCTCATATGAGACACAATTTCAGGGTAAATGGACCAACCAGAACCACTCAGGACCAGTTCCAACACAAGCACTCGTTGTCATAAAAGTGCCCATATTAGGCACATTGATTGTGGCATAACTTTACTTCACAACCACCCTGGAAGATTATTTTATACATTATGGTCAATATACATCTCCCCTCATATGAGACACAATTTCAGGGTACATGGACCAACCAGAACCACCCAAGACAAGTTCCAAGACAACCACTATTTTTGACGCAATTTACCCCAATTTGGGCACTTATTCTTGCCTAACATCCACCCAGAACCTCCCTGGAAGATTATTTTATAGAAAATGGTCAATATACATCTCCCCTCATATGAGACACAATTTCAGGGTAAATGGACCAACCAGAACCACTCAGGACCAGTTCCAACACAAGCACTCGTTGTCATAAAAGTGCCCATATTAGGCACATTGATTGTGGCATAACTTTACTTCACAATCACCCTGGAAGATTATTTTATACAAAATGGTCAATATACGTCTACCCTCATATGAGACAAAATTTCAGGGTAAATGGACCAACCAGAACCACCCAGGACCAGTTACAATGCAACCACTATTTTTGACGCAATTTACCCCAATTTGGGCACTATTTCTGGCCTAACATCCCCCCCAGAACCTCCCTGGAAGACCAATTTTACACAAAATTGTGAATTATACATCTACCCACAAATGAGACACAATTCCCGGGTAAATGGACCAACCAGAACCGCTCAGGACCAGTTCCAATACAAGCACTCGTTGTCATAAAAGTGCCCATATTAGGTACATTGATTGTGGCATAACTTTACTTCACGACCACCCTGGAAGATTATTTTATATAAAATGGTCAATATACGTCTACCCTCATATGAGACAAAATTTCAGGGTAAATGGACCAACCAGAACCACCCAAGACCAGTTCCAAGACAACCACTATTTTTGACGCAATTTACCCCAATTTGGGGACTTATTCTTGCCTAACATCCACCCAGAACCTCCCTGGAAGACTATTTTATAGAAAATGGTCAATATACATCTCCCCTCATATGAGACACAATTTCAGGGTAAATGGACCAACCAGAACCACTCAGGACCAGTTCCAACACAAGCACTCGTTGTCATAAAAGTGTCCATATTAGGCACATTGATTGTGGCATAACTTTACTTCACAACAACCCTGGAAGATTATTTTATACATTATGGTCAATATACATCTCCCCTCATATGAGACACAATTTCAGGGTAAATGGACCAACCAGAACCACCCAAGACAAGTTCCAAGACAACCGCTATTTTTGACGCAATTTACCCCAATTTGGGCACTTATTCTTGCCTAACATCCACCCAGAACCTCCCTGGAAGATTATTTTATAGAAAATGGTCAATATACATCTCCCCTCATATGAGACACAATTTCAGGGTAAATGGACCAACCAGAACCACTCAGGACCAGTTCCAACACAAGCACTCGTTGTCATAAAAGTGCCCATATTAGGCACATTGATTGTGGCATAACTTTACTTCACAACCACCCTGGAAGATTATTTTATACAAAATGGTCAATATACATCTCCCCTCATATGAGACACAATTTCAGGGTAAATGGACCAACCAGAACCACCCAAGACAAGTTCCAAGACAACCATTTTTTTTGACGCAATTTACCCCAATTTGGGCACTTATTCTTGCCTAACATCCACCCAGAACCTCCCTGGAAGATTATTTTATAGAAAATGGTCAATATACATCTCCCCTCATATGAGACACAATTTCAGGGTAAATGGACCAACCAGAACCACTCAGGACCAGTTCCAACACAAGCACTCGTTGTCATAAAAGTGCCCATATTAGGCACATTGATTGTGGCATAACTTTACTTCACAACCACCCTGGAAGATTATTTTATACAAAATGGTCAATATACGTCTACCCTCATATGAGACAAAATTTCAGGGTAAATGGACCAACCAGAACCGCTCAGGACCAGTTCCAATACAAGCACTCGTTGTCATAAAAGTGCCCATATTAGGTATATTGATTGTGGCATAACTTTACTTCACGACCACCCTGGAAGATTATTTTATATAAAATGGTCAATATACGTCTACCCTCATATGGACAAAATTTCAGGGTAAATGGACCAACCAGAACCACCCAAGACCAGTTCCAAGACAACCACTATTTTTGACGCAATTTACCCCAATTTGGGGACTTATTCTTGCCTAACATCCAAACAGAACCTCCCTGGAAGACTATTTTATAGAAAATGGTCAATATACATCTCCCCTCATATGAGACACAATTTCAGGGTAAATGGACCAACCAGAACCACTCAGGACCAGTTCCAACACAAGCACTCGTTGTCATAAAAGTGTCCATATTAGGCACATTGATTGTGGCATAACTTTACTTCACAACCACCCTGGAAGATTATTTTATACATTATGGTCAATATACATCTCCCCTCATATGAGACACAATTTCAGGGTAAATGGACCAACCAGAACCACCCAAGACAAGTTCCAAGACAACCACTATTTTTGACGCAATTTACCCCAATTTGGGCACTTATTCTTGCCTAACATCCACCCAGAACCTCCCTGGAAGATTATTTTATAGAAAATGGTCAATATACATCTCCCCTCATATGAGACACAATTTCAGGGTAAATGGACCAACCAGAACCACTCAGGACCAGTTCCAACACAAGCACTCGTTGTCATAAAAGTGCCCATATTAGGCACATTGATTGTGGCATAACTTTACTTCACAACCACCCTGGAAGATTATTTTATACAAAATGGTCAATATACATCTCCCCTCATATGAGACACAATTTCAGGGTAAATGGACCAACCAGAACCACCCAAGACAAGTTCCAAGACAACCACTATTTTTGACGCAATTTACCCCAATTTGGGCACTTATTCTTGCCTAACATCCACCCAGAACCTCCCTGGAAGATTATTTTATAGAAAATGGTCAATATACATCTCCCCTCATATGAGACACAATTTCAGGGTAAATGGACCAACCAGAACCACTCAGGACCAGTTCCAACACAAGCACTCGTTGTCATAAAAGTGCCCATATTAGGCACATTGATTGTGGCATAACTTTACTTCACAACCACCCTGGAAGATTATTTTATACAAATTGGTCAATATATGTCTACCATCATATGAGACAAAATTTCAGGGTAAATGGACCAACCAGAACCATCCAGGACCAGTTACAATGCAACCACTATTTTTGACGCAATTTACCCCAATTTGGGCACAATTTCTGGCCTAACATCCCTCCAGAACCTCCCTGGAAGACCAATTTTACACAAAATTGTGAATTATACATCTACCCACAAATGAGACACAATTCCCGGGTAAATGGACCAACCAGAACCGCTCAGGACCAGTTCCAATACAAGCACTCGTTGTCATAAAAGTGCCCATATTAGGTACATTGATTGTGGCATAACTTTACTTCACGACAACCCTGGAAGATTATTTTATACAAAATGGTCAATATACGTCTACCCTCATATGAGACAAAATTTCAGGGTAAATGGACCAACCAGAACCACCCAAGACCAGTTCCAAGACCACCACTATTTTTGACGCAATTTACCCCAATTTGGGCACTTATTCTTGCCTAACATCTCCCCTCATATGAAACACAATTTCAGGGTAAATGGACCAACCAGAACCACTCAGGACCAGTTCCAACACAAGCACTCGTTGTCATAAAAGTGCCCATATTAGGCACATTGATTGTGGCATAACTTTACTTCACAACCACCCTGGAAGATTATTTTATACATTAAGGTCAATATACATCTCCCCTCATATGAGACACAATTTCAGGGTAAATGGACCAACCAGAACCACCCAAGACAAGTTCCAAGACAACCACTATTTTTGACGCAATTTACCCCAATTTGGGCACTTATTCTTGCCTAACATCCACCCAGAACCTCCCTGGAAGATTATTTTATAGAAAATGGTCAATATACATCTCCCCTCATATGAGACACAATTTCAGGGTAAATGGACCAACCAGAACCACTCAGGACCAGTTCCAACACAAGCACTCGTTGTCATAAAAGTGCCCATATTAGGCACATTGATTGTGGCATAACTTTACTTCACAACCACCCTGGATGATCATTTTATACAGAATGGTCAATATACATCTCCCCTCATATCAGACAAAATTTCAGGGTAAATGGACCAACCAGAACCACCCAAGACAAGTTCCAAGACCACCACTATTTTTGACGCAATTTACCCCAATTTGGGCACTTATTCTTGCCTAACATCCACCCAGAACCTCCCTGGAAGATTATTTTATAGAAAATGGTCAATATACATCTCCCCTCATATGAGACACAATTTCAGGGTAAATGGATCAACCAGAACCACTCAGGACCAGTTCCAACACAAGCACTCGTTGTCATAAAAGTGCCCATATTAGGCACATTGATTGTGGCATAACTTTACTTCACAACCACCCTGGAAGATTATTTTATACAAAATGGTCAATATACGTCTACCCTCATATGAGACAAAATTTCAGGGTAAATGGACCAACCAGAACCACCCAGGACCAGTTACAATGCAACCACTATTTTTGACGCAATTTACCCCAATTTGGGCACTATTTCTGGCCTAACATCCCCCCCAGAACCTCCCTGGAAGACCAATTTTACACAAAATTGTGAATTATACATCTACCCACAAATGAGACACAATTCCCGGGTAAATGGACCAACCAGAACCGCTCAGGACCAGTTCCAATACAAGCACTCGTTGTCATAAAAGTGCCCATATTAGGTACATTGATTGTGGCATAACTTTACTTCACGACCACCCTGGAAGATTATTTTATATAAAATGGTCAATATACGTCTACCCTCATATGAGACAAAATTTCAGGGTAAATGGACCAACCAGAACCACCCAAGACCAGTTCCAAGACCACCACTATTTTTGACGCAATTTACCCCAATTTGGGCACTTATTCTTGCCTAACATACACCCAGAACCTCCCTGGAAGATTATTTTATAGAAAATGGTCAATATACATCTCCTCTCATATGAGACACAATTTCAGGGTAAATGGACCAACCAGAACCACTCAGGACCAGTTCCAACACAAGCACTCGTTGTCATAAAAGTGCCCATATTAGGCACATTGATTGTGGCATAACTTTACTTCACAACCACTCTGGAAGATTATTTTATACAAAATGGTCAATATACGTCTACCCTCATATGAGACAAAATTTCAGGGTAAATGGACAAACCAGAACCACCCAGGACCAGTTACAATGCAACCACTATTTTTGACGCAATTTACCCCAATTTGGGCACTATTTCTGGCCTAACATCCCCCCAGAACCTCCCTGGAAGACCAATTTTACACAACATTGTGAATTATACATCTACCCACAAATGAGACACAATTCCCGGGTAAATGGACCAACCAGAACCGCTCAGGACCAGTTCCAATACAAGCACTCATTGTCATAAAAGTGCCCATATTAGGTACATTGATTGTGGCATAACTTTACTTCACGACCACCCTGGAAGATTATTTTATACAAAATGGTCAATATACGTCTACCCTCATATGAGACAAAATTTCAGGGTAAATGGACCAACCAGAACCACCCAAGACCAGTTCCAAGACAACCACTATTTTTGACGCAATTTACCCCAATTTGGGCACTTATTCTTGCCTAACATCCACCCAGAACCTCCCTGGAAGATTATTTTGAAGAAAATGGTCAATATACATCTCCCCTCATATGAGACACAATTTCAGGGTAAATGGACCAACCAGAACCACTCAGGACCAGTTCCAACACAAGCACTATTTTTGACGCAATTTACCCCAATTTGGGCACTTATTCTTGCCTAACATCCACCCAGAACCTCCCTGGAAGATTATTTTATAGAAAATGGTCAATATACATCTCCCCTCATATGAGACAAAATTTCAGGGTAAATGGACCAACCAGAACCACCCAAGACAAGTTCCAAGACCACCACTATTTTTGACGCAATTTACCCCAATTTGGGCACTTATTCTTGCCTAACATCCACCCAGAACCTCACTGGAAGATTATTTTATAGAAAATGGTCAATATACATCTCCCCTCATATGAGACACAATTTCAGGGTAAATGGACCAACCAGAACCACTCAGGACCAGTTCCAACACAAGCACTCGTTGTCATAAAAATGCCCATATTAGGCACATTGATTGTGGCATAACTTTACTTCACAACCACCCTGGAAGATTATTTTATACAAAATGGTCAATATACATCTCCCCTCATATGAGACACAATTTCAGGGTAAATGGACCAACCAGAACCACCCAAGACAAGTGCCAAGACAACCACTATTTTTGACACAATTTACCCCAATTTGGGCACTTATTCTTGCCTAACATCCACCCAGAACCTCCCTGGAAGATTATTTTATAGAAAATGGTCAATATACATCTCCCCTCATATGAGACACAATTTCAGGGTAAATGGACCAACCAGAACCACTCAGGACCAGTTCCAACACAAGCACTCGTTGTCATAAAGTGCCCATATTAGGCACATTGATTGTGGCATAACTTTACTTCACAACCACCCTGGAAGATTATTTTATACAAAATGGTCAATATACGTCTACCCTCATATGAGACAAAATTTCAGGGTAAATGGACCAACCAGAACCGCTCAGGACCAGTTCCAATACAAGCACTCGTTGTCATAAAAGTGCCCATATTAGGTATATTGATTGTGGCATAACTTTACTTCACGACCACCCTGGAAGATTATTTTATATAAAATGGTCAATATACGTCTACCCTCATATGGACAAAATTTCAGGGTAAATGGACCAACCAGAACCACCCAAGACCAGTTCCAAGACAACCACTATTTTTGACGCAATTTACCCCAATTTGGGGACTTATTCTTGCCTAACATCCAAACAGAACCTCCCTGGAAGACTATTTTATAGAAAATGGTCAATATACATCTCCCCTCATATGAGACACAATTTCAGGGTAAATGGACCAACCAGAACCACTCAGGACCAGTTCCAACACAAGCACTCGTTGTCATAAAAGTGTCCATATTAGGCACATTGATTGTGGCATAACTTTACTTCACAACCACCCTGGAAGATTATTTTATACATTATGGTCAATATACATCTCCCCTCATATGAGACACAATTTCAGGGTAAATGGACCAACCAGAACCACCCAAGACAAGTTCCAAGACAACCACTATTTTTGACGCAATTTACCCCAATTTGGGCACTTATTCTTGCCTAACATCCACCCAGAACCTCCCTGGAAGATTATTTTATAGAAAATGGTCAATATACATCTCCCCTCATATGAGACACAATTTCAGGGTAAATGGACCAACCAGAACCACTCAGGACCAGTTCCAACACAAGCACTCGTTGTCATAAAAGTGCCCATATTAGGCACATTGATTGTGGCATAACTTTACTTCACAACCACCCTGGAAGATTATTTTATACAAAATGGTCAATATACATCTCCCCTCATATGAGACACAATTTCAGGGTAAATGGACCAACCAGAACCACCCAAGACAAGTTCCAAGACAACCACTATTTTTGACGCAATTTACCCCAATTTGGGCACTTATTCTTGCCTAACATCCACCCAGAACCTCCCTGGAAGATTATTTTATAGAAAATGGTCAATATACATCTCCCCTCATATGAGACACAATTTCAGGGTAAATGGACCAACCAGAACCACTCAGGACCAGTTCCAACACAAGCACTCGTTGTCATAAAAGTGCCCATATTAGGCACATTGATTGTGGCATAACTTTACTTCACAACCACCCTGGAAGATTATTTTATACAAATTGGTCAATATATGTCTACCCTCATGAGACAAAATTTCAGGGTAAATGGACCAACCAGAACCACCCAGGACCAGTTACAATGCAACCACTATTTTTGACGCAATTTACCCCAATTTGGGCACTATTTCTGGCCTAACATCCCTCCAGAACCTCCCTGGAAGACCAATTTTACACAAAATTGTGAATTATACATCTACCCACAAATGAGACACAATTCCCGGGTAAATGGACCAACCAGAACCGCTCAGGACCAGTTCCAATACAAGCACTCGTTGTCATAAAAGTGCCCATATTAGGTACATTGATTGTGGCATAACTTTACTTCACGACCACCCTGGAAGATTATTTTATACAAAATGGTCAATATACGTCTACCCTCATATGAGACAAAATTTCAGGGTAAATGGACCAACCAGAACCACCCAAGACCAGTTCCAAGACCACCACTATTTTTGACGCAATTTACCCCAATTTGGGGACTTATTCTTGCCTAACATCTCCCCTCATATGAGACACAATTTCAGGGTAAATGGACCAACCAGAACCACTCAGGACCAGTTCCAACACAAGCACTCGTTGTCATAAAAGTGCCCATATTAGGCACATTGATTGTGGCATAACTTTACTTCACAACCACCCTGGAAGATTATTTTATACATTATGGTCAATATACATCTCCCCTCATATGAGACACAATTTCAGGGTAAATGGACCAACCAGAACCACCCAAGACAAGTTCCAAGACAACCACTATTTTTGACGCAATTTACCCCAATTTGGGCACTTATTCTTGCCTAACATCCACCCAGAACCTCCCTGGAAGATTATTTTATAGAAAATGGTCAATATACATCTCCCCTCATATGAGACACAATTTCAGGGTAAATGGACCAACCAGAACCACTCAGGACCAGTTCCAACACAAGCACTCGTTGTCATAAAAGTGCCCATATTAGGCACATTGATTGTGGCATAACTTTACTTCACAACCACCCTGGAAGATCATTTTATACAGAATGGTCAATATACATCTCCCCTCATATGAGACAAAATTTCAGGGTAAATGGACCAACCAGAACCACCCAAGACAAGTTCCAAGACCACCACTATTTTTGACGCAATTTACCCCAATTTGGGCACTTATTCTTGCCTAACATACACCCAGAACCTCCCTGGAAGATTATTTTATAGAAAATGGTCAATATACATCTCCCCTCATATGAGACACAATTTCAGGGTAAATGGACCAACCAGAACCACTCAGGACCAGTTCCAACACAAGCACTCGTTGTCATAAAAGTGCCCATATTAGGCACATTGATTGTGGCATAACTTTACTTCACAACCACTCTGGAAGATTATTTTATACAAAATGGTCAATATACGTCTACCCTCATATGAGACAAAATTTCAGGGTAAATGGACCAACCAGAACCACCCAGGACCAGTTACAATGCAACCACTATTTTTGACGCAATTTACCCCAATTTGGGCACTATTTCTGGCCTAACATCCCCCCAGAACCTCCCTGGAAGACCAATTTTACACAACATTGTGAATTATACATCTACCCACAAATGAGACACAATTCCCGGGTAAATGGACCAACCAGAACCGCTCAGGACCAGTTCCAATACAAGCACTCATTGTCATAAAAGTGCCCATATTAGGTACATTGATTGTGGCATAACTTTACTTCACGACCACCCTGGAAGATTATTTTATACAAAATGGTCAATATACGTCTACCCTCATATGAGACAAAATTTCAGGGTAAATGGACCAACCAGAACCACCCAAGACCAGTTCCAAGACAACCACTATTTTTGACGCAATTTACCCCAATTTGGGCACTTATTCTTGCCTAACATCCACCCAGAACCTCCCTGGAAGATTATTTTGAAGAAAATGGTCAATATACATCTCCCCTCATATGAGACACAATTTCAGGGTAAATGGACCAACCAGAACCACTCAGGACCAGTTCCAACACAAGCACTATTTTTGACGCAATTTACCCCAATTTGGGCACTTATTCTTGCCTAACATCCACCCAGAACCTCCCTGGAAGATTATTTTATAGAAAATGGTCAATATACATCTCCCCTCATATGAGACAAAATTTCAGGGTAAATGGACCAACCAGAACCACCCAAGACAAGTTCCAAGACCACCACTATTTTTGACGCAATTTACCCCAATTTGGGCACTTATTCTTGCCTAACATCCACCCAGAACCTCACTGGAAGATTATTTTATAGAAAATGGTCAATATACATCTCCCCTCATATGAGACACAATTTCAGGGTAAATGGACCAACCAGAACCACTCAGGACCAGTTCCAACACAAGCACTCGTTGTCATAAAAGTGCCCATATTAGGCACATTGATTGTGGCATAACTTTACTTCACAACCACCCTGGAAGATTATTTTATACAAAATGGTCAATATACATCTCCCCTCATATGAGACACAATTTCAGGGTAAATGGACCAACCAGAACCACCCAAGACAAGTGCCAAGACAACCACTATTTTTGACACAATTTACCCCAATTTGGGCACTTATTCTTGCCTAACATCCACCCAGAACCTCCCTGGAAGATTATTTTATAGAAAATGGTCAATATACATCTCCCCTCATATGAGACACAATTTCAGGGTAAATGGACCAACCAGAACCACTCAGGACCAGTTCCAACACAAGCACTCGTTGTCATAAAAGTGCCCATATTAGGCACATTGATTGTGGCATAACTTTACTTCACAACCACCCTGGAAGATTATTTTATACAAATTGGTCAATATACGTCTACCCTCATATGAGACAAAATTTCAGGGTAAATGGACCAACCAGAACCATCCAGGACCAGTTACAATGCAACCACTATTTTTGACGCAATTTACCCCAATTTGGGCACTATTTCTGGCCTAACATCCCTCCAGAACCTCCCTGGAAGACCAATTTTACACAAAATTGTGAATTATACATCTACCCACAAATGAGACACAATTCCCGGGTAAATGGACCAACCAGAACCGCTCAGGACCACTTCCAATACAAGCACTCGTTGTCATAAAAGTGCCCATATTAGGTACATTGATTGTGGCATAACTTTACTTCACGACCACCCTGGAAGATTATTTTATAGAAAATGGTCAATATACGTCTACCCTCATATGAGACAAAATTTCAGGGTAAATGGACCAACCAGAACCACCCAAGACCAGTTCCAAGACCACCACTATTTTTGACGCAATTTACCCCAATTTGGGCACTTATTCTTGCCTAACATCTCCCCTCATATGAGACACAATTTCAGGGTAAATGGACCAACCAGAACCACTCAGGACCAGTTCCAACACAAGCACTCGTTGTCATAAAAGTGCCCATATTAGGCACATTGATTGTGGCATAACTTTACTTCACAACCACCCTGGAAGATTATTTTATACATTATGGTCAATATACATCTCCCCTCATATGAGACACAATTTCAGGGTACATGGACCAACCAGAACCACCCAAGACAAGTTCCAAGACAACCACTATTTTTGACGCAATTTACCCCAATTTGGGCACTTATTCTTGCCTAACATCCACCCAGAACCTCCCTGGAAGATTATTTTATAGAAAATGGTCAATATACATCTCCCCTCATATGAGACACAATTTCAGGGTAAATGGACCAACCAGAACCACTCAGGACCAGTTCCAACACAAGCACTCGTTGTCATAAAAGTGCCCATATTAGGCACATTGATTGTGGCATAACTTTACTTCACAATCACCCTGGAAGATTATTTTATACAAAATGGTCAATATACGTCTACCCTCATATGAGACAAAATTTCAGGGTAAATGGACCAACCAGAACCACCCAGGACCAGTTACAATGCAACCACTATTTTTGACGCAATTTACCCCAATTTGGGCACTATTTCTGGCCTAACATCCCCCCCAGAACCTCCCTGGAAGACCAATTTTACACAAAATTGTGAATTATACATCTACCCACAAATGAGACACAATTCCCGGGTAAATGGACCAACCAGAACCGCTCAGGACCAGTTCCAATACAAGCACTCGTTGTCATAAAAGTGCCCATATTAGGTACATTGATTGTGGCATAACTTTACTTCACGACCACCCTGGAAGATTATTTTATATAAAATGGTCAATATACGTCTACCCTCATATGAGACAAAATTTCAGGGTAAATGGACCAACCAGAACCACCCAAGACCAGTTCCAAGACAACCACTATTTTTGACGCAATTTACCCCAATTTGGGGACTTATTCTTGCCTAACATCCACCCAGAACCTCCCTGGAAGACTATTTTATACAAAATGGTCAATATACGTCTACCCTCATATGAGACAAAATTTCAGGGTAAATGGACCAACCAGAACCGCTCAGGACCAGTTCCAATACAAGCACTCGTTGTCATAAAAGTGCCCATATTAGGTATATTGATTGTGGCATAACTTTACTTCACGACCACCCTGGAAGATTATTTTATATAAAATGGTCAATATACGTCTACCCTCATATGGACAAAATTTCAGGGTAAATGGACTTACCAGAACCACCCAAGACCAGTTCCAAGACAACCACTATTTTTGACGCAATTTACCCCAATTTGGGGACTTATTCTTGCCTAACATCCAAACAGAACCTCCCTGGAAGACTATTTTATAGAAAATGGTCAATATACATCTCCCCTCATATGAGACACAATTTCAGGGTAAATGGACCAACCAGAACCACTCAGGACCAGTTCCAACACAAGCACTCGTTGTCATAAAAGTGTCCATATTAGGCACATTGATTGTGGCATAACTTTACTTCACAACCACCCTGGAAGATTATTTTATACATTATGGTCAATATACATCTCCCCTCATATGAGACACAATTTCAGGGTAAATGGACCAACCAGAACCACCCAAGACAAGTTCCAAGACAACCACTATTTTTGACGCAATTTACCCCAATTTGGGCACTTATTCTTGCCTAACATCCACCCAGAACCTCCCTGGAAGATTATTTTATAGAAAATGGTCAATATACATCTCCCCTCATATGAGACACAATTTCAGGGTAAATGGACCAACCAGAACCACTCAGGACCAGTTCCAACACAAGCACTCGTTGTCATAAAAGTGCCCATATTAGGCACATTGATTGTGGCATAACTTTACTTCACAACCACCCTGGAAGATTATTTTATACAAAATGGTCAATATACATCTCCCCTCATATGAGACACAATTTCAGGGTAAATGGACCAACCAGAACCACCCAAGACAAGTTCCAAGACAACCACTATTTTTGACGCAATTTACCCCAATTTGGGCACTTATTCTTGCCTAACATCCACCCAGAACCTCCCTGGAAGATTATTTTATAGAAAATGGTCAATATACATCTCCCCTCATATGAGACACAATTTCAGGGTAAATGGACCAACCAGAACCACTCAGGACCAGTTCCAACACAAGCACTCGTTGTCATAAAAGTGCCCATATTAGGCACATTGATTGTGGCATAACTTTACTTCACAACCACCCTGGAAGATTATTTTATACAAATTGGTCAATATATGTCTACCCTCATGAGACAAAATTTCAGGGTAAATGGACCAACCAGAACCACCCAGGACCAGTTACAATGCAACCACTATTTTTGACGCAATTTACCCCAATTTGGGCACTATTTCTGGCCTAACATCCCTCCAGAACCTCCCTGGAAGACCAATTTTACACAAAATTGTGAATTATACATCTACCCACAAATGAGACACAATTCCCGGGTAAATGGACCAACCAGAACCGCTCAGGACCAGTTCCAATACAAGCACTCGTTGTCATAAAAGTGCCCATATTAGGTACATTGATTGTGGCATAACTTTACTTCACGACCACCCTGGAAGATTATTTTATACAAAATGGTCAATATACGTCTACCCTCATATGAGACAAAATTTCAGGGTAAATGGACCAACCAGAACCACCCAAGACCAGTTCCAAGACCACCACTATTTTTGACGCAATTTACCCCAATTTGGGGACTTATTCTTGCCTAACATCTCCCCTCATATGAGACACAATTTCAGGGTAAATGGACCAACCAGAACCACTCAGGACCAGTTCCAACACAAGCACTCGTTGTCATAAAAGTGCCCATATTAGGCACATTGATTGTGGCATAACTTTACTTCACAACCACCCTGGAAGATTATTTTATACATTATGGTCAATATACATCTCCCCTCATATGAGACACAATTTCAGGGTAAATGGACCAACCAGAACCACCCAAGACAAGTTCCAAGACAACCACTATTTTTGACGCAATTTACCCCAATTTGGGCACTTATTCTTGCCTAACATCCACCCAGAACCTCCCTGGAAGATTATTTTATAGAAAATGGTCAATATACATCTCCCCTCATATGAGACACAATTTCAGGGTAAATGGACCAACCAGAACCACTCAGGACCAGTTCCAACACAAGCACTCGTTGTCATAAAAGTGCCCATATTAGGCACATTGATTGTGGCATAACTTTACTTCACAACCACCCTGGAAGATCATTTTATACAGAATGGTCAATATACATCTCCCCTCATATGAGACAAAATTTCAGGGTAAATGGACCAACCAGAACCACCCAAGACAAGTTCCAAGACCACCACTATTTTTGACGCAATTTACCCCAATTTGGGCACTTATTCTTGCCTAACATACACCCAGAACCTCCCTGGAAGATTATTTTATAGAAAATGGTCAATATACATCTCCCCTCATATGAGACACAATTTCAGGGTAAATGGACCAACCAGAACCACTCAGGACCAGTTCCAACACAAGCACTCGTTGTCATAAAAGTGCCCATATTAGGCACATTGATTGTGGCATAACTTTACTTCACAACCACTCTGGAAGATTATTTTAGACAAAATGGTCAATATACGTCTACCCTCATATGAGACAAAATTTCAGGGTAAATGGACCAACCAGAACCACCCAGGACCAGTTACAATGCAACCACTATTTTTGACGCAATTTACCCCAATTTGGGCACTATTTCTGGCCTAACATCCCCCCAGAACCTCCCTGGAAGACCAATTTTACACAACATTGTGAATTATACATCTACCCACAAATGAGACACAATTCCCGGGTAAATGGACCAACCAGAACCGCTCAGGACCAGTTCCAATACAAGCACTCATTGTCATAAAAGTGCCCATATTAGGTACATTGATTGTGGCATAACTTTACTTCACGACCACCCTGGAAGATTATTTTATACAAAATGGTCAATATACGTCTACCCTCATATGAGACAAAATTTCAGGGTAAATGGACCAACCAGAACCACCCAAGACCAGTTCCAAGACAACCACTATTTTTGACGCAATTTACCCCAATTTGGGCACTTATTCTTGCCTAACATCCACCCAGAACCTCCCTGGAAGATTATTTTGAAGAAAATGGTCAATATACATCTCCCCTCATATGAGACACAATTTCAGGGTAAATGGACCAACCAGAACCACTCAGGACCAGTTCCAACACAAGCACTATTTTTGACGCAATTTACCCCAATTTGGGCACTTATTCTTGCCTAACATCCACCCAGAACCTCCCTGGAAGATTATTTTATAGAAAATGGTCAATATACATCTCCCCTCATATGAGACAAAATTTCAGGGTAAATGGACCAACCAGAACCACCCAAGACAAGTTCCAAGACCACCACTATTTTTGACGCAATTTACCCCAATTTGGGCACTTATTCTTGCCTAACATCCACCCAGAACCTCACTGGAAGATTATTTTATAGAAAATGGTCAATATACATCTCCCCTCATATGAGACACAATTTCAGGGTAAATGGACCAACCAGAACCACTCAGGACCAGTTCCAACACAAGCACTCGTTGTCATAAAAGTGCCCATATTAGGCACATTGATTGTGGCATAACTTTACTTCACAACCACCCTGGAAGATTATTTTATACAAAATGGTCAATATACATCTCCCCTCATATGAGACACAATTTCAGGGTAAATGGACCAACCAGAACCACCCAAGACAAGTGCCAAGACAACCACTATTTTTGACACAATTTACCCCAATTTGGGCACTTATTCTTGCCTAACATCCACCCAGAACCTCCCTGGAAGATTATTTTATAGAAAATGGTCAATATACATCTCCCCTCATATGAGACACAATTTCAGGGTAAATGGACCAACCAGAACCACTCAGGACCAGTTCCAACACAAGCACTCGTTGTCATAAAAGTGCCCATATTAGGCACATTGATTGTGGCATAACTTTACTTCACAACCACCCTGGAAGATTATTTTATACAAATTGGTCAATATACGTCTACCCTCATATGAGACAAAATTTCAGGGTAAATGGACCAACCAGAACCATCCAGGACCAGTTACAATGCAACCACTATTTTTGACGCAATTTACCCCAATTTGGGCACTATTTCTGGCCTAACATCCCTCCAGAACCTCCCTGGAAGACCAATTTTACACAAAATTGTGAATTATACATCTACCCACAAATGAGACACAATTCCCGGGTAAATGGACCAACCAGAACCGCTCAGGACCACTTCCAATACAAGCACTCGTTGTCATAAAAGTGCCCATATTAGGTACATTGATTGTGGCATAACTTTACTTCACGACCACCCTGGAAGATTATTTTATAGAAAATGGTCAATATACGTCTACCCTCATATGAGACAAAATTTCAGGGTAAATGGACCAACCAGAACCACCCAAGACCAGTTCCAAGACCACCACTATTTTTGACGCAATTTACCCCAATTTGGGCACTTATTCTTGCCTAACATCTCCCCTCATATGAGACACAATTTCAGGGTAAATGGACCAACCAGAACCACTCAGGACCAGTTCCAACACAAGCACTCGTTGTCATAAAAGTGCCCATATTAGGCACATTGATTGTGGCATAACTTTACTTCACAACCACCCTGGAAGATTATTTTATACATTATGGTCAATATACATCTCCCCTCATATGAGACACAATTTCAGGGTACATGGACCAACCAGAACCACCCAAGACAAGTTCCAAGACAACCACTATTTTTGACGCAATTTACCCCAATTTGGGCACTTATTCTTGCCTAACATCCACCCAGAACCTCCCTGGAAGATTATTTTATAGAAAATGGTCAATATACATCTCCCCTCATATGAGACACAATTTCAGGGTAAATGGACCAACCAGAACCACTCAGGACCAGTTCCAACACAAGCACTCGTTGTCATAAAAGTGCCCATATTAGGCACATTGATTGTGGCATAACTTTACTTCACAATCACCCTGGAAGATTATTTTATACAAAATGGTCAATATACGTCTACCCTCATATGAGACAAAATTTCAGGGTAAATGGACCAACCAGAACCACCCAGGACCAGTTACAATGCAACCACTATTTTTGACGCAATTTACCCCAATTTGGGCACTATTTCTGGCCTAACATCCCCCCCAGAACCTCCCTGGAAGACCAATTTTACACAAAATTGTGAATTATACATCTACCCACAAATGAGACACAATTCCCGGGTAAATGGACCAACCAGAACCGCTCAGGACCAGTTCCAATACAAGCACTCGTTGTCATAAAAGTGCCCATATTAGGTACATTGATTGTGGCATAACTTTACTTCACGACCACCCTGGAAGATTATTTTATATAAAATGGTCAATATACGTCTACCCTCATATGAGACAAAATTTCAGGGTAAATGGACCAACCAGAACCACCCAAGACCAGTTCCAAGACAACCACTATTTTTGACGCAATTTACCCCAATTTGGGGACTTATTCTTGCCTAACATCCACCCAGAACCTCCCTGGAAGACTATTTTATAGAAAATGGTCAATATACATCTCCCCTCATATGAGACACAATTTCAGGGTAAATGGACCAACCAGAACCACTCAGGACCAGTTCCAACACAAGCACTCGTTGTCATAAAAGTGTCCATATTAGGCACATTGATTGTGGCATAACTTTACTTCACAACAACCCTGGAAGATTATTTTATACATTATGGTCAATATACATCTCCCCTCATATGAGACACAATTTCAGGGTAAATGGACCAACCAGAACCACCCAAGACAAGTTCCAAGACAACCGCTATTTTTGACGCAATTTACCCCAATTTGGGCACTTATTCTTGCCTAACATCCACCCAGAACCTCCCTGGAAGATTATTTTATAGAAAATGGTCAATATACATCTCCCCTCATATGAGACACAATTTCAGGGTAAATGGACCAACCAGAACCACTCAGGACCAGTTCCAACACAAGCACTCGTTGTCATAAAAGTGCCCATATTAGGCACATTGATTGTGGCATAACTTTACTTCACAACCACCCTGGAAGATTATTTTATACAAAATGGTCAATATACATCTCCCCTCATATGAGACACAATTTCAGGGTAAATGGACCAACCAGAACCACCCAAGACAAGTTCCAAGACAACCATTTTTTTTGACGCAATTTACCCCAATTTGGGCACTTATTCTTGCCTAACATCCACCCAGAACCTCCCTGGAAGATTATTTTATAGAAAATGGTCAATATACATCTCCCCTCATATGAGACACAATTTCAGGGTAAATGGACCAACCAGAACCACTCAGGACCAGTTCCAACACAAGCACTCGTTGTCATAAAAGTGCCCATATTAGGCACATTGATTGTGGCATAACTTTACTTCACAACCACCCTGGAAGATTATTTTATACAAAATGGTCAATATACGTCTACCCTCATATGAGACAAAATTTCAGGGTAAATGGACCAACCAGAACCGCTCAGGACCAGTTCCAATACAAGCACTCGTTGTCATAAAAGTGCCCATATTAGGTATATTGATTGTGGCATAACTTTACTTCACGACCACCCTGGAAGATTATTTTATATAAAATGGTCAATATACGTCTACCCTCATATGGACAAAATTTCAGGGTAAATGGACCAACCAGAACCACCCAAGACCAGTTCCAAGACAACCACTATTTTTGACGCAATTTACCCCAATTTGGGGACTTATTCTTGCCTAACATCCAAACAGAACCTCCCTGGAAGACTATTTTATAGAAAATGGTCAATATACATCTCCCCTCATATGAGACACAATTTCAGGGTAAATGGACCAACCAGAACCACTCAGGACCAGTTCCAACACAAGCACTCGTTGTCATAAAAGTGTCCATATTAGGCACATTGATTGTGGCATAACTTTACTTCACAACCACCCTGGAAGATTATTTTATACATTATGGTCAATATACATCTCCCCTCATATGAGACACAATTTCAGGGTAAATGGACCAACCAGAACCACCCAAGACAAGTTCCAAGACAACCACTATTTTTGACGCAATTTACCCCAATTTGGGCACTTATTCTTGCCTAACATCCACCCAGAACCTCCCTGGAAGATTATTTTATAGAAAATGGTCAATATACATCTCCCCTCATATGAGACACAATTTCAGGGTAAATGGACCAACCAGAACCACTCAGGACCAGTTCCAACACAAGCACTCGTTGTCATAAAAGTGCCCATATTAGGCACATTGATTGTGGCATAACTTTACTTCACAACCACCCTGGAAGATTATTTTATACAAAATGGTCAATATACATCTCCCCTCATATGAGACACAATTTCAGGGTAAATGGACCAACCAGAACCACCCAAGACAAGTTCCAAGACAACCACTATTTTTGACGCAATTTACCCCAATTTGGGCACTTATTCTTGCCTAACATCCACCCAGAACCTCCCTGGAAGATTATTTTATAGAAAATGGTCAATATACATCTCCCCTCATATGAGACACAATTTCAGGGTAAATGGACCAACCAGAACCACTCAGGACCAGTTCCAACACAAGCACTCGTTGTCATAAAAGTGCCCATATTAGGCACATTGATTGTGGCATAACTTTACTTCACAACCACCCTGGAAGATTATTTTATACAAATTGGTCAATATATGTCTACCATCATATGAGACAAAATTTCAGGGTAAATGGACCAACCAGAACCATCCAGGACCAGTTACAATGCAACCACTATTTTTGACGCAATTTACCCCAATTTGGGCACAATTTCTGGCCTAACATCCCTCCAGAACCTCCCTGGAAGACCAATTTTACACAAAATTGTGAATTATACATCTACCCACAAATGAGACACAATTCCCGGGTAAATGGACCAACCAGAACCGCTCAGGACCAGTTC
Source organism: Stigmatopora argus (assembly GCF_051989625.1). Lineage (NCBI taxonomy): Eukaryota > Metazoa > Chordata > Actinopteri > Syngnathiformes > Syngnathidae > Stigmatopora > Stigmatopora argus. Next base: position 203,770 of record NW_027520048.1, read on the forward strand.
CAATACAAGCACTCGTTGTCATAAAAGTGCCCATATTAGGTACATTGATTGTGGCATAACTTTACTTCACGACAACCCTGGAAGATTATTTTATACAAAATGGTCAATATACGTCTACCCTCATATGAGACAAAATTTCAGGGTAAATGGACCAACCAGAACCACCCAAGACCAGTTCCAAGACCACCACTATTTTTGACGCAATTTACCCCAATTTGGGCACTTATTCTTGCCTAACATCTCCCCTCATATGAAACACAATTTCAGGGTAAATGGACCAACCAGAACCACTCAGGACCAGTTCCAACACAAGCACTCGTTGTCATAAAAGTGCCCATATTAGGCACATTGATTGTGGCATAACTTTACTTCACAACCACCCTGGAAGATTATTTTATACATTAAGGTCAATATACATCTCCCCTCATATGAGACACAATTTCAGGGTAAATGGACCAACCAGAACCACCCAAGACAAGTTCCAAGACAACCACTATTTTTGACGCAATTTACCCCAATTTGGGCACTTATTCTTGCCTAACATCCACCCAGAACCTCCCTGGAAGATTATTTTATAGAAAATGGTCAATATACATCTCCCCTCATATGAGACACAATTTCAGGGTAAATGGACCAACCAGAACCACTCAGGACCAGTTCCAACACAAGCACTCGTTGTCATAAAAGTGCCCATATTAGGCACATTGATTGTGGCATAACTTTACTTCACAACCACCCTGGATGATCATTTTATACAGAATGGTCAATATACATCTCCCCTCATATCAGACAAAATTTCAGGGTAAATGGACCAACCAGAACCACCCAAGACAAGTTCCAAGACCACCACTATTTTTGACGCAATTTACCCCAATTTGGGCACTTATTCTTGCCTAACATCCACCCAGAACCTCCCTGGAAGATTATTTTATAGAAAATGGTCAATATACATCTCCCCTCATATGAGACACAATTTCAGGGTAAATGGATCAACCAGAACCACTCAGGACCAGTTCCAACACAAGCACTCGTTGTCATAAAAGTGCCCATATTAGGCACATTGATTGTGGCATAACTTTACTTCACAACCACCCTGGAAGATTATTTTATACAAAATGGTCAATATACGTCTACCCTCATATGAGACAAAATTTCAGGGTAAATGGACCAACCAGAACCACCCAGGACCAGTTACAATGCAACCACTATTTTTGACGCAATTTACCCCAATTTGGGCACTATTTCTGGCCTAACATCCCCCCCAGAACCTCCCTGGAAGACCAATTTTACACAAAATTGTGAATTATACATCTACCCACAAATGAGACACAATTCCCGGGTAAATGGACCAACCAGAACCGCTCAGGACCAGTTCCAATACAAGCACTCGTTGTCATAAAAGTGCCCATATTAGGTACATTGATTGTGGCATAACTTTACTTCACGACCACCCTGGAAGATTATTTTATATAAAATGGTCAATATACGTCTACCCTCATATGAGACAAAATTTCAGGGTAAATGGACCAACCAGAACCACCCAAGACCAGTTCCAAGACAACCACTATTTTTGACGCAATTTACCCCAATTTGGGGACTTATTCTTGCCTAACATCCAAACAGAACCTCCCTGGAAGACTATTTTATAGAAAATGGTCAATATACATCTCCCCTCATATGAGACACAATTTCAGGGTAAATGGACCAACCAGAACCACTCAGGACCAGTTCCAACACAAGCACTCGTTGTCATAAAAGTGTCCATATTAGGCACATTGATTGTGGCATAACTTTACTTCACAACCACCCTGGAAGATTATTTTATACATTATGGTCAATATACATCTCCCCTCATATGAGACACAATTTCAGGGTAAATGGACCAACCAGAACCACCCAAGACAAGTTCCAAGACAACCACTATTTTTGACGCAATTTACCCCAATTTGGGCACTTATTCTTGCCTAACATCCACCCAGAACCTCCCTGGAAGATTATTTTATAGAATATGGTCAATATACATCTCCCCTCATATGAGACACAATTTCAGGGTAAATGGACCAACCAGAACCACTCAGGACCAGTTCCAACACAAGCACTCGTTGTCATAAAAGTGCCCATATTAGGCACATTGATTGTGGCATAACTTTACTTCACAACCACCCTGGAAGATTATTTTATACAAAATGGTCAATATACATCTCCCCTCATATGAGACACAATTTCAGGGTAAATGGACCAACCAGAACCACCCAAGACAAGTTCCAAGACAACCACTATTTTTGACGCAATTTACCCCAATTTGGGCACTTATTCTTGCCTAACATCCACCCAGAACCTCCCTGGAAGATTATTTTATAGAAAATGGTCAATATACATCTCCCCTCATATGAGACACAATTTCAGGGTAAATGGACCAACCAGAACCACTCAGGACCAGTTCCAACACAAGCACTCGTTGTCATAAAAGTGCCCATATTAGGCACATTGATTGTGGCATAACTTTACTTCACAACCACCCTGGAAGATTATTTTATACAAATTGGTCAATATATGTCTACCCTCATGAGACAAAATTTCAGGGTAAATGGACCAACCAGAACCACCCAGGACCAGTTACAATGCAACCACTATTTTTGACGCAATTTACCCCAATTTGGGCACTATTTCTGGCCTAACATCCCTCCAGAACCTCCCTGGAAGACCAGTTTTACACAAAATTGTGAATTATACATCTACCCACAAATGAGACACAATTCCCGGGTAAATGGACCAACCAGAACCGCTCAGGACCAGTTCCAATACAAGCACTCGTTGTCATAAAAGTGCCCATATTAGGTACATTGATTGTGGCATAACTTTACTTCACGACCACCCTGGAAGATTATTTTATACAAAATGGTCAATATACGTCTACCCTCATATGAGACAAAATTTCAGGGTAAATGGACCAACCAGAACCACCCAAGACCAGTTCCAAGACCACCACTATTTTTGACGCAATTTACCCCAATTTGGGGACTTATTCTTGCCTAACATCTCCCCTCATATGAGACACAATTTCAGGGTAAATGGACCAACCAGAACCACTCAGGACCAGTTCCAACACAAGCACTCGTTGTCATAAAAGTGCCCATATTAGGCACATTGATTGTGGCATAACTTTACTTCACAACCACCCTGGAAGATTATTTTATACATTATGGTCAATATACATCTCCCCTCATATGAGACACAATTTCAGGGTAAATGGACCAACCAGAACCACCCAAGACAAGTTCCAAGACCACCACTATTTTTGACGCAATTTACCCCAATTTGGGCACTTATTCTTGCTTAACATACACCCAGAACCTCCCTGGAAGATTATTTTATAGAAAATGGTCAATATACATTTCCCCTCATATGAGACACAATTTCAGGGTAAATGGACCAACCAGAACCACTCAGGACCAGTTCCAACACAAGCACTCGTTGTCATAAAAGTGCCCATATTAGGCACATTGATTGTGGCATAACTTTACTTCACAACCACTCTGGAAGATTATTTTATACAAAATGGTCAATATACGTCTACCCTCATATGAGACAAAATTTCAGGGTAAATGGACCAACCAGAACCACCCAGGACCAGTTACAATGCAACCACTATTTTTGACGCAATTTACCCCAATTTGGGCACTATTTCTGGCCTAACATCCCCCCAGAACCTCCCTGGAAGACCAATTTTACACAACATTGTGAATTATACATCTACCCACAAATGAGACACAATTCCCGGGTAAATGGACCAACCAGAACCGCTCAGGACCAGTTCCAATACAAGCACTCATTGTCATAAAAGTGCCCATATTAGGTACATTGATTGTGGCATAACTTTACTTCACGACCACCCTGGAAGATTATTTTATACAAAATGTTCAATATACGTCTACCCTCATATGAGACAAAATTTCAGGGTAAATGGACCAACCAGAACCACCCAAGACCAGTTCCAAGACAACCACTATTTTTGACGCAATTTACCCCAATTTGGGCACTTATTCTTGCCTAACATCCACCCAGAACCTCCCTGGAAGATTATTTTGAAGAAAATGGTCAATATACATCTCCCCTCATATGAGACACAATTTCAGGGTAAATGGACCAACCAGAACCACTCAGGACCAGTTCCAACACAAGCACTATTTTTGACGCAATTTACCCCAATTTGGGCACTTATTCTTGCCTAACATCCACCCAGAACCTCCCTGGAAGATTATTTTATAGAAAATGGTCAATATACATCTCCCCTCATATGAGACAAAATTTCAGGGTAAATGGACCAACCAGAACCACCCAAGACAAGTTCCAAGACCACCACTATTTTTGACGCAATTTACCCCAATTTGGGCACTTATTCTTGCCTAACATCCACCCAGAACCTCACTGGAAGATTATTTTATAGAAAATGGTCAATATACATCTCCCCTCATATGAGACACAATTTCAGGGTAAATGGACCAACCAGAACCACTCAGGACCAGTTCCAACACAAGCACTCGTTGTCATAAAAGTGTCCATATTAGGCACATTGATTGTGGCATAACTTTACTTCACAACCACCCTGGAAGATTATTTTATACATTATGGTCAATATACATCTCCCCTCATATGAGACACAATTTCAGGGTAAATGGACCAACCAGAACCACCCAAGACAAGTTCCAAGACAACCACTATTTTTGACGCAATTTACCCCAATTTGGGCACTTATTCTTGCCTAACATCCACCCAGAACCTCCCTGGAAGATTATTTTATAGAAAATGGTCAATATACATCTCCCCTCATATGAGACACAATTTCAGGGTAAATGGACCAACCAGAACCACTCAGGACCAGTTCCAACACAAGCACTCGTTGTCATAAAAGTGCCCATATTAGGCACATTGATTGTGGCATAACTTTACTTCACAACCACCCTGGAAGATTATTTTATACATTATGGTCAATATACATCTCCCCTCATATGAGACACAATTTCAGGGTACATGGACCAACCAGAACCACCCAAGACAAGTTCCAAGACAACCACTATTTTTGACGCAATTTACCCCAATTTGGGCACTTATTCTTGCCTAACATCCACCCAGAACCTCCCTGGAAGATTATTTTATAGAAAATGGTCAATATACATCTCCCCTCATATGAGACACAATTTCAGGGTAAATGGACCAACCAGAACCACTCAGGACCAGTTCCAACACAAGCACTCGTTGTCATAAAAGTGCCCATATTAGGCACATTGATTGTGGCATAACTTTACTTCACAATCACCCTGGAAGATTATTTTATACAAAATGGTCAATATACGTCTACCCTCATATGAGACAAAATTTCAGGGTAAATGGACCAACCAGAATTACCCAGGACCAGTTACAATGCAACCACTATTTTTGACGCAATTTACCCCAATTTGGGCACTATTTCTGGCCTAACATCCCCCCCAGAACCTCCCTGGAAGACCAATTTTACACAAAATTGTGAATTATACATCTACCCACAAATGAGACACAATTCCCGGGTAAATGGACCAACCCGAACCGCTCAGGACCAGTTCCAATACAAGCACTCGTTGTCATAAAAGTGCCCATATTAGGTACATTGATTGTGGCATAACTTTACTTCACGACCACCCTGGAAGATTATTTTATATAAAATGGTCAATATACGTCTACCCTCATATGAGACAAAATTTCAGGGTAAATGGACCAACCAGAACCACCCAAGACCAGTTCCAAGACAACCACTATTTTTGACGCAATTTACCCCAATTTGGGGACTTATTCTTGCCTAACATCCACCCAGAACCTCCCTGGAAGACTATTTTATAGAAAATGGTCAATATACATCTCCCCTCATATGAGACACAATTTCAGGGTAAATGGACCAACCAGAACCACTCAGGACCAGTTCCAATACAAGCACTCGTTGTCATAAAAGTGCCCATATTAGGTACATTGATTGTGGCATAACTTTACTTCACGACCACCCTGGAAGATTATTTTATATAAAATGGTCAATATACGTCTACCCTCATATGAGACAAAATTTCAGGGTAAATGGACCAACCAGAACCACCCAAGACCAGTTCCAAGACAACCACTATTTTTGACGCAATTTACCCCAATTTGGGGACTTATTCTTGCCTAACATCCACCCAGAACCTCCCTGGAAGACTATTTTATAGAAAATGGTCAATATACATCTCCCCTCATATGAGACACAATTTCAGGGTAAATGGACCAACCAGAACCACTCAGGACCAGTTCCAACACAAGCACTCGTTGTCATAAAAGTGTCCATATTAGGCACATTGATTGTGGCATAACTTTACTTCACAACAACCCTGGAAGATTATTTTATACATTATGGTCAATATACATCTCCCCTCATATGAGACACAATTTCAGGGTAAATGGACCAACCAGAACCACCCAAGACAAGTTCCAAGACAACCGCTATTTTTGACGCAATTTACCCCAATTTGGGCACTTATTCTTGCCTAACATCCACCCAGAACCTCCCTGGAAGATTATTTTATAGAAAATGGTCAATATACATCTCCCCTCATATGAGACACAATTTCAGGGTAAATGGACCAACCAGAACCACTCAGGACCAGTTCCAACACAAGCACTCGTTGTCATAAAAGTGCCCATATTAGGCACATTGATTGTGGCATAACTTTACTTCACAACCACCCTGGAAGATTATTTTATACAAAATGGTCAATATACATCTCCCCTCATATGAGACACAATTTCAGGGTAAATGGACCAACCAGAACCACCCAAGACAAGTTCCAAGACAACCATTTTTTTTGACGCAATTTACCCCAATTTGGGCACTTATTCTTGCCTAACATCCACCCAGAACCTCCCTGGAAGATTATTTTATAGAAAATGGTCAATATACATCTCCCCTCATATGAGACACAATTTCAGAGTAAATGGACCAACCAGAACCACTCAGGACCAGTTCCAACACAAGCACTCGTTGTCATAAAAGTGCCCATATTAGGCACATTGATTGTGGCATAACTTTACTTCACAACCACCCTGGAAGATTATTTTATACAAAATGGTCAATATACGTCTACCCTCATATGAGACAAAATTTCAGGGTAAATGGACTAACCAGAACCACCCAGGATCAGTTACAATGCAACCACTATTTTTGACGCAATTTACCCCAATTTGGGCACTATTTCTGGCCTAACATCCCCCCCAGAACCTCCCTGGAAGACCAATTTTACACAAAATTGTGAATTATACATCTACCCACAAATGAGATACAATTCCCGGGTAAATGGACCAACCAGAACCGCTCAGGACCAGTTCCAATACAAGCACTCGTTGTCATAAAAGTGCCCATATTAGGTATATTGATTGTGGCATAACTTTACTTCACGACCACCCTGGAAGATTATTTTATATAAAATGGTCAATATACGTCTCCCCTCATATGAGACACAATTTCAGGGTAAATGGACCAACCAGAACCACCCAAGACAAGTTCCAAGACAACCACTATTTTTGACGCAATTTACCCCAATTTGGGCACTTATTCTTGCCTAACATCCACCCAGAACCTCCCTGGAAGATTATTTTATAGAAAATGGTCAATATACATCTCCCCTCATATGAGACACAATTTCAGGGTAAATGGACCAACCAGAACCACTCAGGACCAGTTCCAACACAAGCACTCGTTGTCATAAAAGTGCCCATATTAGGCACATTGATTGTGGCATAACTTTACTTCACAACCACCCTGGAAGATTATTTTATACAAAATGGTCAATATACATCTCCCCTCATATGAGACACAATTTCAGGGTAAATGGACCAACCAGAACCACCCAAGACAAGTTCCAAGACAACCACTATTTTTGACGCAATTTACCCCAATTTGGGCACTTATTCTTGCCTAACATCCACCCAGAACCTCCCTGGAAGATTATTTTATAGAAAATGGTCAATATACATCTCCCCTCATATGAGACACAATTTCAGGGTAAATGGACCAACCAGAACCACTCAGGACCAGTTCCAACACAAGCACTCGTTGTCATAAAAGTGCCCATATTAGGCACATTGATTGTGGCATAACTTTACTTCACAACCACCCTGGAAGATTATTTTATACAAATTGGTCAATATATGTCTACCCTCATATGAGACAAAATTTCAGGGTAAATGGACCAACCAGAACCATCCAGGACCAGTTACAATGCAACCACTATTTTTGACGCAATTTACCCCAATTTGGGCACTATTTCTGGCCTAACATCCCTCCAGAACCTCCCTGGAAGACCAATTTTACACAAAATTGTGAATTATACATCTACCCACAAATGAGACACAATTCCCGGGTAAATGGACCAACCAGAACCGCTCAGGACCAGTTCCAATACAAGCACTCGTTGTCATAAAAGTGCCCATATTAGGTACATTGATTGTGGCATAACTTTACTTCACGACAACCCTGGAAGATTATTTTATACAAAATGGTCAATATACGTCTACCCTCATATGAGACAAAATTTCAGGGTAAATGGACCAACCAGAACCACCCAAGACCAGTTCCAAGACCACCACTATTTTTGACGCAATTTACCCCAATTTGGGCACTTATTCTTGCCTAACATCTCCCCTCATATGAGACACAATTTCAGGGTAAATGGACCAACCAGAACCACTCAGGACCAGTTCCAACACAAGCACTCGTTGTCATAAAAGTGCCCATATTAGGCACATTGATTGTGGCATAACTTTACTTCACAACCACCCTGGAAGATTATTTTATACATTAAGGTCAATATACATCTCCCCTCATATGAGACAAAATTTCAGGGTAAATGGACCAACCAGAACCACCCAAGACCAGTTCCAAGACAACCACTATTTTTGACGCAATTTACCCCAATTTGGGCACTTATTCTTGCCTAACATCCACCCAGAACCTCCCTGGAAGACTATTTTATAGAAAATGGTCAATATACATCTCCCCTCATATGAGACACAATTTCAGGGTAAATGGACCAACCAGAACCACTCAGGACCAGTTCCAACACAAGCACTCGTTGTCATAAAAGTGCCCATATTAGGCACATTGATTGTGGCATAACTTTACTTCACAACCACCCTGGAAGATTATTTTATACAAAATGGTCAATATACGTCTACCCTCATATGAGACAAAATTTCAGGGTAAATGGACCAACCAGAACCAACCAGGACCAGTTACAATGCAACCACTATTTTTGACGCAATTTACCCCAATTTGGGCACTATTTCTAGCCTAACATCCCCCCAGAACCTCCCTGGAAGACCAATTTTACACAAAATTGTGAATTATACATCTACCCACAAATGAGACACAATTCCCGGGTAAATGGACCAACCAGAACCGCTCAGGACCAGTTCCAATACAAGCACTCGTTGTCATAAAAGTGCCCATATTAGGTACATTGATTGTGGCATAACTTTACTTCACGACCACCCTGGAAGATTATTTTATACAAAATGGTCAATATACGTCTACCCTCATATGAGACAAAATTTCAGGGTAAATGGACCAACCAGAACCACCCAAGACCAGTTCCAAGACCACCACTATTTTTGACGCAATTTACCCCAATTTGGGCATTTATTCTTGCCTAACATCTCCCCTCATATGAGACACAATTTCAGGGTAAATGGACCAACCAGAACCACTCAGGACCAGTTCCTACACAAGCACTCGTTGTCATAAAAGTGCCCATATTAGGCACATTGATTGTGGCATAACTTTACTTCACAACCACCCTGGAAGATTATTTTATACATTATGGTCAATATACATCTCCCCTCATATGAGACACAATTTCAGGGTAAATGGACCAACCAGAACCACCCAAGACAAGTTCCAAGACAACCACTATTTTTGACGCAATTTACCCCAATTTGGGCACTTATTCTTGCCTAACATCCACCCAGAACCTCCCTGGAAGATTATTTTATAGAAAATGGTCAATATACATCTCCCCTCATATGAGACACAATTTCAGGGTAAATGGACCAACCAAAACCACTCAGGACCAGTTCCAACACAAGCACTCGTTGTCATAAAAGTGCCCATATTAGGCACATTGATTGTGGCATAACTTTACTTCACAACCACCCTGGAAGATTATTTTATACAAAATGGTCAATATACATCTCCCCTCATATGAGACACAATTTCAGGGTAAATGGACCAACCAGAACCACCCAAGACAAGTTCCAAGACAACCACTATTTTTGACGCAATTTACCCCAATTTGGGCACTTATTCTTGCCTAACATCCACCCAGAACCTCCCTGGAAGATTATTTTATAGAAAATGGTCAATATACATCTCCCCTCATATGAGACACAATTTCAGGGTAAATGGACCAACCAGAACCACTCAGGACCAGTTCCAACACAAGCACTCGTTGTCATAAAAGTGCCCATATTAGGCACATTGATTGTGGCATAACTTTACTTCACAACCACCCTGGAAGATTATTTTATACAAATTGGTCAATATATGTCTACCCTCATATGAGACAAAATTTCAGGGTAAATGGACCAACCAGAACCATCCAGGACCAGTTACAATGCAACCACTATTTTTGACGCAATTTACCCCAATTTGGGCACTATTTCTGGCCTAACATCCCTCCAGAACCTCCCTGGAAGACCAATTTTACACAAAATTGTGAATTATACATCTACCCACAAATGAGACACAATTCCCGGGTAAATGGACCAACCAGAACCGCTCAGGACCAGTTCCAATACAAGCACTCGTTGTCATAAAAGTGCCCATATTAGGTACATTGATTGTGGCATAACTTTACTTCACGACAACCCTGGAAGATTATTTTATACAAAATGGTCAATATACGTCTACCCTCATATGAGACAAAATTTCAGGGTAAATGGACCAACCAGAACCACCCAAGACCAGTTCCAAGACCACCACTATTTTTGACGCAATTTACCCCAATTTGGGCACTTATTCTTGCCTAACATCTCCCCTCATATGAGACACAATTTCAGGGTAAATGGACCAACCAGAACCACTCAGGACCAGTTCCAACACAAGCACTCGTTGTCATAAAAGTGCCCATATTAGGCACATTGATTGTGGCATAACTTTACTTCACAACCACCCTGGAAGATTATTTTATACATTAAGGTCAATATACATCTCCCCTCATATGAGACAAAATTTCAGGGTAAATGGACCAACCAGAACCACCCAAGACCAGTTCCAAGACAACCACTATTTTTGACGCAATTTACCCCAATTTGGGCACTTATTCTTGCCTAACATCCACCCAGAACCTCCCTGGAAGACTATTTTATAGAAAATGGTCAATATACATCTCCCCTCATATGAGACACAATTTCAGGGTAAATGGACCAACCAGAACCACTCAGGACCAGTTCCAACACAAGCACTCGTTGTCATAAAAGTGCCCATATTAGGCACATTGATTGTGGCATAACTTTACTTCACAACCACCCTGGAAGATTATTTTATACAAAATGGTCAATATACGTCTACCCTCATATGAGACAAAATTTCAGGGTAAATGGACCAACCAGAACCAACCAGGACCAGTTACAATGCAACCACTATTTTTGACGCAATTTACCCCAATTTGGGCACTATTTCTAGCCTAACATCCCCCCAGAACCTCCCTGGAAGACCAATTTTACACAAAATTGTGAATTATACATCTACCCACAAATGAGACACAATTCCCGGGTAAATGGACCAACCAGAACCGCTCAGGACCAGTTCCAATACAAGCACTCGTTGTCATAAAAGTGCCCATATTAGGTACATTGATTGTGGCATAACTTTACTTCACGACCACCCTGGAAGATTATTTTATACAAAATGGTCAATATACGTCTACCCTCATATGAGACAAAATTTCAGGGTAAATGGACCAACCAGAACCACCCAAGACCAGTTCCAAGACCACCACTATTTTTGACGCAATTTACCCCAATTTGGGCATTTATTCTTGCCTAACATCTCCCCTCATATGAGACACAATTTCAGGGTAAATGGACCAACCAGAACCACTCAGGACCAGTTCCTACACAAGCACTCGTTGTCATAAAAGTGCCCATATTAGGCACATTGATTGTGGCATAACTTTACTTCACAACCACCCTGGAAGATTATTTTATACATTATGGTCAATATACATCTCCCCTCATATGAGACACAATTTCAGGGTAAATGGACCAACCAGAACCACCCAAGACAAGTTCCAAGACAACCACTATTTTTGACGCAATTTACCCCAATTTGGGCACTTATTCTTGCCTAACATCCACCCAGAACCTCCCTGGAAGATTATTTTATAGAAAATGGTCAATATACATCTCCCCTCATATGAGACACAATTTCAGGGTAAATGGATCAACCAGAACCACTCAGGACCAGTTCCAACACAAGCACTCGTTGTCATAAAAGTGCCCATATTAGGCACATTGATTGTGGCATAACTTTACTTCACAACCACCCTGGAAGATTATTTTATACAAAATGGTCAATATACGTCTACCCTCATATGAAACAAAATTTCAGGGTAAATGGACCAACCAGAACCACCCAGGACCAGTTACAATGCAACCACTATTTTTGACGCAATTTACCCCAATTTGGGCACTATTTCTGGCCTAACATCCCCCCCAGAACCTCCCTGGAAGACCAATTTTACACAAAATTGTGAATTATACATCTACCCACAAATGAGACACAATTCCCGGGTAAATGGACCAACCAGAACCGCTCAGGACCAGTTCCAATACAAGCACTCGTTGTCATAAAAGTGCCCATATTAGGTACATTGATTGTGGCATAACTTTACTTCACGACCACCCTGGAAGATTATTTTATATAAAATGGTCAATATACGTCTACCCTCATATGAGACAAAATTTCAGGGTAAATGGACCAACCAGAACCACCCAAGACCAGTTCCAAGACAACCACTATTTTTGACGCAATTTACCCCAATTTGGGGACTTATTCTTGCCTAACATCCAAACAGAACCTCCCTGGAAGACTATTTTATAGAAAATGGTCAATATACATCTCCCCTCATATGAGACACAATTTCAGGGTAAATGGACCAACCAGAACCACTCAGGACCAGTTCCAACACAAGCACTCGTTGTCATAAAAGTGTCCATATTAGGCACATTGATTGTGGCATAACTTTACTTCACAACCACCCTGGAAGATTATTTTATACATTATGGTCAATATACATCTCCCCTCATATGAGACACAATTTCAGGGTAAATGGACCAACCAGAACCACCCAAGACAAGTTCCAAGACAACCACTATTTTTGACGCAATTTACCCCAATTTGGGCACTTATTCTTGCCTAACATCCACCCAGAACCTCCCTGGAAGATTATTTTATAGAATATGGTCAATATACATCTCCCCTCATATGAGACACAATTTCAGGGTAAATGGACCAACCAGAACCACTCAGGACCAGTTCCAACACAAGCACTCGTTGTCATAAAAGTGCCCATATTAGGCACATTGATTGTGGCATAACTTTACTTCACAACCACCCTGGAAGATTATTTTATACAAAATGGTCAATATACATCTCCCCTCATATGAGACACAATTTCAGGGTAAATGGACCAACCAGAACCACCCAAGACAAGTTCCAAGACAACCACTATTTTTGACGCAATTTACCCCAATTTGGGCACTTATTCTTGCCTAACATCCACCCAGAACCTCCCTGGAAGATTATTTTATAGAAAATGGTCAATATACATCTCCCCTCATATGAGACACAATTTCAGGGTAAATGGACCAACCAGAACCACTCAGGACCAGTTCCAACACAAGCACTCGTTGTCATAAAAGTGCCCATATTAGGCACATTGATTGTGGCATAACTTTACTTCACAACCACCCTGGAAGATTATTTTATACAAATTGGTCAATATATGTCTACCCTCATGAGACAAAATTTCAGGGTAAATGGACCAACCAGAACCACCCAGGACCAGTTACAATGCAACCACTATTTTTGACGCAATTTACCCCAATTTGGGCACTATTTCTGGCCTAACATCCCTCCAGAACCTCCCTGGAAGACCAATTTTACACAAAATTGTGAATTATACATCTACCCACAAATGAGACACAATTCCCGGGTAAATGGACCAACCAGAACCGCTCAGGACCAGTTCCAATACAAGCACTCGTTGTCATAAAAGTGCCCATATTAGGTACATTGATTGTGGCATAACTTTACTTCACGACCACCCTGGAAGATTATTTTATACAAAATGGTCAATATACGTCTACCCTCATATGAGACAAAATTTCAGGGTAAATGGACCAACCAGAACCACCCAAGACCAGTTCCAAGACCACCACTATTTTTGACGCAATTTACCCCAATTTGGGGACTTATTCTTGCCTAACATCTCCCCTCATATGAGACACAATTTCAGGGTAAATGGACCAACCAGAACCACTCAGGACCAGTTCCAACACAAGCACTCGTTGTCATAAAAGTGCCCATATTAGGCACATTGATTGTGGCATAACTTTACTTCACAACCACCCTGGAAGATTATTTTATACATTATGGTCAATATACATCTCCCCTCATATGAGACACAATTTCAGGGTAAATGGACCAACCAGAACCACCCAAGACAAGTTCCAAGACAACCACTATTTTTGACGCAATTTACCCCAATTTGGGCACTTATTCTTGCCTAACATCCACCCAGAACCTCCCTGGAAGATTATTTTATAGAAAATGGTCAATATACATCTCCTCTCATATGAGACACAATTTCAGGGTAAATGGACCAACCAGAACCACTCAGGACCAGTTCCAACACAAGCACTCGTTGTCATAAAAGCGCCCATATTAGGCACATTGATTGTGGCATAACTTTACTTCACAACCACCATGGAAGATCATTTTATACAGAATGGTCAATATACATCTCCCCTCATATGAGACAAAATTTCAGGGTAAATGGACCAACCAGAACCACCCAAGACAAGTTCCAAGACCACCACTATTTTTGACGCAATTTACCCCAATTTGGGCACTTATTCTTGCTTAACATACACCCAGAACCTCCCTGGAAGATTATTTTATAGAAAATGGTCAATATACATTTCCCCTCATATGAGACACAATTTCAGGGTAAATGGACCAACCAGAACCACTCAGGACCAGTTCCAACACAAGCACTCGTTGTCATAAAAGTGCCCATATTAGGCACATTGATTGTGGCATAACTTTACTTCACAACCACTCTGGAAGATTATTTTATACAAAATGGTCAATATACGTCTACCCTCATATGAGACAAAATTTCAGGGTAAATGGACCAACCAGAACCACCCAGGACCAGTTACAATGCAACCACTATTTTTGACGCAATTTACCCCAATTTGGGCACTATTTCTGGCCTAACATCCCCCCAGAACCTCCCTGGAAGACCAATTTTACACAACATTGTGAATTATACATCTACCCACAAATGAGACACAATTCCCGGGTAAATGGACCAACCAGAACCGCTCAGGACCAGTTCCAATACAAGCACTCATTGTCATAAAAGTGCCCATATTAGGTACATTGATTGTGGCATAACTTTACTTCACGACCACCCTGGAAGATTATTTTATACAAAATGGTCAATATACGTCTACCCTCATATGAGACAAAATTTCAGGGTAAATGGACCAACCAGAACCACCCAAGACCAGTTCCAAGACAACCACTATTTTTGACGCAATTTACCCCAATTTGGGCACTTATTCTTGCCTAACATCCACCCAGAACCTCCCTGGAAGATTATTTTGAAGAAAATGGTCAATATACATCTCCCCTCATATGAGACACAATTTCAGGGTAAATGGACCAACCAGAACCACTCAGGACCAGTTCCAACACAAGCACTATTTTTGACGCAATTTACCCCAATTTGGGCACTTATTCTTGCCTAACATCCACCCAGAACCTCCCTGGAAGATTATTTTATAGAAAATGGTCAATATACATCTCCCCTCATATGAGACAAAATTTCAGGGTAAATGGACCAACCAGAACCACCCAAGACAAGTTCCAAGACCACCACTATTTTTGACGCAATTTACCCCAATTTGGGCACTTATTCTTGCCTAACATCCACCCAGAACCTCACTGGAAGATTATTTTATAGAAAATGGTCAATATACATCTCCCCTCATATGAGACACAATTTCAGGGTAAATGGACCAACCAGAACCACTCAGGACCAGTTCCAACACAAGCACTCGTTGTCATAAAAGTGTCCATATTAGGCACATTGATTGTGGCATAACTTTACTTCACAACCACCCTGGAAGATTATTTTATACATTATGGTCAATATACATCTCCCCTCATATGAGACACAATTTCAGGGTAAATGGACCAACCAGAACCACCCAAGACAAGTTCCAAGACAACCACTATTTTTGACGCAATTTACCCCAATTTGGGCACTTATTCTTGCCTAACATCCACCCAGAACCTCCCTGGAAGATTATTTTATAGAAAATGGTCAATATACATCTCCCCTCATATGAGACACAATTTCAGGGTAAATGGACCAACCAGAACCACTCAGGACCAGTTCCAACACAAGCACTCGTTGTCATAAAAGTGCCCATATTAGGCACATTGATTGTGGCATAACTTTACTTCACAACCACCCTGGAAGATTATTTTATACATTATGGTCAATATACATCTCCCCTCATATGAGACACAATTTCAGGGTACATGGACCAACCAGAACCACCCAAGACAAGTTCCAAGACAACCACTATTTTTGACGCAATTTACCCCAATTTGGGCACTTATTCTTGCCTAACATCCACCCAGAACCTCCCTGGAAGATTATTTTATAGAAAATGGTCAATATACATCTCCCCTCATATGAGACACAATTTCAGGGTAAATGGACCAACCAGAACCACTCAGGACCAGTTCCAACACAAGCACTCGTTGTCATAAAAGTGCCCATATTAGGCACATTGATTGTGGCATAACTTTACTTCACAATCACCCTGGAAGATTATTTTATACAAAATGGTCAATATACGTCTACCCTCATATGAGACAAAATTTCAGGGTAAATGGACCAACCAGAATTACCCAGGACCAGTTACAATGCAACCACTATTTTTGACGCAATTTACCCCAATTTGGGCACTATTTCTGGCCTAACATCCCCCCCAGAACCTCCCTGGAAGACCAATTTTACACAAAATTGTGAATTATACATCTACCCACAAATGAGACAC
Organism: Stigmatopora argus; assembly: GCF_051989625.1. Taxonomy (NCBI): domain Eukaryota; kingdom Metazoa; phylum Chordata; class Actinopteri; order Syngnathiformes; family Syngnathidae; genus Stigmatopora; species Stigmatopora argus. The sequence continues at coordinate 221,188 of NW_027520048.1, forward strand.
AATTCCCGGGTAAATGGACCAACCCGAACCGCTCAGGACCAGTTCCAATACAAGCACTCGTTGTCATAAAAGTGCCCATATTAGGTACATTGATTGTGGCATAACTTTACTTCACGACCACCCTGGAAGATTATTTTATATAAAATGGTCAATATACGTCTACCCTCATATGAGACAAAATTTCAGGGTAAATGGACCAACCAGAACCACCCAAGACCAGTTCCAAGACAACCACTATTTTTGACGCAATTTACCCCAATTTGGGGACTTATTCTTGCCTAACATCCACCCAGAACCTCCCTGGAAGACTATTTTATAGAAAATGGTCAATATACATCTCCCCTCATATGAGACACAATTTCAGGGTAAATGGACCAACCAGAACCACTCAGGACCAGTTCCAATACAAGCACTCGTTGTCATAAAAGTGCCCATATTAGGTACATTGATTGTGGCATAACTTTACTTCACGACCACCCTGGAAGATTATTTTATATAAAATGGTCAATATACGTCTACCCTCATATGAGACAAAATTTCAGGGTAAATGGACCAACCAGAACCACCCAAGACCAGTTCCAAGACAACCACTATTTTTGACGCAATTTACCCCAATTTGGGGACTTATTCTTGCCTAACATCCACCCAGAACCTCCCTGGAAGACTATTTTATAGAAAATGGTCAATATACATCTCCCCTCATATGAGACACAATTTCAGGGTAAATGGACCAACCAGAACCACTCAGGACCAGTTCCAACACAAGCACTCGTTGTCATAAAAGTGTCCATATTAGGCACATTGATTGTGGCATAACTTTACTTCACAACAACCCTGGAAGATTATTTTATACATTATGGTCAATATACATCTCCCCTCATATGAGACACAATTTCAGGGTAAATGGACCAACCAGAACCACCCAAGACAAGTTCCAAGACAACCGCTATTTTTGACGCAATTTACCCCAATTTGGGCACTTATTCTTGCCTAACATCCACCCAGAACCTCCCTGGAAGATTATTTTATAGAAAATGGTCAATATACATCTCCCCTCATATGAGACACAATTTCAGGGTAAATGGACCAACCAGAACCACTCAGGACCAGTTCCAACACAAGCACTCGTTGTCATAAAAGTGCCCATATTAGGCACATTGATTGTGGCATAACTTTACTTCACAACCACCCTGGAAGATTATTTTATACAAAATGGTTAATATACATCTCCCCTCATATGAGACACAATTTCAGGGTAAATGGACCAACCAGAACCACCCAAGACAAGTTCCAAGACAACCATTTTTTTTGACGCAATTTACCCCAATTTGGGCACTTATTCTTGCCTAACATCCACCCAGAACCTCCCTGGAAGATTATTTTATAGAAAATGGTCAATATACATCTCCCCTCATATGAGACACAATTTCAGAGTAAATGGACCAACCAGAACCACTCAGGACCAGTTCCAACACAAGCACTCGTTGTCATAAAAGTGCCCATATTAGGCACATTGATTGTGGCATAACTTTACTTCACAACCACCCTGGAAGATTATTTTATACAAAATGGTCAATATACGTCTACCCTCATATGAGACAAAATTTCAGGGTAAATGGACTAACCAGAACCACCCAGGATCAGTTACAATGCAACCACTATTTTTGACGCAATTTACCCCAATTTGGGCACTATTTCTGGCCTAACATCCCCCCCAGAACCTCCCTGGAAGACCAATTTTACACAAAATTGTGAATTATACATCTACCCACAAATGAGATACAATTCCCGGGTAAATGGACCAACCAGAACCGCTCAGGACCAGTTCCAATACAAGCACTCGTTGTCATAAAAGTGCCCATATTAGGTATATTGATTGTGGCATAACTTTACTTCACGACCACCCTGGAAGATTATTTTATATAAAATGGTCAATATACGTCTCCCCTCATATGAGACACAATTTCAGGGTAAATGGACCAACCAGAACCACCCAAGACAAGTTCCAAGACAACCACTATTTTTGACGCAATTTACCCCAATTTGGGCACTTATTCTTGCCTAACATCCACCCAGAACCTCCCTGGAAGATTATTTTATAGAAAATGGTCAATATACATCTCCCCTCATATGAGACACAATTTCAGGGTAAATGGACCAACCAGAACCACTCAGGACCAGTTCCAACACAAGCACTCGTTGTCATAAAAGTGCCCATATTAGGCACATTGATTGTGGCATAACTTTACTTCACAACCACCCTGGAAGATTATTTTATACAAAATGGTCAATATACATCTCCCCTCATATGAGACACAATTTCAGGGTAAATGGACCAACCAGAACCACCCAAGACAAGTTCCAAGACAACCACTATTTTTGACGCAATTTACCCCAATTTGGGCACTTATTCTTGCCTAACATCCACCCAGAACCTCCCTGGAAGATTATTTTATAGAAAATGGTCAATATACATCTCCCCTCATATGAGACACAATTTCAGGGTAAATGGACCAACCAGAACCACTCAGGACCAGTTCCAACACAAGCACTCGTTGTCATAAAAGTGCCCATATTAGGCACATTGATTGTGGCATAACTTTACTTCACAACCACCCTGGAAGATTATTTTATACAAATTGGTCAATATATGTCTACCCTCATATGAGACAAAATTTCAGGGTAAATGGACCAACCAGAACCATCCAGGACCAGTTACAATGCAACCACTATTTTTGACGCAATTTACCCCAATTTGGGCACTATTTCTGGCCTAACATCCCTCCAGAACCTCCCTGGAAGACCAATTTTACACAAAATTGTGAATTATACATCTACCCACAAATGAGACACAATTCCCGGGTAAATGGACCAACCAGAACCGCTCAGGACCAGTTCCAATACAAGCACTCGTTGTCATAAAAGTGCCCATATTAGGTACATTGATTGTGGCATAACTTTACTTCACGACAACCCTGGAAGATTATTTTATACAAAATGGTCAATATACGTCTACCCTCATATGAGACAAAATTTCAGGGTAAATGGACCAACCAGAACCACCCAAGACCAGTTCCAAGACCACCACTATTTTTGACGCAATTTACCCCAATTTGGGCACTTATTCTTGCCTAACATCTCCCCTCATATGAGACACAATTTCAGGGTAAATGGACCAACCAGAACCACTCAGGACCAGTTCCAACACAAGCACTCGTTGTCATAAAAGTGCCCATATTAGGCACATTGATTGTGGCATAACTTTACTTCACAACCACCCTGGAAGATTATTTTATACATTAAGGTCAATATACATCTCCCCTCATATGAGACAAAATTTCAGGGTAAATGGACCAACCAGAACCACCCAAGACCAGTTCCAAGACAACCACTATTTTTGACGCAATTTACCCCAATTTGGGCACTTATTCTTGCCTAACATCCACCCAGAACCTCCCTGGAAGACTATTTTATAGAAAATGGTCAATATACATCTCCCCTCATATGAGACACAATTTCAGGGTAAATGGACCAACCAGAACCACTCAGGACCAGTTCCAACACAAGCACTCGTTGTCATAAAAGTGCCCATATTAGGCACATTGATTGTGGCATAACTTTACTTCACAACCACCCTGGAAGATTATTTTATACAAAATGGTCAATATACGTCTACCCTCATATGAGACAAAATTTCAGGGTAAATGGACCAACCAGAACCAACCAGGACCAGTTACAATGCAACCACTATTTTTGACGCAATTTACCCCAATTTGGGCACTATTTCTAGCCTAACATCCCCCCAGAACCTCCCTGGAAGACCAATTTTACACAAAATTGTGAATTATACATCTACCCACAAATGAGACACAATTCCCGGGTAAATGGACCAACCAGAACCGCTCAGGACCAGTTCCAATACAAGCACTCGTTGTCATAAAAGTGCCCATATTAGGTACATTGATTGTGGCATAACTTTACTTCACGACCACCCTGGAAGATTATTTTATACAAAATGGTCAATATACGTCTACCCTCATATGAGACAAAATTTCAGGGTAAATGGACCAACCAGAACCACCCAAGACCAGTTCCAAGACCACCACTATTTTTGACGCAATTTACCCCAATTTGGGCATTTATTCTTGCCTAACATCTCCCCTCATATGAGACACAATTTCAGGGTAAATGGACCAACCAGAACCACTCAGGACCAGTTCCTACACAAGCACTCGTTGTCATAAAAGTGCCCATATTAGGCACATTGATTGTGGCATAACTTTACTTCACAACCACCCTGGAAGATTATTTTATACATTATGGTCAATATACATCTCCCCTCATATGAGACACAATTTCAGGGTAAATGGACCAACCAGAACCACCCAAGACAAGTTCCAAGACAACCACTATTTTTGACGCAATTTACCCCAATTTGGGCACTTATTCTTGCCTAACATCCACCCAGAACCTCCCTGGAAGATTATTTTATAGAAAATGGTCAATATACATCTCCCCTCATATGAGACACAATTTCAGGGTAAATGGACAAACCAGAACCACTCAGGACCAGTTCCAACACAAGCACTCGTTGTCATAAAAGTGCCCATATTAGGCACATTGATTGTGGCATAACTTTACTTCACAACCACCCTGGAAGATCATTTTATACAGAATGGTCAATATACATCTCCCCTCATATGAGACAAAATTTCAGGGTAAATGGACCAACCAGAACCACCCAAGACAAGTTCCAAGACCACCACTATTTTTGACACAATTTACCCCAATTTGGGCACTTATTCTTGCCTAACATCCACCCAGAACCTCCCTGGAAGATTATTTTATAGAAAATGGTCAATATACATCTCCCCTCATATGAGACACAATTTCAGGGTAAATGGACCAACCAGAACCACTCAGGACCAGTTCCAACACAAGCACTCGTTGTCATAAAAGTGCCCATATTAGGCACATTGATTGTGGCATAACTTTACTTCACAACCACCCTGGAAGATTATTTTATACAAAATGGTCAATATACGTCTACCCTCATATGAGACAAAATTTCAGGGTAAATGGACCAACCAGAACCACCCAGGACCAGTTACAATGCAACCACTATTTTTGACGCAATTTACCCCAATTTGGGCACTATTTCTGGCCTAACATCCCCCCCAGAACCTCCCTGGAAGACCAATTTTACACAAAATTGTGAATTATACATCTACACACAAATGAGACACAATTCCCGGGTAAATGGACCAACCAGAACCGCTCAGGACCAGTTCCAATACAAGCACTCGTTGTCATAAAAGTGCCCATATTAGGTACATTGATTGTGGCATAACTTTACTTCACGACCACCCTGGAAGATTATTTTATATAAAATGGTCAATATACGTCTACCCTCATATGAGACAAAATTTCAGGGTAAATGGACCAACCAGAACCACCCAAGACCAGTTCCAAGACAACCACTATTTTTGACGCAATTTACCCCAATTTGGGGACTTATTCTTGCCTAACATCCACCCAGAACCTCCCTGGAAGACTATTTTATAGAAAATGGTCAATATACATCTCCCCTCATATGAGACAAAATTTCAGGGTAAATGGACCAACCAGAACCACCCAAGACAAGTTCCAAGACCACCACTATTTTTGACGCAATTTACCCCAATTTGGGCACTTATTCTTGCCTAACATCCACCCAGAACCTCACTGGAAGATTATTTTATAGAAAATGGTCAATATACATCTCCCCTCATATGAGACACAATTTCAGGGTAAATGGACCAACCAGAACCACTCAGGACCAGTTCCAATACAAGCACTCGTTGTCATAAAAGTGCCCATATTAGGTACATTGATTGTGGCATAACTTTACTTCACGACCACCCTGGAAGATTATTTTATACAAAATGGTCAATATACGTCTACCCTCATATGAGACAAAATTTCAGGGTAAATGGACCAACCAGAACCACCCAAGACCAGTTCCAAGACCACCACTATTTTTGACGCAATTTACCCCAATTTGGGCATTTATTCTTGCCTAACATCTCCCCTCATATGAGACACAATTTCAGGGTAAATGGACCAACCAGAACCACTCAGGACCAGTTCCTACACAAGCACTCATTGTCATAAAAGTGCCCATATTAGGCACATTGATTGTGGCATAACTTTACTTCACAACCACCCTGGAAGATTATTTTATACATTATGGTCAATATACATCTCCCCTCATATGAGACACAATTTCAGGGTAAATGGACCAACCAGAACCACCCAAGACAAGTTCCAAGACAACCACTATTTTTGACGCAATTTACCCCAATTTGGGCACTTATTCTTGCCTAACATCCACCCAGAACCTCCCTGGAAGATTATTTTATAGAAAATGGTCAATATACATCTCCCCTCATATGAGACACAATTTCAGGGTAAATGGACAAACCAGAACCACTCAGGACCAGTTCCAACACAAGCACTCGTTGTCATAAAAGTGCCCATATTAGGCACATTGATTGTGGCATAACTTTACTTCACAACCACCCTGGAAGATCATTTTATACAGAATGGTCAATATACATCTCCCCTCATATGAGACAAAATTTCAGGGTAAATGGACCAACCAGAACCACCCAAGACAAGTTCCAAGACCACCACTATTTTTGACACAATTTACCCCAATTTGGGCACTTATTCTTGCCTAACATCCACCCAGAACCTCCCTGGAAGATTATTTTATAGAAAATGGTCAATATACATCTCCCCTCATATGAGACACAATTTCAGGGTAAATGGACCAACCAGAACCACTCAGGACCAGTTCCAACACAAGCACTCGTTGTCATAAAAGTGCCCATATTAGGCACATTGATTGTGGCATAACTTTACTTCACAACCACCCTGGAAGATTATTTTATACAAAATGGTCAATATACATCTCCCCTCATATGAGACACAATTTCAGGGTAAATGGACCAACCAGAACCACCCAAGACAAGTTCCAAGACAACCACTATTTTTGACGCAATCTACCCCAATTTGGGCACTTATTCTTGCCTAACATCCACCCAGAACCTCCCTGGAAGATTATTTTATAGAAAATGGTCAATATACATCTCCCCTCATATGAGACACAATTTCAGGGTAAATGGACCAACCAGAACCACTCAGGACCAGTTCCAACACAAGCACTCGTTGTCATAAAAGTGCCCATATTAGGCACATTGATTGTGTCATAACTTTACTTCACAACCACCCTGGAAGATTATTTTATACAAATTGGTCAATATACGTCTACCCTCATATGAGACAAAATTTCAGGGTAAATGGACCAACCAGAACCATCCAGGACCAGTTACAATGCAACCACTATTTTTGACGCAATTTACCCCAATTTGGGCACTATTTCTGGCCTAACATCCCTCCAGAACCTCCCTGGAAGACCAATTTTACAAAAAATTGTGAATTATACATCTACCCACAAATGAGACACAATTCCCGGGTAAATGGACCAACCAGAACCGCTCAGGACCAGTTCCAATACAAGCACTCGTTGTCATAAAAGTGCCCATATTAGGTACATTGATTGTGGCATAACTTTACTTCACGACCACCCTGGAAGATTATTTTATACAAAATGGTCAATATACGTCTACCCTCATATGAGACAAAATTTCAGGGTAAATGGACCAACCAGAACCACCCAAGACCAGTTCCAAGACCACCACTATTTTTGACGCAATTTACCCCAATTTGGGCACTTATTCTTGCCTAACATCTCCCCTCATATGAGACACAATTTCAGGGTAAATGGACCAACCAGAACCACTCAGGACCAGTTCCAACACAAGCACTCGTTGTCATAAAAGTGCCCATATTAGGCACATTGATTGTGGCATAACTTTACTTCACAACCACCCTGGAAGATTATTTTATACATTATGGTCAATATACATCTCCCCTCATATGAGACACAATTTCAGGGTACATGGACCAACCAGAACCACCCAAGACAAGTTCCAAGACAACCACTATTTTTGACGCAATTTACCCCAATTTGGGCACTTATTCTTGCCTAACATCCACCCAGAACCTCCCTGGAAGATTATTTTATAGAAAATGGTCAATATACATCTCCCCTCATATGAGACACAATTTCAGGGTAAATGGACCAACCAGAACCACTCAGGACCAGTTCCAACACAAGCACTCGTTGTCATAAAAGTGCCCATATTAGGCACATTGATTGTGGCATAACTTTACTTCACAACCACCCTGGAAGATCATTTTATACAGAATGGTCAATATACATCTCCCCTCATATGAGACAAAGTTTCAGGGTAAATGGACCAACAAGAACCACCCAAGACAAGTTCCAAGACCACCACTATTTTTGACGCAATTTACCCCAATTTGGGCACTTATTCTTGCCTAACATCCACCCAGAACCTCACTGGAAGATTATTTTATAGAAAATGGTCAATATACATCTCCCCTCATATGAGACACAATTTCAGGGTAAATGGACCAACCAGAACCACTCAGGACCAGTTCCAACACAAGCACTCGTTGTCATAAAAGTTCCCATATTAGGCACATTGATTGTGGGATAACTTTACTTCACAACCACCCTGGATGATCATTTTATACAGAATGGTCAATATACATCTCCCCTCATATCAGACAAAATTTCAGGGTAAATGGACCAACCAGAACCACCCAAGACAAGTTCCAAGACCACCACTATTTTTGACGCAATTTACCCCAATTTGGGCACTTATTCTTGCCTAACATCCACCCAGAACCTCCCTGGAAGATTATTTTATAGAAAATGGTCAATATACATCTCCCCTCATATGAGACACAATTTCAGGGTAAATGGACCAACCAGAACCACTCAGGACCAGTTCCAACACAAGCACTCGTTGTCATAAAAGTGCCCATATTAGGCACATTGATTGTGGCATAACTTTACTTCACAACCACCCTGGAAGATTATTTTATACAAAATGGTCAATATACGTCTACCCTCATATGAGACAAAATTTCAGGGTAAATGGACCACCCAGAACCACCCAGGACCATTTACAATGCAACCACTATTTTTGACGCAATTTACCCCAATTTGGGCACTATTTCTGGCCTAACATCCCCCCCAGAACCTCCCTGGAAGACCAATTTTACACAAAATTGTGAATTATACATCTACCCACAAATGAGACACAATTCCCGGGTAAATGGACCAACCAGAACCGCTCAGGACCAGTTCCAATACAAGCACTCGTTGTCATAAAAGTGCCCATATTAGGTACATTGATTGTGGCATAACTTTACTTCACGACCACCCTGGAAGATTATTTTATATAAAATGGTCAATATACGTCTACCCTCATATGAGACAAAATTTCAGGGTAAATGGACAAACCAGAACCACCCAAGACCAGTTCCAAGACAACCACTATTTTTGACGCAATTTACCCCAATTTGGGGACTTATTCTTGCCTAACATCCACCCAGAACCTCCCTGGAAGACTATTTTATAGAAAATGGTCAATATACATCTCCCCTCATATGAGACAAAATTTCAGGGTAAATGGACCAACCAGAACCACCCAAGACAAGTTCCAAGACCACCACTATTTTTGACGAAATTTACCCCAATTTGGGCACTTATTCTTGCCTAACATCCACCCAGAACCTCACTGGAAGATTATTTTATAGAAAATGGTCAATATACATCTCCCCTCATATGAGACACAATTTCAGGGTAAATGGACCAACCAGAACCACTCAGGACCAGTTCCAACACAAGCACTCGTTGTCATAAAAGTGTCCATATTAGGCACATTGATTGTGGCATAACTTTACTTCACAACCACCCTGGAAGATTATTTTATACATTATGGTCAATATACATCTCCCCTCATATGAGACACAATTTCAGGGTAAATGGACCAACCAGAACCACCCAAGACAAGTTCCAAGACAACCACTATTTTTGACGCAATTTACCCCAATTTGGGCACTTATTCTTGCCTAACATCCACCCAGAACCTCCCTGGAAGATTATTTTATAGAAAATGGTCAATATACATCTCCCCTCATATGAGACACAATTTCAGGGTAAATGGACCAACCAGAACCACTCAGGACCAGTTCCAACACAAGCACTCGTTGTCATAAAAGTGCCCATATTAGGCACATTGATTGTGGCATAACTTTACTTCACAACCACCCTGGAAGATTATTTTATACAAAATGGTCAATATACATCTCCCCTCATATGAGACACAATTTCAGGGTAAATGGACCAACCAGAACCACCCAAGACAAGTTCCAAGACAACCACTATTTTTGACGCAATCTACCCCAATTTGGGCACTTATTCTTGCCTAACATCCACCCAGAACCTCCCTGGAAGATTATTTTATAGAAAATGGTCAATTTACATCTCCCCTCATATGAGACACAATTTCAGGGTAAATGGACCAACCAGAACCACTCAGGACCAGTTCCAACACAAGCACTCGTTGTCATAAAAGTGCCCATATTAGGCACATTGATTGTGGCATAACTTTACTTCACAACCACCCTGGAAGATTATTTTATACAAATTGGTCAATATACGTCTACCCTCATATGAGACAAAATTTCAGGGTAAATGGACCAACCAGAACCATCCAGGACCAGTTACAATGCAACCACTATTTTTGACGCAATTTACCCCAATTTGGGCACTATTTCTGGCCTAACATCCCTCCAGAACCTCCCTGGAAGACCAATTTTACAAAAAATTGTGAATTATACATCTACCCACAAATGAGACACAATTCCCGGGTAAATGGACCAACCAGAACCGCTCAGGACCAGTTCCAATACAAGCACTCGTTGTCATAAAAGTGCCCATATTAGGTACATTGATTGTGGCATAACTTTACTTCACGACCACCCTGGAAGATTATTTTATACAAAATGGTCAATATACGTCTACCCTCATATGAGACAAAATTTCAGGGTAAATGGACCAACCAGAACCACCCAAGACCAGTTCCAAGACCACCACTATTTTTGACGCAATTTACCCCAATTTGGGCACTTATTCTTGCCTAACATCTCCCCTCATATGAGACACAATTTCAGGGTAAATGGACCAACCAGAACCACTCAGGACCAGTTCCAACACAAGCACTCGTTGTCATAAAAGTGCCCATATTAGGCACATTGATTGTGGCATAACTTTACTTCACAACCACCCTGGAAGATTATTTTATACATTATGGTCAATATACATCTCCCCTCATATGAGACACAATTTCAGGGTACATGGACCAACCAGAACCACCCAAGACAAGTTCCAAGACAACCACTATTTTTGACGCAATTTACCCCAATTTGGGCACTTATTCTTGCCTAACATCCACCCAGAACCTCCCTGGAAGATTATTTTATAGAAAATGGTCAATATACATCTCCCCTCATATGAGACACAATTTCAGGGTAAATGGACCAACCAGAACCACTCAGGACCAGTTCCAACACAAGCACTCGTTGTCATAAAAGTGCCCATATTAGGCACATTGATTGTGGCATAACTTTACTTCACAACCACCCTGGAAGATCATTTTATACAGAATGGTCAATATACATCTCCCCTCATATGAGACAAAATTTCAGGGTAAATGGACCAACCAGAACCACCCAAGACAAGTTCCAAGACCACCACTATTTTTGACGCAATTTACCCCAATTTGGGCACTTATTCTTGCCTAACATCCACCCAGAACCTCACTGGAAGATTATTTTATAGAAAATGGTCAATATACATCTCCCCTCATATGAGACACAATTTCAGGGTAAATGGACCAACCAGAACCACTCAGGACCAGTTCCAACACAAGCACTCGTTGTCATAAAAGTGCCCATATTAGGCACATTGATTGTGGCATAACTTTACTTCACAACCACCCTGGATGATCATTTTATACAGAATGGTCAATATACATCTCCCCTCATATCAGACAAAATTTCAGGGTAAATGGACCAACCAGAACCACCCAAGACAAGTTCCAAGACCACCACTATTTTTGACGCAATTTACCCCAATTTGGGCACTTATTCTTGCCTAACATCCACCCAGAACCTCCCTGGAAGACTATTTTATAGAAAATGGTCAATATACATCTCCCCTCATATGAGACAAAATTTCAGGGTAAATGGACCAACCAGAACCACCCAAGACAAGTTCCAAGACCACCACTATTTTTGACGAAATTTACCCCAATTTGGGCACTTATTCTTGCCTAACATCCACCCAGAACCTCACTGGAAGATTATTTTATAGAAAATGGTCAATATACATCTCCCCTCATATGAGACACAATTTCAGGGTAAATGGACCAACCAGAACCACTCAGGACCAGTTCCAACACAAGCACTCGTTGTCATAAAAGTGTCCATATTAGGCACATTGATTGTGGCATAACTTTACTTCACAACCACCCTGGAAGATTATTTTATACATTATGGTCAATATACATCTCCCCTCATATGAGACACAATTTCAGGGTAAATGGACCAACCAGAACCACCCAAGACAAGTTCCAAGACAACCACTATTTTTGACGCAATTTACCCCAATTTGGGCACTTATTCTTGCCTAACATCCACCCAGAACCTCCCTGGAAGATTATTTTATAGAAAATGGTCAATTTACATCTCCCCTCATATGAGACACAATTTCAGGGTAAATGGACCAACCAGAACCACTCAGGACCAGTTCCAACACAAGCACTCGTTGTCATAAAAGTGCCCATATTAGGCACATTGATTGTGGCATAACTTTACTTCACAACCACCCTGGAAGATTATTTTATACAAATTGGTCAATATACGTCTACCCTCATATGAGACAAAATTTCAGGGTAAATGGACCAACCAGAACCATCCAGGACCAGTTACAATGCAACCACTATTTTTGACGCAATTTACCCCAATTTGGGCACTATTTCTGGCCTAACATCCCTCCAGAACCTCCCTGGAAGACCAATTTTACAAAAAATTGTGAATTATACATCTACCCACAAATGAGACACAATTCCCGGGTAAATGGACCAACCAGAACCGCTCAGGACCAGTTCCAATACAAGCACTCGTTGTCATAAAAGTGCCCATATTAGGTACATTGATTGTGGCATAACTTTACTTCACGACCACCCTGGAAGATTATTTTATACAAAATGGTCAATATACGTCTACCCTCATATGAGACAAAATTTCAGGGTAAATGGACCAACCAGAACCACCCAAGACCAGTTCCAAGACCACCACTATTTTTGACGCAATTTACCCCAATTTGGGCACTTATTCTTGCCTAACATCTCCCCTCATATGAGACACAATTTCAGGGTAAATGGACCAACCAGAACCACTCAGGACCAGTTCCAACACAAGCACTCGTTGTCATAAAAGTGCCCATATTAGGCACATTGATTGTGGCATAACTTTACTTCACAACCACCCTGGAAGATTATTTTATACATTATGGTCAATATACATCTCCCCTCATATGAGACACAATTTCAGGGTACATGGACCAACCAGAACCACCCAAGACAAGTTCCAAGACAACCACTATTTTTGACGCAATTTACCCCAATTTGGGCACTTATTCTTGCCTAACATCCACCCAGAACCTCCCTGGAAGATTATTTTATAGAAAATGGTCAATATACATCTCCCCTCATATGAGACACAATTTCAGGGTAAATGGACCAACCAGAACCACTCAGGACCAGTTCCAACACAAGCACTCGTTGTCATAAAAGTGCCCATATTAGGCACATTGATTGTGGCATAACTTTACTTCACAACCACCCTGGAAGATCATTTTATACAGAATGGTCAATATACATCTCCCCTCATATGAGACAAAATTTCAGGGTAAATGGACCAACCAGAACCACCCAAGACAAGTTCCAAGACCACCACTATTTTTGACGCAATTTACCCCAATTTGGGCACTTATTCTTGCCTAACATCCACCCAGAACCTCACTGGAAGATTATTTTATAGAAAATGGTCAATATACATCTCCCCTCATATGAGACACAATTTCAGGGTAAATGGACCAACCAGAACCACTCAGGACCAGTTCCAACACAAGCACTCGTTGTCATAAAAGTGCCCATATTAGGCACATTGATTGTGGCATAACTTTACTTCACAACCACCCTGGATGATCATTTTATACAGAATGGTCAATATACATCTCCCCTCATATCAGACAAAATTTCAGGGTAAATGGACCAACCAGAACCACCCAAGACAAGTTCCAAGACCACCACTATTTTTGACGCAATTTACCCCAATTTGGGCACTTATTCTTGCCTAACATCCACCCAGAACCTCCCTGGAAGACTATTTTATAGAAAATGGTCAATATACATCTCCCCTCATATGAGACAAAATTTCAGGGTAAATAGACCAACCAGAACCACCCAAGACAAGTTCCAAGACCACCACTATTTTTGACGAAATTTACCCCAATTTGGGCACTTATTCTTGCCTAACATCCACCCAGAACCTCACTGGAAGATTATTTTATAGAAAATGGTCAATATACATCTCCCCTCATATGAGACACAATTTCAGGGTAAATGGACCAACCAGAACCACTCAGGACCAGTTCCAACACAAGCACTCGTTGTCATAAAAGTGTCCATATTAGGCACATTGATTGTGGCATAACTTTACTTCACAACCACCCTGGAAGATTATTTTATACATTATGGTCAATATACATCTCCCCTCATATGAGACACAATTTCAGGGTAAATGGACCAACCAGAACCACCCAAGACAAGTTCCAAGACAACCACTATTTTTGACGCAATTTACCCCAATTTGGGCACTTATTCTTGCCTAACATCCACCCAGAACCTCCCTGGAAGATTATTTTATAGAAAATGGTCAATATACATCTCCCCTCATATGAGACACAATTTCAGGGTAAATGGACCAACCAGAACCACTCAGGACCAGTTCCAACACAAGCACTCGTTGTCATAAAAGTGCCCATATTAGGCACATTGATTGTGGCATAACTTTACTTCACAACCACCCTGGAAGATTATTTTATACAAAATGGTCAATATACATCTCCCCTCATATGAGACACAATTTCAGGGTAAATGGACCAACCAGAACCACCCAAGACAAGTTCCAAGACAACCACTATTTTTGACGCAATCTACCCCAATTTGGGCACTTATTCTTGCCTAACATCCACCCAGAACCTCCCTGGAAGATTATTTTATAGAAAATGGTCAATTTACATCTCCCCTCATATGAGACACAATTTCAGGGTAAATGGACCAACCAGAACCACTCAGGACCAGTTCCAACACAAGCACTCGTTGTCATAAAAGTGCCCATATTAGGCACATTGATTGTGGCATAACTTTACTTCACAACCACCCTGGAAGATTATTTTATACAAAATGGTCAATATACGTCTACCCTCATATGAGACAAAATTTCAGGGTAAATGGACCAACCAGAACCACCCAGGACCAGTTACAATGCAACCACTATTTTTGACGCAATTTACCCCAATTTGGGCACTATTTCTGGCCTAACATCCCCCCCAGAACCTCCCTGGAAGACCAATTTTACACAAAATTGTGAATTATACATCTACCCACAAATGAGACACAATTCCCGGGTAAATGGACCAACCAGAACTGCTCAGGACCAGTTCCAATACAAGCACTCGTTGTCATAAAAGTGCCCATATTAGGTACATTGATTGTGGCATAACTTTACTTCACGACCACCCTGGAAGATTATTTTATATAAAATGGTCAATATACGTCTACCCTCATATGAGACAAAATTTCAGGGTAAATGGACAAACCAGAACCACCCAAGACCAGTTCCAAGACAACCACTATTTTTGACGCAATTTACCCCAATTTGGGGACTTATTCTTGGCTAACATCCACCCAGAACCTCCCTGGAAGACTATTTTATAGAAAATGGTCAATATACATCTCCCCTCATATGAGACAAAATTTCAGGGTAAATGGACCAACCAGAACCACCCAAGACAAGTTCCAAGACCACCACTATTTTTGACGCAATTTACCCCAATTTGGGCACTTATTCTTGCCTAACATCCACCCAGAACCTCACTGGAAGATTATTTTATAGAAAATGGTCAATATACATCTCCCCTCATATGAGACACAATTTCAGGGTAAATGGACCAACCAGAACCACTCAGGACCAGTTCCAATACAAGCACTCGTTGTCATAAAAGTGCCCATATTAGGTACATTGATTGTGGCATAACTTTACTTCACGACCACCCTGGAAGATTATTTTATACAAAATGGTCATTATACGTCTACCCTCATATGAGACAAAATTTCAGGGTAAATGGACCAACCAGAACCACCCAAGACCAGTTCCAAGACCACCACTATTTTTGACGCAATTTACCCCAATTTGGGCATTTATTCTTGCCTAACATCTCCTCTCATATGAGACACAATTTCAGGGTAAATGGACCAACCAGAACCACTCAGGACCAGTTCCTACACAAGCACTCGTTGTCATAAAAGTGCCCATATTAGGCACATTGATTGTGGCATAACTTTACTTCACAACCACCCTGGAAGATTATTTTATACATTATGGTCAATATACATCTCCCCTCATATGAGACACAATTTCAGGGTAAATGGACCAACCAGAACCACCCAAGACAAGTTCCAAGACAACCACTATTTTTGACGCAATTTACCCCAATTTGGGCACTTATTCTTGCCTAACATCCACCCAGAACCTCCCTGGAAGATTATTTTATAGAAAATGGTCAATATACATCTCCCCTCATATGAGACACAATTTCAGGGTAAATGGACAAACCAGAACCACTCAGGACCAGTTCCAACACAAGCACTCGTTGTCATAAAAGTGCCCATATTAGGCACATTGATTGTGGCATAACTTTACTTCACAACCACCCTGGAAGATCATTTTATACAGAATGGTCAATATACATCTCCCCTCATATGAGACAAAATTTCAGGGTAAATGGACCAACTAGAACCACCCAAGACAAGTTCCAAGACCACCACTATTTTTGACACAATTTACCCCAATTTGGGCACTTATTCTTGCCTAACATCCACCCAGAACCTCCCTGGAAGATTATTTTATAGAAAATGGTCAATATACATCTCCCCTCATATGAGACACAATTTCAGGGTAAATGGACCAACCAGAACCACTCAGGACCAGTTCCAACACAAGCACTCGTTGTCATAAAAGTGCCCATATTAGGCACATTGATTGTGGCATAACTTTACTTCACAACCACCCTGGAAGATTATTTTATACAAAATGGTCAATATACGTCTACCCTCATATGAGACAAAATTTCAGGGTAAATGGACCAACCAGAACCACCCAGGACCAGTTACAATGCAACCACTATTTTTGACGCAATTTACCCCAATTTGGGCACTATTTCTGGCCTAACATCCCCCCCAGAACCTCCCTGGAAGACCAATTTTACACAAAATTGTGAATTATACATCTACCCACAAATGAGACACAATTCCCGGGTAAATGGACCAACCAGAACCGCTCAGGACCAGTTCCAATACAAGCACTCGTTGTCATAAAAGTGCCCATATTAGGTACATTGATTGTGGCATAACTTTACTTCACGACCACCCTGGAAGATTATTTTATATAAAATGGTCAATATACGTCTACCCTCATATGAGACAAAATTTCAGGGTAAATGGACCAACCAGAACCACCCAAGACAAGTTCCAAGACCACCACTATTTTTGACGCAATTTACCCCAATTTGGGCACTTATTCTTGCCTAACATCCACCCAGAACCTCACTGGAAGATTATTTTATAGAAAATGGTCAATATACATCTCCCCTCATATGAGACACAATTTCAGGGTAAATGGACCAACCAGAACCACTCAGGACCAGTTCCAATACAAGCACTCGTTGTCATAAAAGTGCCCATATTAGGTACATTGATTGTGGCATAACTTTACTTCACGACCACCCTGGAAGATTATTTTATACAAAATGGTCAATATACGTCTACCCTCATATGAGACAAAATTTCAGGGTAAATGGACCAACCAGAACCACCCAAGACCAGTTCCAAGACCACCACTATTTTTGACGCAATTTACCCCAATTTGGGCACTTATTCTTGCCTAACATCCACCCAGAACCTCACTGGAAGATTATTTTATAGAAAATGGTCAATATACATCTCCCCTCATATGAGACACAATTTCAGGGTAAATGGACCAACCAGAACCACTCAGGACCAGTTCCAACACAAGCACTCGTTGTCATAAAAGTGCCCATATTAGGCACATTGATTGTGGCATAACTTTACTTCACAACCACCCTGGATGATCATTTTATACAGAATGGTCAATATACATCTCCCCTCATATCAGACAAAATTTCAGGGTAAATGGACCAACCAGAACTACCCAAGACAAGTTCCAAGACCACCACTATTTTTGACGCAATTTACCCCAATTTGGGCACTTATTCTTGGCTAACATCCACCCAGAACCTCCCTGGAAGATTATTTTATAGAAAATGGTCAATATACATCTCCCCTCATATGAGACACAATTTCAGGGTAAATGGACCAACCAGAACCACTCAGGACCAGTTCCAACACAAGCACTCGTTGTCATAAAAGTGCCCATATTAGGCACATTGATTGTGGCATAACTTTACTTCACAACCACCCTGGAAGATTATTTTATACAAAATGGTCAATATACGTCTACCCTCATATGAGACAAAATTTCAGGGTAAATGGACCAACCAGAACCACCCAGGACCAGTTACAATGCAACCACTATTTTTGACGCAATTTACCCCAATTTGGGCACTATTTCTGGCCTAACATCCCCCCCAGAACCTCCCTGGAAGACCAATTTTACACAAAATTGTGAATTATACATCTACCCACAAATGAGACACAATTCCCGGGTAAATGGACCAACCAGAACCGCTCAGGACCAGTTCCAATACAAGCACTCGTTGTCATAAAAGTGCCCATATTAGGTACATTGATTGTGGCATAACTTTACTTCACGACCACCCTGGAAGATTATTTTATATAAAATGGTCAATATACGTCTACCCTCATATGAGACAAAATTTCAGGGTAAATGGACAAACCAGAACCACCCAAGACCAGTTCCAAGACAACCACTATTTTTGACGCAATTTACCCCAATTTGGGGACTTATTCTTGCCTAACATCCACCCAGAACCTCCCTGGAAGACTATTTTATAGAAAATGGTCAATATACATCTCCCCTCATATGAGACAAAATTTCAGGGTAAATGGACCAACCAGAACCACCCAAGACAAGTTCCAAGACCACCACTATTTTTGACGCAATTTACCCCAATTTGGGCACTTATTCTTGCCTAACATCCACCCAGAACCTCACTGGAAGATTATTTTATAGAAAATGGTCAATATACATCTCCCCTCATATGAGACACAATTTCAGGGTAAATGGACCAACCAGAACCACTCAGGACCAGTTCCAATACAAGCACTCGTTGTCATAAAAGTGCCCATATTAGGTACATTGATTGTGGCATAACTTTACTTCACGACCACCCTGGAAGATTATTTTATACAAAATGGTCAATATACGTCTACCCTCATATGAGACAAAATTTCAGGGTAAATGGACCAACCAGAACCACCCAAGACCAGTTCCAAGACCACCACTATTTTTGACGCAATTTACCCCAATTTGGGCATTTATTCTTGCCTAACATCTCCCCTCATATGAGACACAATTTCAGGGTAAATGGACCAACCAGAACCACTCAGGACCAGTTCCTACACAAGCACTCGTTGTCATAAAAGTGCCCATATTAGGCACATTGATTGTGGCATAACTTTACTTCACAACCACCCTGGAAGATTATTTTATACATTATGGTCAATATACATCTCCCCTCATATGAGACACAATTTCAGGGTAAATGGACCAACCAGAACCACCCAAGACAAGTTCCAAGACAACCACTATTTTTGACGCAATTTACCCCAATTTGGGCACTTATTCTTGCCTAACATCCACCCAGAACCTCCCTGGAAGATTATTTTATAGAAAATGGTCAATATACATCTCCCCTCATATGAGACACAATTTCAGGGTAAATGGACAAACCAGAACCACTCAGGACCAGTTCCAACACAAGCACTCGTTGTCATAAAAGTGCCCATATTAGGCACATTGATTGTGGCATAACTTTACTTCACAACCACCCTGGAAGATCATTTTATACAGAATGGTCAATATACATCTCCCCTCATATGAGACAAAATTTCAGGGTAAATGGACCAACCAGAACCACCCAAGACAAGTTCCAAGACCACCACTATTTTTGACACAATTTACCCCAATTTGGGCACTTATTCTTGCCTAACATCCACCCAGAACCTCCCTGGAAGATTATTTTATAGAAAATGGTCAATATACATCTCCCCTCATATGAGACACAATTTCAGGGTAAATGGACCAACCAGAACCACTCAGGACCAGTTCCAACACAAGCACTCGTTGTCATAAAAGTGCCCATATTAGGCACATTGATTGTGGCATAACTTTACTTCACAACCACCCTGGAAGATTATTTTATACAAAATGGTCAATATACGTCTACCCTCATATGAGACAAAATTTCAGGGTAAATGGACCAACCAGAACCACCCAGGACCAGTTACAATGCAACCACTATTTTTGACGCAATTTACCCCAATTTGGGCACTATTTCTGGCCTAACATCCCCCCCAGAACCTCCCTGGAAGACCAATTTTACACAAAATTGTGAATTATACATCTACCCACAAATGAGACACAATTCCCGGGTAAATGGACCAACCAGAACCGCTCAGGACCAGTTCCAATACAAGCACTCGTTGTCATAAAAGTGCCCATATTAGGTACATTGATTGTGGCATAACTTTACTTCACGACCACCCTGGAAGATTATTTTATATAAAATGGTCAATATACGTCTACCCTCATATGAGACAAAATTTCAGGGTAAATGGACCAACCAGAACCACCCAAGACCAGTTCCAAGACAACCACTATTTTTGACGCAATTTACCCCAATTTGGGGACTTATTCTTGCCTAACATCCACCCAGAACCTCCCTGGAAGACTATTTTATAGAAAATGGTCAATATACATCTCCCCTCATATGAGACACAATTTCAGGGTAAATGGACCAACCAGAACCACTCAGGACCAGTTCCAACACAAGCACTCGTTGTCATAAAAGTGTCCATATTAGGCACATTGATTGTGGCATAACTTTACTTCACAACAACCCTGGAAGATTATTTTATACATTATGGTCAATATACATCTCCCCTCATATGAGACACAATTTCAGGGTAAATGGACCAACCAGAACCACCCAAGACAAGTTCCAAGACAACCACTATTTTTGACGCAATTTACCCCAATTTGGGCACTTATTCTTGCCTAACATCCACCCAGAACCTCCCTGGAAGATTATTTTATAGAAAATGGTCAATATACATCTCCCCTCATATGAGACACAATTTCAGGGTAAATGGACCAACCAGAACCACTCAGGACCAGTTCCAACACAAGCACTCGTTGTCATAAAAGTGCCCATATTAGGCACATTGATTGCGGCATAACTTTACTTCACAACCACCCTGGAAGATTATTTTATACATTATGGTCAATATACATCTCCCCTCATATGAGACACAATTTCAGGGTGAATGGACCAACCAGAACCACCCAAGACAAGTTCCAAGACAACCACTATTTTTGACGCAATTTACCCCAATTTGGGCACTTATTCTTGCCTAACATCCACCCAGAACCTCCCTGGAAGATTATTTTATAGAAAATGGTCAATATACATCTCCCCTCATATGAGACACAATTTCAGGGTAAATGGACCAACCAGAACCACTCAGGACCAGTTCGAACACAAGCACTCGTTGTCATAAAAGTGCCCATATTAGGCACATTGATTGTGGCATAACTTTACTTCACAACCACCCTGGAAGATCATTTTATACAGAATGGTCAATATACATCTCCCCTCATATGAGACAAAATTTCAGGGTAAATGGACCAACCAGAACCACCCAAGACAAGTTCCAAGACCACCACTATTTTTGACGCAATTTACCCCAATTTGGGCACTTATTCTTGCCTAACATCCACCCAGAACCTCACTGGAAGATTATTTTATAGAAAATGGTCAATATACATCTCCCCTCATAGGAGACACAATTTCAGGGTAAATGGACCAACCAGAACCACTCAGGACCAGTTCCAACACAAGCACTCGTTGTCATAAAAGTGTCCATATTAGGCACATTGATTGTGGCATAACTTTACTTCACAACCACCCTGGAAGATTATTTTATACATTATGGTCAATATACATATCCCCTCATATGAGACACAATTTCAGGGTAAATGGACCAACCAGAACCACCCAAGACAAGTTCCAAGACAACCACTATTTTTGACGCAGTTTACCCCAATTTGGGCACTTATTCTTGCCTAACATCCACCCAGAACCTCCCTGGAAGATTATTTTATAGAAAATGGTCAATATACATCTCCCCTCATATGAGACACAATTTCAGGGTAAATGGACCAACCAGAACCACTCAGGACCAGTTCCAACACAAGCACTCGTTGTCATAAAAGTGCCCATATTAGGCACATTGATTGTGGCATAACTTTACTTCACAACCACCCTGGAAGATTATTTTATACAAAATGGTCAATATACATCTCCCCTCATATGAGACACAATTTCAGGGTAAATGGACCAACCAGAACCACCCAAGACAAGTTCCAAGACAACCACTATTTTTGACGCAATTTACCCCAATTTGGGCACTTATTCTTGCCTAACATCCACCCAGAACCTCCCTGGAAGATTATTTTATAGAAAATGGTGAATATACATCTCCCCTCATATGAGACACAATTTCAGGGTAAATGGACCAACCAGAACCACTCAGGACCAGTTCCAACACAAGCACTCGTTGTCATAAAAGTGCCCATATTAGGCACATTGATTGTGGCATAACTTTACTTCACAACCACCCTGGAAGATTATTTTATACAAATTGGTCAATATACGTCTACCCTCATATGAGACAAAATTTCAGGGTAAATGGACCAACCAGAACCATCCAGGACCAGTTACAATGCAACCACTATTTTTGACGCAATTTACCCCAATTTGGGCACTATTTCTGGCCTAACATCCCTCCAGAACCTCCCTGGAAGACCAATTTTACAAAAAATTGTGAATTATACATCTACCCACAAATGAGACACAATTCCCGGGTAAATGGACCAACCAGAACCGCTCAGGACCAGTTCCAATACAAGCACTCGTTGTCATAAAAGTGCCCATATTAGGTACATTGATTGTGGCATAACTTTACTTCACGACCACCCTGGAAGATTATTTTATACAAAATGGTCAATATACGTCTACACTCATATGAGACAAAATTTCAGGGTAAATGGACCAACCAGAACCACCCAAGACCAGTTCCAAGACCACCACTATTTTTGACGCAATTTACCCCAATTTGGGCACTTATTCTTGCCTAACATCTCCCCTCATATGAGACACAATTTCAGGGTAAATGGACCAACCAGAACCACTCAGGACCAGTTCCAACACAAGCACTCGTTGTCATAAAAGTGCCCATATTAGGCACATTGATTGTGGCATAACTTTACTTCACAACCACCCTGGAAGATTATTTTATACATTATGGTCAATATACATCTCCCCTCATATGAGACACAATTTCAGGGTACATGGACCAACCAGAACCACCCAAGACAAGTTCCAAGACAACCACTATTTTTGACGCAATTTACCCCAATTTGGGCACTTATTCTTGCCTAACATCCACCCAGAACCTCCCTGGAAGATTATTTTATAGAAAATGGTCAATATACATCTCCCCTCATATGAGACACAATTTCAGGGTAAATGGACCAACCAGAACCACTCAGGACCAGTTCCAACACAAGCACTCGTTGTCATAAAAGTGCCCATATTAGGCACATTGATTGTGGCATAACTTTACTTCACAACCACCCTGGAAGATCATTTTATACAGAATGGTCAATATACATCTCCCCTCATATGAGACAAAATTTCAGGGTAAATGGACCAACCAGAACCACCCAAGACAAGTTCCAAGACCACCACTATTTTTGACGCAATTTACCCCAATTTGGGCACTTATTCTTGCCTAACATCCACCCAGAACCTCACTGGAAGATTATTTTATAGAAAATGGTCAATATACATCTCCCCTCATATGAGACACAATTTCAGGGTAAATGGACCAACCAGAACCACTCAGGACCAGTTCCAACACAAGCACTCGTTGTCATAAAAGTGCCCATATTAGGCACATTGATTGTGGCATAACTTTACTTCACAACCACCCTGGATGATCATTTTATACAGAATGGTCAATATACATCTCCCCTCATATCAGCCAAAATTTCAGGGTAAATGGACCAACCAGAACCACCCAAGACAAGTTCCAAGACCACCACTATTTTTGACGCAATTTACCCCAATTTGGGCACTTATTCTTGCCTAACATCCACCCAGAACCTCCCTGGAAGATTATTTTATAGAAAATGGTCAATATACATCTCCCCTCATATGAGACACAATTTCAGGGTAAATGGATCAACCGGAACCACTCAGGACCAGTTCCAACACAAGCACTCGTTGTCATAAAAGTGCCCATATTAGGCACATTGATTGTGGCATAACTTTACTTCACAACCACCCTGGAAGATTATTTTATACAAAATGGTCAATATACGTCTACCCTCATATGAGACAAAATTTCAGGGTAAATGGACCAACCAGAACCACCCAGGACCAGTTACAATGCAACCACTATTTTTGACGCAATTTACCCCAATTTGGGCACTATTTCTGGCCTAACATCCCCCCAGAACCTCCCTGGAAGACCAATTTTACACAAAATTGTGAATTATAAATCTACCCACAAATGAGACACAATTCCTGGGTAAATGGACCAACCAGAACCGCTCAGGACCAGTTCCAATACAAGCACTCGTTGTCATAAAAGTGCCCATATTAGGTACATTGATAGTGGCATGACTTTACTTCACGACCACCCTGGAAGATTATTTTATACAAAATGGTCAATATATGTCTACCCTCATATGAGACAAAATTTCAGGGTAAATGGACCAACCAGAACCACCCAAGACCAGTTCCAAGACAACCACTATTTTTGACGCAATTTACCCCAATTTGGGCACTTATTCTTGCCTAACATCCACCCAGAACCTCCCTGGAAGACTATTTTATAGAAAATGGTCAATATACATCTCCCCTCATATGAGACACAATTTCAGGGTAAATGGACCAACCAGAACCACTCAGGACCAGTTCCAACACAAGCACTCGTTGTCATAAAAGTGCCCATATTAGGCACATTGATTGTGGCATAACTTTACTTCACAACCACCCTGGAAGATTATTTTATATAAAATGGTCAATATACGTCTACCCTCATATGAGACAAAATTTCAGGGTAAATGGACCAACCAGAACCAACCAGGACCAGTTACAATGCAACCACTATTTTTGACGCAATTTACCCCAATTTGGGCACTATTTCTGGCCTAACATCCCCCCAGAACCTCCCTGGCAGACCAATTTTACACAAAATTGTGAATTATACATCTACCCACAAATGAGACACAATTCCCGGGTAAATGGACCAACCAGAACCGCTCAGGACCAGTTCCAATACAAGCACTCGTTGTCATAAAAGTGCCCATATTAGGTACATTGATAGTGGCATGACTTTACTTCACGACCACCCTGGAAGATTATTTTATACAAAATGGTCAATATATGTCTACCCTCATATGAGACAAAATTTCAGGGTAAATGGACCAACCAGAACCACCCAAGACCAGTTCCAAGACAACCACTATTTTTGACGCAATTTACCCCAATTTGGGCACTTATTCTTGCCTAACATCCACCCAGAACCTCCCTGGAAGACTATTTTATAGAAAATGGTCAATATCCATCTCCCCTCATATGAGACACAATTTCAGGGTAAATGGACCAACCAGAACCACTCAGGACCAGTTCCAACACAAGCACTCGTTGTCATAAAAGTGCCCATATTAGGCACATTGATTGTGGCATAACTTTACTTCACAACCACCCTGGAAGATTATTTTATACAAAATGGTCAATATACGTCTACCCTCATATGAGACAAAATTTCAGGGTAAATGGACCAACCAGAACCAACCAGGACCAGTTACAATGCAACCACTATTTTTGACGCAATTTACCCCAATTTGGGCACTATTTCTGGCCTAACATCCCCCCAGAACCTCCCTGGAAGACCAATTTTACACAAAATTGTGAATTATACATCTACCCACAAATGAGACACAATTCCCGGGTAAATGGACCAACCAGAACCGCTCAGGACCAGTTCCAATACAAGCACTCGTTGTCATAAAAGTGCCCATATTAGGTACATTGATTGTGGCATAACTTTACTTCACGACCACCCTGGAAGATTATTTTATACAAAATGGTCAATATACGTCTACCCTCATATGAGACAAAATTTCAGGGTAAATGGACCAACCAGAACCACCCAAGACCAGTTCCAAGACCACCACTATTTTTGACGCAAATTACCCCAATTTGGGCATTTATTCTTGCCTAACATCTCCTCTCATATGAGACACAATTTCAGGGTAAATGGACCAACCAGAACCACTCAGGACCAGTTCCTACACAAGCACTCGTTGTCATAAAAGTGCCCATATTAGGCACATTGATTGTGGCATAACTTTACTTCACAACCACCCTGGAAGATTATTTTATACATTATGGTCAATATACATCTCCCCTCATATGAGACACAATTTCAGGGTAAATGGACCAACCAGAACCACTCAGGACCAGTTCCAACACAAGCACTCGTTGTCATAAAAGTGCCCATATTAGGCACATTGATTGTGGCATAACTTTACTTCACAACCACCCTGGAAGATTATTTTATACAAATTGGTCAATATATGTCTACCCTCATATGAGACAAAATTTCAGGGTAAATGGACCAACCAGAACCATCCAGGACCAGTTACAATGCAACCACTATTTTTGACGCAATTTACCCCAATTTGGGCACTATTTCTGGCCTAACATCCCTCCAGAACCTCCCTGGAAGACCAATTTTACACAAAATTGTGAATTATACATCTACCCACAAATGAGACACAATTCCCGGGTAAATGGACCAACCAGAACCGCTCAGGACCAGTTCCAATACAAGCACTCGTTGTCATAAAAGTGCCCATATTAGGTACATTTATTGTGGCATAACTTTACTTCACGACAACCCTGGAAGATTATTTTATACAAAATGGTCAATATACGTCTACCCTCATATGAGACAAAATTTCAGGGTAAATGGACCAACCAGAACCACCCAAGACCAGTTCCAAGACCACCACTATTTTTGACGCAATTTACCCCAATTTGGGCACTTATTCTTGCCTAACATCTCCCCTCATATGAGACACAATTTCAGGGTAAATGGACCAACCAGAACCACTCAGGACCAGTTCCAACACAAGCACTCGTTGTCATAAAAGTGCCCATATTAGGCACATTGATTGTGGCATAACTTTACTTCACAACCACCCTGGAAGATCATTTTATACAGAATGGTCAATATACATCTCCCCTCATATCAGACAAAATTTCAGGGTAAATGGACCAACCAGAACCACCCAAGACAAGTTCCAAGACCACCACTATTTTTGACGCAATTTACCCCAATTTGGGCACTTATTCTTGCCTAACATCCACCCAGAACCTCCCTGGAAGATTATTTTATAGAAAATGGTCAATATACATCTCCCCTCATATGAGACACAATTTCAGGGTAAATGGATCAACCAGAACCACTCAGGACCAGTTCCAACACAAGCACTCGTTGTCATAAAAGTGCCCATATTAGGCACATTGATTGTGGCATAACTTTACTTCACAACCACCCTGGAAGATTATTTTATAAAAAATGGTCAATATACGTCTACCCTCATATGAGACAAAATTTCAGGGTAAATGGACCAACCAGAACCACCCAGGACCAGTTACAATGCAACCACTATTTTTGACGCAATTTACCCCAATTTGGGCACTATTTCTGGCCTAACATCCCCCCAGAACCTCCCTGGAAGACCAATTTTACACAAAATTGTGAATTATACATCTACCCACAAATGAGACACAATTCCTGGGTAAATGGACCAACCAGAACCGCTCAGGACCAGTTCCAATACAAGCACTCGTTGTCATAAAAGTGCCCATATTAGGTACATTGATAGTGGCATGACTTTACTTCACGACCACCCTGGAAGATTATTTTATACAAAATGGTCAATATATGTCTACCCTCATATGAGACAAAATTTCAGGGTAAATGGACCAACCAGAACCACCCAAGACCAGTTCCAAGACAACCACTATTTTTGACGCAATTTACCCCAATTTGGGCACTTATTCTTGCCTAACATCCACCCAGAACCTCCCTGGAAGACTGTTTTATAGAAAATGGTCAATATACATCTCCCCTCATATGAGACACAATTTCAGGGTAAATGGACCAACCAGAACCACTCAGGACCAGTTCCAACACAAGCACTCGTTGTCATAAAAGTGCCCATATTAGGCACATTGATTGTGGCATAACTTTACTTCACAACCACCCTGGAAGATTATTTTATACAAAATGGTCAATATACGTCTACCCTCATATGAGACAAAATTTCAGGGTAAATGGACCAACCAGAACCAACCAGGACCAGTTACAATGCAACCACTATTTTTGACGCAATTTACCCCAATTTGGGCACTATTTCTGGCCTAACATCCCCCCAGAACCTCCCTGGAAGACCAATTTTACACAAAATTGTGAATTATACATCTACCCACAAATGAGACACAATTCCCGGGTAAATGGACCAACCAGAACCGCTCAGGACCAGTTCCAATACAAGCACTCGTTGTCATAAAAGTGCCCATATTAGGTACATTGATTGTGGCATAACTTTACTTCACGACCACCCTGGAAGATTATTTTATACAAAATGGTCAATATACGTCTACCCTCATATGAGACAAAATTTCAGGGTAAATGGACCAACCAGAACCACCCAAGACCAGTTCCAAGACCACCACTATTTTTGACGCAATTTACCCCAATTTGGGCATTTATTCTTGCCTAACATCTCCTCTCATATGAGACACAATTTCAGGGTAAATGGACCAACCAGAACCACTCAGGACCAGTTCCTACACAAGCACTCGTTGTCATAAAAGTGCCCATATTAGGCACATTGATTGTGGCATAACTTTACTTCACAACCACCCTGGAAGATTATTTTATACATTATGGTCAATATACATCTCCCCTCATATGAGACACAATTTCAGGGTAAATGGACCAACCAGAACCACCCAAGACAAGTTCCAAGACAACCACTATTTTTGACGCAATTTACCCCAATTTGGGCACTTATTCTTGTCTAACATCCACCCAGAACCTCCCTGGAAGATTATTTTATAGAAAATGGTCAATATACATCTCCCCTCATATGAGACACAATTTCAGGGTAAATGGACAAACCAGAACCACTCAGGACCAGTTCCAACACAAGCACTCGTTGTCATAAAAGTGCCCATATTAGGCACATTGATTGTGGCATAACTTTACTTCACAACCACCCTGGAAGATCATTTTATACAGAATGGTCAATATACATCTCCCCTCATATGAGACAAAATTTCAGGGTAAATGGACCAACCAGAACCACCCAAGACAAGTTCCAAGACCACCACTATTTTTGACACAATTTACCCCAATTTGGGCACTTATTCTTGCCTAACATCCACCCAGAACCTCCCTGGAAGATTATTTTATAGAAAATGGTTGTCAAAGCTGGGTTGCCTCGACAATGATCTTCATACAGAGGAAGCAGCAAAACACGAGGTAGTTTTAAGCTCCCGGCCGAAGGAGGTTATCTGGACAGGGAGGCCTCTCGAAAAATGGTCGCCGCTCGGCCCTCTTCCTTTGTTCTTGGCTAGCCCCCTTGGCTAGCCCCCACCCTTCCTAAGAAGGGGTCAGCGCTCGGACAGAGCCAAGCGTCCACCTCGAGGTTCCCCATCCAGATACGCCGTCCAGTTGGTCGGTTATAGTATTTAATAGAAGTTTAGGCGGAGGCGGGACCAGAAAAAGGGGTGTGTATATACAAAGTGATGACAGGCCTTGACCTGTAGGTGTCAGTAAAAATTCTATTCTAGTAACTAAATTCATAAGAGTGCAAGATTAAATATAAGAATACAGTTCATATTTCACACTCGGCCAAAACATGCTTTTCAGCCTCTGAAAAGCACATTTTGGCCATAAAAACTGAAAATGTCCCCTGCAACCAAACGAACTGTCGGAGACACAAATCTACAATGGACATAGTGTAAAATGGTCCAATTCAAGTAAGTTATTCATTTGGCATCATTCGAAGTGATAGAAATTAAGTTTTAATGAAAATCATCATACTCGGCCAAAACATGCTTTTCAGCCCCTGAAAAGCACATTTTGGCCATAAAAACTGAAAATGTCCCCTGCAACCAAACGAACTGTCGGAGACACAAATCTACAATGGACAGAGTGTAAAATGGTCCAATTCAAGTAAGATATTCATTTGGCATCATTCGAATGGATAGAAATCAAGTTTTAATGAAAATTATCATATTCTGCCAAAACGTGCTTTTCAGCCCCTGAAAAGCACATTTTGGCCATAAAAACTGAATTTGTCCCCTGCAACCAAACGAACTGTCAGAGACACAAATCTACAATGGACATAGTGTAAAATGGTCCAATTCAAGTAAGTTATTCATTTGGCATCATTCGAATGGATAGTAATCAAGTTTTAATGAAAATTATCATACTCGGCCAAAACATGCTTTTCAGCCCCTGAAAAGCACATTTTGGCCATAAAAACTGAAAATGTCCCCTGCAACCAAACGAACTGTCAGAGATACAAATCTACAAAAGACATAGTGTAAAATGGTCCAATTCAAGTAAATTATTCATTTGGCATCATTCGAAGTGATAGAAATTAAGTTTTAATCAAAATTATCATACTCGGCCAAAACATGCTTTTCAGCCTCTGAAAAGCACATTTTGGCCATAAAAACTGAAAATGTCCCCTGCAACCAAACGAACTGTCAGAGATACAAATCTACAAAGGACATAGTGTAAAATGGTCCAATTCAAGTAAATTATTCATTTGGCATCATTCGAAGTGATAGAAATTAAGTTTTAATCAAAATTATCATACTCGGCCAAAACATGCTTTTCAGCCTCTGAAAAGCATATTTTGGCCATAAAAACTGAAAATGTCCCCTGCAACCAAACGAACTGTCGGAGACACAAATCTACAATGGACATAGTGTAAAATGGTCCAATTCAAGTAAGTTATTCATTTGGCATCATTCGAAGTGATAGAAATCAAGTTTTAATGAAAATTATCATACTCAGCCAAAACATGCTTTTCAGCCCCTGAAAAGCACATTTTGGCCATAAAAACTGAATATGTCCCCTGCAACCAAACGAACTGTCAGAGACACAAATCTACAGTGTAAAATGGTCCAATTCAAGTAAGTTATTCATTTGGCATCATTCGAATGGATAGTAATCAAGTTTTAATGAAAATTATCATACTCGGCCAAAACATGCTTTTCAGCCCCTGAAAAGCACATTTTGGCCATAAAAACTGAAAATGTCCCCTGCAACCAAACGAACTGTCAGAGATACAAATCTACAAAAGACATAGTGTAAAATGGTCCAATTCAAGTAAATTATTCATTTGGCATCATTCGAAGTGATAGAAATTAAGTTTTAATCAAAATTATCATACTCGGCCAAAACATGCTTTTCAGCCTCTGAAAAGCACATTTTGGCCATAAAAACTGAAAATGTCCCCTGCAACCAAACGAACTGTCAGAGATACAAATCTACAAAGGACATAGTGCAAAATGGTCCAATTCAAGTAAATTATTCATTTGGCATCATTCGAAGTGATAGAAATTAAGTTTTAATCAAAATTATCATACTCGGCCAAAACATGCTTTTCAGCCTCTGAAAAGCACATTTTGGCCATAAAAACTGAAAATGTCCCCTGCAACCAAACGAACTGTCGGAGACACAAATCTACAATGGACATAGTGTAAAATGGTCCAATTCAAGTAAGTTATTCATTTGGCATCATTCGAAGTGATAGAAATTAAGTTTTAATCAAAATTATCATACTCGGCCAAAACATGCTTTTCAGGCTCTGAAAAGCACATTTTGGCCATAAAAACTGAAAATGTCCCCTGCAACCAAACGAACTGTCGGAGACACAAATCTACAATGGACATAGTGTAAAATGGTCCAATTCAAGTAAGTTATTCATTTGGCATCATTCGAATGGATAGAAATCAAGTTTTAATGAAAATTATCATACTCTGCCAAAACGTGCTTTTCAGCCCCTGAAAAGCACATTTTGGCCTTAAAAACTGAATATGTCCCCTGCAACCAAACGAACTGTCAGAGACACATATCTACAATGGACATAGTGTAAAATGGTCCAATTCAAGTAAGTTATTCATTTGGCATCATTCGAATGGATAGAAATCAAGTTTTAATGAAAATTATCATACTCTGCCAAAACGTTCTTTTCAGCCCCTGAAAAGCACATTTTGGCCTTAAAAACTGAATATGAACCCTGCAACCAAACGAACTGTCAGAGACACAAATCTACAATGGACATAGTGTAAAATGGTCCAATTCAAGTAAATTATTCATTTGGCATCATTCGAAGTGATAGAAATTAAGTTTTAATGAAAATTATCATACTCGGCCAAAACATGCTTTTCAGCCTCTGAAAAGCACATTTTGGCCATAAAAACTGAAAATGTCCCCTGCAACCAAACGAACTGTCGGAGACACAAATCTACAATGGACAGAGTGTAAAATGGTCCAATTCAAGTAAGATATTCATTTGGCATCATTCGAATGGATAGAAATCAAGTTTTAATTAAAATTATCATATTCTGCCAAAACGTGCTTTTCAGCCCCTGAAAAGCACATTTTGGCCATAAAAACTGAATTTGTCCCCTGCAACCAAACGAACTGTCAGAGACACAAATCTACAATGGACATAGTGTAAAATGGTCCAATTCAAGTAAGTTATTCATTTGGCATCATTCGAATGGATAGTAATCAAGTTTTAATGAAAATTATCATACTCGGCCAAAACATGCTTTTCAGCCCCTGAAAAGCACATTTTGGCCATAAAAACTGAAAATGTCCTCTGCAACCAAACGAACTGTCAGAGATACAAATCTACAAAAGACATAGTGTAAAATGGTCCAATTCAAGTAAATTATTCATTTGGCATCATTCGAAGTGATAGAAATTAAGTTTTAATCAAAATTATCATACTCGGCCAAAACATGCTTTTCAGCCTCTGAAAAGCACATTTTGGCCATAAAAACTGAAAATGTCCCCTGCAACCAAACGAACTGTCAGAGATACAAATCTACAAAGGACATAGTGCAAAATGGTCCAATTCAAGTAAATTATTCATTTGGCATCATTCGAAGTGATAGAAATTAAGTTTTAATCAAAATTATCATACTCGGCCAAAACATGCTTTTCAGCCTCTGAAAAGCACATTTTGGCCATAAAAACTGAAAATGTCCCCTGCAACCAAACGAACTGTCGGAGACACAAATCTACAATGGACATAGTGTAAAATGGTCCAATTCAAGTAAGTTATTCATTTGGCATCATTCGAAGTGATAGAAATTAAGTTTTAATCAAAATTATCATACTCGGCCAAAACATGCTTTTCAGCCTCTGAAAAGCACATTTTGGCCATAAAAACTGAAAATGTCCCCTGCAACCAAACGAACTGTCGGAGACACAAATCTACAATGGACATAGTGTAAAATGGTCCAATTCAAGTAAGTTATTCATTTGGCATCATTCGAATGGATAGAAATCAAGTTTTAATGAAAATTATCATACTCTGCCAAAACGTGCTTTTCAGCCCCTGAAAGCACATTTTGGCCTTAAAAACTGAATATGTCCCCTGCAACCAAACGAACTGTCAGAGACACATATCTACAATGGACATAGTGTAAAATGGTCCAATTCAAGTAAGTTATTCATTTGGCATCATTCGAATGGATAGAAATCAAGTTTTAATGAAAATTATCATACTCTGCCAAAACGTGCTTTTCAGCCCCTGAAAAGCACATTTTGGCCTTAAAAACTGAATATGAACCCTGCAACCAAACGAACTGTCAGAGACACAAATCTACAATGGACATAGTGTAAAATGGTCCAATTCAAGTAAATTATTCATTTGGCATCATTCGAAGTGATAGAAATTAAGTTTTAATGAAAATTATCATACTCGGCCAAAACATGCTTTTCAGCCTCTGAAAAGCACATTTTGGCCATAAAAACTGAAAATGTCCCCTGCAACCAAACGAACTGTCGGAGACACAAATCTACAATGGACAGAGTGTAAAATGGTCCAATTCAAGTAAGATATTCATTTGGCATCATTCGAATGGATAGAAATCAAGTTTTAATTAAAATTATCATATTCTGCCAAAACGTGCTTTTCAGCCCCTGAAAAGCACATTTTGGCCATAAAAACTGAATTTGTCCCCTGCAACCAAACGAACTGTCAGAGACACAAATCTACAATGGACATAGTGTAAAATGGTCCAATTCAAGTAAGTTATTCATTTGGCATCATTCGAATGGATAGTAATCAAGTTTTAATGAAAATTATCATACTCGGCCAAAACATGCTTTTCAGCCCCTGAAAAGCACATTTTGGCCATAAAAACTGAAAATGTCCCCTGCAACCAAACGAACTGTCAGAGATACAAATCTACAAAAGACATAGTGTAAAATGGTCCAATTCAAGTAAATTATTCATTTGGCATCATTCGAAGTGATAGAAATTAAGTTTTAATCAAAATTATCATACTCGGCCAAAACATGCTTTTCAGCCTCTGAAAAGCACATTTTGGCCATAAAAACTGAAAATGTCCCCTGCAACCAAACGAACTGTCAGAGATACAAATCTACAAAGGACATAGTGTAAAATGGTCCAATTCAAGTAAGTTATTCATTTGGCATCATTCGAATGGATAGAAATCAAGTTTTAATGAAAATTATCATACTCTGCCAAAACGTGCTTTTCAGCCCCTGAAAAGCACATTTAGGCCTTAAAAACTGAATATGTCCCCTGCAACCAAACGAACTGTCAGAGACACAAATCTACAATGGACATAGTGTAAAATGGTCCAATTCAAGCAAATTATTCATTTGGCATCATTCGAATGGATAGAAATCAAGTTTTAATGAAAATTATCATACTCGGCCAAAACTTGCTTTTCAGCCCCTGAAAAGCACATTTTGGCCTTAAAAACTGAATATGTCCCCTGCAACCAAACGAACTGTCAGAGACACAAATCTACAATGGACATAGTGTAAAATGGTCCAATTCAAGCAAATTATTCATTTGGCATCATTCGAAGTGATAGAAATAAAGTTTTAATGAAAATTATCATACTCGGCCAAAACATGCTTTTCAGCCCCTGAAAAGCACATTTTGGCCATAAAAACGGAAAATGTCCCCTGCAACCAAACGAACTGTCAGAGATACAAATCTACAAAGGACATAGTGTAAAATGGTCCAATTCAAGTAAATTATTCATTTGGCATCATTTGAAGTGATAGAAATCAAGTTTTAATGAAAATTATCATACTCGGCCAAAACATGCTTTTCAGACCCTGAAAAGCACATTTTGGCCATAAAAACTGAATTTGTCCCCTGCAACCAAACGAACTGTCAGAGACACAAATCTACAATGGACATAGTGTAAAATGGTCCAATTCAAGTAAGTTATTCATTTGGCATCATTCGAATGGATAGAAATCAAGTTTTAATGAAAATTATCATACTCTGCCAAAACGTGCTTTTCAGCCCCTGAAAAGCACATTTTGGCCATAAAAACTGAATATGTCCCCTGCAACCAAACGAACTGTCAGAGACACAAATCTACAATGGACATAGTGTAAAATGGTCCAATTCAAGTAAGTTATTCATTTGGCATCATTCAAATGGATAGTAATCAAGTTTTAATGAAAATTATCATACTCGGCCAAAACATGCTTTTCAGCCCCTGAAAAGCACATTTTGGCCATAAAAACTGAAAATGTCCCCTGCAACCAAACGAACTGTCAGAGATACAAATCTACAAAGGACATAGTGTAAAATGGTCCAATTCAAGTAAATTATTCATTTGGCATCATTCGAAGTGATAGAAATTAAGTTTTAATCAAAATTATCATACTCGGCCAAAACATGCTTTTCAGCCTCTGAAAAGCACATTTTGGCCATAAAAACTGAAAATGTCCCCTGCAACCAAACGAACTGTCGGAGACACAAATCTACAATGGACATAGTGTAAAATGGTCCAATTCAAGTAAATTATTCATTTGGCATCATTCGAAGTGATAGAAATCAAGTTTTAATGAAAATTATCATACTCGGCCAAAACATGCTTTTCAGCCTCTGAAAAGCACATTTTGGCCATAAAAACTGAAAATGTCCCCTGCAACCAAACGAACTGTCGGAGACACAAATCTACAATGGACATAGTGTAAAATGGTCCAATTCAAGTAAGTTATTCATTTGGCATCATTCGAATGGATAGAAATCAAGTTTTAATGAAAATTATCATACTCTGCCAAAACGTGCTTTTCAGCCCCTGAAAAGCACATTTTGGCCATAAAAACTGAATATGTCCCCTGCAACCAAACGAACTGTCAGAGACACAAATCTACAATGGACATAGTGTAAAATGGTCCAATTCAAGTAAATTATTCATTTGGCATCATTCGAAGTGATAGAAATCAAGTTTTAATGAAAATTATCATACTCGGCCAAAACATGCTTTTCAGCATCTGAAAAGCACATTTTGGCCATAAAAACTGAAAATGTCCCCTGCAACCAAACGAACTGTCGGAGACACAAATCTACAATGGACATAGTGTAAAATGGTCCAATTCAAGTAAGTTATTCATTTGGCATCATTCGAAGTGATAGAAATCAAGTTTTAATGAAAATTATCATACTCGGCCAAAACATGCTTTTCAGCCCCTGAAAAGCACATTTTGGCCATAAAAACTTAATATGTCCCCTGCAACCAAACGAACTGTCAGAGACACAAATCTACAATGGACATAGTGTAAAATGGTCCAATTCAAGTAAATTATTCATTTGGCATCATTCGAAGTTATAGAAATTAAGTTTTAATGAAAATTATCATACTCGGCCAAAACATGCTTTTCAGCCCCTGAAAAGCACATTTTGGCCATAAAAACTGAAAATGTCCCCTGCAACCAAACGAACTGTCAGAGATACAAATCTACAAAGGACATAGTGTAAAATGGTCCAATTCAAGTAAATTATTCATTTGGCATCATTCGAAGTGATAGAAATTAAGTTTTAATCAAAATTATCATACTCGGCCAAAACATGCTTTTCAGCCTTTGAAAAGCACATTTTGGCCATAAAAACTGAAAATGTCCCCTGCAACCAAACGAACTGTCGGAGACACAAATCTACAATGGACATAGTGTAAAATGGTCCAATTCAAGTAAGTTATTCATTTGGCATCATTCGAAGTGATAGAAATCAAGTTTTAATGAAAATTATCATACTCAGCCAAAACATGCTTTTCAGCCCCTGAAAAGCACATTTTGGCCATAAAAACTGTATATGTCCCCTGCAACCAAACGAACTGTCAGAGACACAAATCTACAATGGACATAGTGTAAAATGGTCCAATTCAAGTAAGTTATTCATTTGGCATCATTCGAATGGATAGAAATCAAGTTTTAATGAAAATTATCATACTCTGCCAAAACGTGCTTTTCAGCCCCTGAAAAGCACATTTTGGCCTTAAAAACTGAATATGTCCCCTGCAACCAAACGAACTGTCAGAGACACAAATCTACAATGGACATAGTGTAAAATGGTCCAATTCAAGTAAATTATTCATTTGGCATCATTCGAAGTGATAGAAATTAAGTTTTAATGAAAATTATCATACTCGGCCAAAACATGCTTTTCAGCCTCTGAAAAGCACATTTTGGCCATAAAAACTGAAAATGTCCCCTGCAACCAAACGAACTGTCGGAGACACAAATCTACAATGGACATAGTGTAAAATGGTCCAATTCAAGTAAGTTATTCATTTGGCATCATTCGAAGTGATAGAAATTAAGTTTTAATGAAAATCATCATACTCGGCCAAAACATGCTTTTCAGCCCCTGAAAAGCACATTTTGGCCATAAAAACTGAAAATGTCCCCTGCAACCAAACGAACTGTCGGAGACACAAATCTACAATGGACAGAGTGTAAAATGGTCCAATTCAAGTAAGATATTCATTTGGCATCATTCGAATGGATAGAAATCAAGTTTTAATGAAAATTATCATATTCTGCCAAAACGTGCTTTTCAGCCCCTGAAAAGCACATTTTGGCCATAAAAACTGAATTTGTCCCCTGCAACCAAACGAACTGTCAGAGACACAAATCTACAATGGACATAGTGTAAAATGGTCCAATTCAAGTAAGTTATTCATTTGGCATCATTCGAATGGATAGTAATCAAGTTTTAATGAAAATTATCATACTCGGCCAAAACATGCTTTTCAGCCCCTGAAAAGCACATTTTGGCC
Source organism: Stigmatopora argus (assembly GCF_051989625.1). Classification (NCBI taxonomy): domain Eukaryota; kingdom Metazoa; phylum Chordata; class Actinopteri; order Syngnathiformes; family Syngnathidae; genus Stigmatopora; species Stigmatopora argus. Next base: position 260,264 of record NW_027520048.1, read on the forward strand.
ATAAAAACTGAAAATGTCCCCTAAAACCAAACGAACTGTCAGAGATACAAATCTACAAAAGACATAGTGTAAAATGGTCCAATTCAAGTAAATTATTCATTTGGCATCATTCGAAGTGATAGAAATTAAGTTTTAATCAAAATTATCATACTCGGCCAAAACATGCTTTTCAGCCTCTGAAAAGCACATTTTGGCCATAAAAACTGAAAATGTCCCCTGCAACCAAACGAACTGTCAGAGATACAAATCTACAAAGGACATAGTGCAAAATGGTCCAATTCAAGTAAATTATTCATTTGGCATCATTCGAAGTGATAGAAATTAAGTTTTAATCAAAATTATCATACTCGGCCAAAACATGCTTTTCAGCCTCTGAAAAGCACATTTTGGCCATAAAAACTGAAAATGTCCCCTGCAACCAAACGAACTGTCGGAGACACAAATCTACAATGGACATGGTGTAAAATGGTCCAATTCAAGTAAGTTATTCATTTGGCATCATTCGAAGTGATAGAAATTAAGTTTTAATCAAAATTATCATACTCGGCCAAAACATGCTTTTCAGCCTCTGAAAAGCACATTTTGGCCATAAAAACTGAAAATGTCCCCTGCAACCAAACGAACTGTCGGAGACACAAATCTACAATGGACATAGTGTAAAATGGTCCAATTCAAGTAAGTTATTCATTTGGCATCATTCGAATGGATAGAAATCAAGTTTTAATGAAAATTATCATACTCTGCCAAAACGTGCTTTTCAGCCCCTGAAAAGCACATTTTGGCCTTAAAAACTGAATATGTCCCCTGCAACCAAACGAACTGTCAGAGACACAAATCTACAATGGACATAGTGTAAAATGGTCAAATTCAAGCAAATTATTCATTTGGCATCATTCGAATGGATAGAAATCAAGTTTTAATGAAAATTATCATACTCGGCCAAAACTTGCTTTTCAGCCCCTGAAAAGCACATTTTGGCCTTAAAAACTGAATATGTCCCCTGCAACCAAACGAACTGTCAGAGACACAAATCTACAATGGACATAGTGTAAAATGGTCCAATTCAAGTAAGTTATTCATTTGGCATCATTCGAAGTGATAGAAATTAAGTTTTAATCAAAATTATCATACTCGGCCAAAACATGCTTTTCAGCCTCTGAAAAGCACATTTTGGCCATAAAAACTGAAAATGTCCCCTGCAACCAAACGAACTGTCGGAGACACAAATCTACAATGGACATAGTGTAAAATGGTCCAATTCAAGTAAGTTATTCATTTGGCATCATTCGAATGGATAGAAATTAAGTTTTAATGAAAATTATCATACTCTGCCAAAACGTGCTTTTCAGCCCCTGAAAAGCACATTTTGGCCTTAAAAACTGAATATGTCCCCTGCAACCAAACGAACTGTCAGAGACACAAATCTACAATGGACATAGTGTAAAATGGTCCAATTCAAGCAAATTATTCATTTGGCATCATTCGAATGGATAGAAATCAAGTTTTAATGAAAATTATCATACTCGGCCAAAACTTGCTTTTCAGCCCCTGAAAAGCACATTTTGGCCTTAAAAACTGAATATGTCCCCTGCAACCAAACGAACTGTCAGAGACACAAATCTACAATGGACATAGTGTAAAATGGTCCAATTCAAGCAAATTATTCATTTGGCATCATTCGAAGTGATAGAAATAAAGTTTTAATGAAAATTATCATACTCGGCAAAAACATGCTTTTCAGCCCCTGAAAAGCACATTTTGGCCATAAAAACGGAAAATGTCCCCTGCAACCAAACGAACTGTCAGAGATACAAATCTACAAAGGACATAGTGTAAAATGGTCCAATTCAAGTAAATTATTCATTTGGCATCATTCGAAGTGATAGAAATCAAGTTTTAATGAAAATTATCATACTCAGCCAAAACATGCTTTTCAGCCCCTGAAAAGCACATTTTGGCCATAAAAACTGTATATGTCCCCTGCAACCAAACGAACTGTCAGAGACACAAATCTACAATGGACATAGTGTAAAATGGTCCAATTCAAGTAAGTTATTCATTTGGCATCATTCGAATGGATAGAAATCAAGTTTTAATGAAAATTATCATACTCTGCCAAAACGTGCTTTTCAGCCCCTGAAAAGCACATTTTGTCCTTAAAAACTGAATATGTCCCCTGCAACCAAACGAACTGTCAGAGACACAAATCTACAATGGACATAGTGTAAAATGGTCCAATTCAAGTAAATTATTCATTTGGCATCATTCGAAGTGATAGAAATCAAGTTTTAATGAAAATTATCATACTCGGCCAAAACATGCTTTTCAGCCTCTGAAAAGCACATTTTGGCCATAAAAACTGAAAATGTCCCCTGCAACCAAACGAACTGTCGGAGACACAAATCTACAATGGACATAGTGTAAAATGGTCCAATTCAAGTAAGTTATTCATTTGGCATCATTCGAAGTGATAGAAATTAAGTTTTAATGAAAATCATCATACTCGGCCAAAACATGCTTTTCAGCCCCTGAAAAGCACATTTTGGCCATAAAAACTGAAAATGTCCCCTGCAACCAAACGAACTGTCGGAAACACAAATCTACAATGGACAGAGTGTAAAATGGTCCAATTCAAGTAAGATATTCATTTGGCATCATTCGAATGGATAGAAATCAAGTTTTAATGAAAATTATCATATTCTGCCAAAACGTGCTTTTCAGCCCCTGAAAAGCACATTTTGGCCATAAAAACTGAATTTGTCCCCTGCAACCAAACGAACTGTCAGAGACACAAATCTACAATGGACATAGTGTAAAATGGTCCAATTCAAGTAAGTTATTCATTTGGCATCATTCGAATGGATAGTAATCAAGTTTTAATGAAAATTATCATACTCGGCCAAAACTTTCTTTTCAGCCTCTGAAAAGCACATTTTGGCCATAAAAACTGAAAATGTCCCCTGCAACCAAACGAACTGTCAGAGATACAAATCTACAAAGGACATAGTGTAAAATGGTCCAATTCAAGTAAATTATTCATTTGGCATCATTCGAAGTGATAGAAATTAAGTTTTAATCAAAATTATCTTACTCGGCCAAAACATGCTTTTCAGCCTCTGAAAAGCACATTTTGGCCATAAAAACTGAAAATGTCCCCTGCAACCAAACGAACTGTCGGAGACACAAATCTACAATGGACATAGTGTAAAATGGTCCAATTCAAGTAAGTTATTCATTTGGCATCATTCGAAGTGATAGAAATCAAGTTTTAATGAAAATTATCATACTCAGCCAAAACATGCTTTTCAGCCCCTGAAAAGCACATTTTGGCCATAAAAACTGTATATGTCCCCTGCAACCAAACGAACTGTCAGAGACACAAATCTACAATGGACATAGTGTAAAATGGTCCAATTCAAGTAAATTATTCATTTGGCATCATTCGAAGTGATAGAAATCAAGTTTTAATGAAAATTATCATACTCGGCCAAAACATGCTTTTCAGCCTCTGAAAAGCACATTTTGGCCATAAAAACTGAAAATGTCCCCTGCAACCAAACGAACTGTCGGAGACACAAATCTACAATGGACATAGTGTAAAATGGTCCAATTCAAGTAAGTTATTCATTTGGCATCATTCGAAGTGATAGAAATTAAGTTTTAATGAAAATCATCATACTCGGCCAAAACATGCTTTTCAGCCCCTGAAAAGCACATTTTGGCCATAAAAACTGAAAATGTCCCCTGCAACCAAACGAACTGTCGGAAACACAAATCTACAATGGACAGAGTGTAAAATGGTCCAATTCAAGTAAGATATTCATTTGGCATCATTCGAATGGATAGAAATCAAGTTTTAATGAAAATTATCATATTCTGCCAAAACGTGCTTTTCAGCCCCTGAAAAGCACATTTTGGCCATAAAAACTGAATTTGTCCCCTGCAACCAAACGAACTGTCAGAGACACAAATCTACAATGGACATAGTGTAAAATGGTCCAATTCAAGTAAGTTATTCATTTGGCATCATTCGAATGGATAGTAATCAAGTTTTAATGAAAATTATCATACTCGGCCAAAACTTTCTTTTCAGCCTCTGAAAAGCACATTTTGGCCATAAAAACTGAAAATGTCCCCTGCAACCAAACGAACTGTCAGAGATACAAATCTACAAAGGACATAGTGTAAAATGGTCCAATTCAAGTAAATTATTCATTTGGCATCATTCGAAGTGATAGAAATTAAGTTTTAATCAAAATTATCTTACTCGGCCAAAACATGCTTTTCAGCCTCTGAAAAGCACATTTTGGCCATAAAAACTGAAAATGTCCCCTGCAACCAAACGAACTGTCGGAGACACAAATCTACAATGGACATAGTGTAAAATGGTCCAATTCAAGTAAGTTATTCATTTGGCATCATTCGAAGTGATAGAAATCAAGTTTTAATGAAAATTATCATACTCTGCCAAAACGTGCTTTTCAGCCCCTGAAAAGCACATTTTGGCCTTAAAAACTGAATATGTCCCCTGCAACCAAACGAACTGTCAGAGACACAAATCTACAATGGACATAGTGTAAAATGGTCCAATTCAAGTAAATTATTCATTTGGCATCATTCGAAGTGATAGAAATTAAGTTTTAATGAAAATTATCATACTCGGCCAAAACATGCTTTTCAGCCTCTGAAAAGCACATTTTGGCCATAAAAACTGAAAATGTCCCCTGCAACCAAACGAACTGTCGGAGACACAAATCTACAATGGACAGAGTGTAAAATGGTCCAATTCAAGTAAGATATTCATTTGGCATCATTCGAATGGATAGAAATCAAGTTTTAATGAAAATTATCATATTCTGCCAAAACGTGCTTTTCAGCCCCTGAAAAGCACATTTTGGCCATAAAAACTGAATTTGTCCCCTGCAACCAAACGAACTGTCAGAGACACAAATCTACAATGGACATAGTGTAAAATGGTCCAATTCAAGTAAGTTATTCATTTGGCATCATTCGAATGGATAGTAATCAAGTTTTAATGAAAATTATCATACTCGGCAAAACATGCTTTTCAGCCCCTGAAAAGCACATTTTGGCCATAAAAACTGAAAATGTCCCCTGCAACCAAACGAACTGTCAGAGATACAAATCTACAAAAGACATAGTGTAAAATGGTCCAATTCAAGTAAATTATTCATTTGGCATCATTCGAAGTGATAGAAATTAAGTTTTAATCAAAATTATCATACTCGGCCAAAACATGCTTTTCAGCCTCTGAAAAGCACATTTTGGCCATAAAAACTGAAAATGTCCCCTGCAACCAAACGAACTGTCAGAGATACAAATCTACAAAGGACATAGTGCAAAATGGTCCAATTCAAGTAAATTATTCATTTGGCATCATTCGAAGTGATAGAAATTAAGTTTTAATCAAAATTATCATACTCGGCCAAAACATGCTTTTCAGCCTCTGAAAAGCACATTTTGGCCATAAAAACTGAAAATGTCCCCTGCAACCAAACGAACTGTCGGAGACACAAATCTACAATGGACATAGTGTAAAATGGTCCAATTCAAGTAAATTATTCATTTGGCATCATTTGAAGTGATAGAAATCAAGTTTTAATGAAAATTATCATACTCGGCCAAAACATGCTTTTCAGCCCCTGAAAAGCACATTTTGGCCATAAAAACTGAATTTGTCCCCTGCAACCAAACGAACTGTCAGAGACACAAATCTACAATGGACATAGTGTAAAATGGTCCAATTCAAGTAAGTTATTCATTTGGCATCATTCGAATGGATAGAAATCAAGTTTTAATGAAAATTATCATACTCTGCCAAAACGTTCTTTTCAGCCCCTGAAAAGCACATTTTGGCCATAAAAACTGAATATGTCCCCTGCAACCAAACGAACTGTCAGAGACACAAATCTACAATGGACATAGTGTAAAATGGTCCAATTCAAGTAAGTTATTCATTTGGCATCATTCAAATGGATAGTAATCAAGTTTTAATGAAAATTATCATACTCGGCCAAAACATGCTTTTCAGCCCCTGAAAAGCACATTTTGGCCATAAAAACTGAAAATGTCCCCTGCAACCAAACGAACTGTCAGAGATACAAATCTACAAAGGACATAGTGTAAAATGGTCCAATTCAAGTAAATTATTCATTTGGCATCATTCGAAGTGATAGAAATTAAGTTTTAATCAAAATTATCATACTCGGCCAAAACATGCTTTTCAGCCTCTGAAAAGCACATTTTTGCCATAAAAACTGAAAATGTCCCCTGCAACCAAACGAACTGTCGGAGACACAAATCTACAATGGACATAGTGTAAAATGGTCCAATTCAAGTAAATTATTCATTTGGCATCATTCGAAGTGATAGAAATCAAGTTTTAATGAAAATTATCATACTCGTCCAAAACATGCTTTTCAGCCTCTGAAAAGCACATTTTGGCCATAAAAACTGAAAATGTCCCCTGCAACCACACGAACTGTCGGAGACACAAATCTACAATGGACATAGTGTAAAATGGTCCAATTCAAGTAAGTTATTCATTTGGCATCATTCGAATGGATAGAAATCAAGTTTTAATGAAAATTATCATACTCTGCCAAAACGTGCTTTTCAGCCCCTGAAAAGCACATTTTGGCCATAAAAACTGAATATGTCCCCTGCAACCAAACGAACTGTCAGAGACACAAATCTACAATGGACATAGTGTAAAATGGTCCAATTCAAGTAAATTATTCATTTGGCATCATTCGAAGTGATAGAAATCAAGTTTTAATGAAAATTATCATACTCGGCCAAAACATGCTTTTCAGCCTCTGAAAAGCACATTTTGGCCATAAAAACTGAAAATGTCCCCTGCAACCAAACGAACTGTCGGAGACACAAATCTACAATGGAAATAGTGTAGAATGGTCCAATTCAAGTAAGTTATTCATTTGGCATCATTCGAAGTGATAGAAATCAAGTTTTAATGAAAATTATCATACTCGGCCAAAACATGCTTTTCAGCCCCTGAAAAGCACATTTTGGCCATAAAAACTGAAAATGTCCCCTGCAACCAAACGAACTGTCGGAGACAAAAATCTACAATGGACATAGTGTAAAATGGTCCAATTCAAGTAAGTTATTCATTTGGCATCATTCGAAGTGATAGAAATCAAGTTTTAATGAAAATTATCATACTCGGCCAAAACATGCTTTTCAGCCCCTGAAAAGCACATTTTGGCCATAAAAACTTAATATGTCCCCTGCAACCAAACGAACTGTCAGAGACAAAAATCTACAATGGACATAGTGTAAAATGGTCCAATTCAAGTAAATTATTCATTTGGCATCATTCGAAGTGATAGAAATTAAGTTTTAATCAAAATTATCATACTCGGCCAAAACATGCTTTTCAGCCTCTGAAAAGCACATTTTGGCCATAAAAACTGAAAATGTCCCCTGCAACCAAACGAACTGTCAGAGATACAAATCTACAAAGGACATAGTGCAAAATGGTCCAATTCAAGTAAATTATTCATTTGGCATCATTCGAAGTGATAGAAATTAAGTTTTAATCAAAATTATCATACTCGGCCAAAACATGCTTTTCAGCCTCTGAAAAGCACATTTTGGCCATAAAAACTGAAAATGTCCCCTGCAACCAAACGAACTGTCGGAGACACAAATCTACAATGGACATAGTGTAAAATGGTCCAATTCAAGTAAATTATTCATTTGGCATCATTTGAAGTGATAGAAATCAAGTTTTAATGAAAATTATCATACTCGTCCAAAACATGCTTTTCAGCCTCTGAAAAGCACATTTTGGCCATAAAAACTGAAAATGTCCCCTGCAACCAAACGAACTGTCGGAGACACAAATCTACAATGGACATAGTGTAAAATGGTCCAATTCAAGTAAGTTATTCATTTGGCATCATTCGAATGGATAGAAATCAAGTTTTAATGAAAATTATCATACTCTGCCAAAACGTGCTTTTCAGCCCCTGAAAAGCACATTTTGGCCATAAAAACTGAATATGTCCCCTGCAACCAAACGAACTGTCAGAGACACAAATCTACAATGGACATAGTGTAAAATGGTCCAATTCAAGTAAATTATTCATTTGGCATCATTCGAAGTGATAGAAATCAAGTTTTAATGAAAATTATCATACTCGGCCAAAACATGCTTTTCAGCCTCTGAAAAGCACATTTTGGCCATAAAAACTGAAAATGTCCCCTGCAACCAAACGAACTGTCGGAGACACAAATCTACAATGGAAATAGTGTAGAATGGTCCAATTCAAGTAAGTTATTCATTTGGCATCATTCGAAGTGATAGAAATCAAGTTTTAATGAAAATTATCATACTCGGCCAAAACATGCTTTTCAGCCCCTGAAAAGCACATTTTGGCCATAAAAACTGAAAATGTCCCCTGCAACCAAACGAACTGTCGGAGACAAAAATCTACAATGGACATAGTGTAAAATGGTCCAATTCAAGTAAGTTATTCATTTGGCATCATTCGAAGTGATAGAAATCAAGTTTTAATGAAAATTATCATACTCGGCCAAAACATGCTTTTCAGCCCCTGAAAAGCACATTTTGGCCATAAAAACTTAATATGTCCCCTGCAACCAAACGAACTGTCAGAGACAAAAATCTACAATGGACATAGTGTAAAATGGTCCAATTCAAGTAAATTATTCATTTGGCATCATTCGAAGTGATAGAAATTAAGTTTTAATCAAAATTATCATACTCGGCCAAAACATGCTTTTCAGCCTCTGAAAAGCACATTTTGGCCATAAAAACTGAAAATGTCCCCTGCAACCAAACGAACTGTCAGAGATACAAATCTACAAAGGACATAGTGCAAAATGGTCCAATTCAAGTAAATTATTCATTTGGCATCATTCGAAGTGATAGAAATTAAGTTTTAATCAAAATTATCATACTCGGCCAAAACATGCTTTTCAGCCTCTGAAAAGCACATTTTGGCCATAAAAACTGAAAATGTCCCCTGCAACCAAACGAACTGTCGGAGACACAAATCTACAATGGACATAGTGTAAAATGGTCCAATTCAAGTAAATTATTCATTTGGCATCATTTGAAGTGATAGAAATCAAGTTTTAATGAAAATTATCATACTCGGCCAAAACATGCTTTTCAGCCCCTGAAAAGCACATTTTGGCCATAAAAACTGAATTTGTCCCCTGCAACCAAACGAACTGTCAGAGACACAAATCTACAATGGACATAGTGTAAAATGGTCCAATTCAAGTAAGTTATTCATTTGGCATCATTCGAATGGATAGAAATCAAGTTTTAATGAAAATTATCATACTCTGCCAAAACGTTCTTTTCAGCCCCTGAAAAGCACATTTTGGCCATAAAAACTGAATATGTCCCCTGCAACCAAACGAACTGTCAGAGACACAAATCTACAATGGACATAGTGTAAAATGGTCCAATTCAAGTAAGTTATTCATTTGGCATCATTCAAATGGATAGTAATCAAGTTTTAATGAAAATTATCATACTCGGCCAAAACATGCTTTTCAGCCCCTGAAAAGCACATTTTGGCCATAAAAACTGAAAATGTCCCCTGCAACCAAACGAACTGTCAGAGATACAAATCTACAAAGGACATAGTGTAAAATGGTCCAATTCAAGTAAATTATTCATTTGGCATCATTCGAAGTGATAGAAATTAAGTTTTAATCAAAATTATCATACTCGGCCAAAACATGCTTTTCAGCCTCTGAAAAGCACATTTTGGCCATAAAAACTGAAAATGTCCCCTGCAACCAAACGAACTGTCGGAGACACAAATCTACAATGGACATAGTGTAAAATGGTCCAATTCAAGTAAATTATTCATTTGGCATCATTCGAAGTGATAGAAATCAAGTTTTAATGAAAATTATCATACTCGTCCAAAACATGCTTTTCAGCCTCTGAAAAGCACATTTTGGCCATAAAAACTGAAAATGTCCCCTGCAACCAAACGAACTGTCGGAGACACAAATCTACAATGGACATAGTGTAAAATGGTCCAATTCAAGTAAGTTATTCATTTGGCATCATTCGAATGGATAGAAATCAAGTTTTAATGAAAATTATCATACTCTGCCAAAACGTGCTTTTCAGCCCCTGAAAAGCACATTTTGGCCATAAAAACTGAATATGTCCCCTGCAACCAAACGAACTGTCAGAGACACAAATCTACAATGGACATAGTGTAAAATGGTCCAATTCAAGTAAATTATTCATTTGGCATCATTCGAAGTGATAGAAATCAAGTTTTAATGAAAATTATCATACTCGGCCAAAACATGCTTTTCAGCCTCTGAAAAGCACATTTTGGCCATAAAAACTGAAAATGTCCCCTGCAACCAAACGAACTGTCGGAGACACAAATCTACAATGGAAATAGTGTAGAATGGTCCAATTCAAGTAAGTTATTTATTTGGCATCATTCGAAGTGATAGAAATCAAGTTTTAATGAAAATTATCATACTCGGCCAAAACATGCTTTTCAGCCCCTGAAAAGCACATTTTGGCCATAAAAACTTAATATGTCCCCTGCAACCAAACGAACTGTCAGAGACAAAAATCTACAATGGACATAGTGTAAAATGGTCCAATTCAAGTAAATTATTCATTTGGCATCATTCGAAGTTATAGAAATTAAGTTTTAATGAAAATTATCATACTCGGCCAAAACATGCTTTTCAGCCTCTGAAAAGCACATTTTGGCCATAAAAACTGAAAATGTCCCCTGCAACCAAACGAACTGTCGGAGACACAAATCTACAATGGACATAGTGTAAAATGGTCCAATTCAAGTAAGTTATTCATTTGGCATCATTCGAAGTGATAGAAATCAAGTTTTAATGAAAATTACCATACTCGGCCAAAACATGCTTTTCAGCCCCTGAAAAGCACATTTTGGCCTTAAAAACTGAATATGTCCCCTGCAACCAAACGAACTGTCAGAGACACAAATCTACAATGGACATAGTGTAAAATGGTCCAATTCAAGTAAGTTATTCATTTGGCATCATTCGAATGGATAGTAATCAAGTTTTAATGAAAATTATCATACTCGGCCAAAACATGCTTTTCAGCCCCTGAAAAGCACATTTTGGCCATAAAAACTGAATTTGTCCCCTGCAACCAAACGAACTGTCAGAGACACAAATCTACAATGGACATAGTGTAAAATGGTCCAATTCAAGTAAGTTATTCATTTGGCATCATTTGAATTGATAGTAATCAAGTTTTAATGAAAAATATCATACTCGGCCAAAACATGCTTTTCAGCCCCTGAAAAGCACATTTTGGCCATAAAAACTGAAAATGTCCCCTGCAACCAAACGAACTGTCAGAGATACAAATCTACAAAGGACATAGTGTAAAATGGTCCAATTCAAGTAAATTATTCATTTGGCATCATTCGAAGTGATAGAAATTAAGTTTTAATCAAAATTATCATACTCGGCCAAAACATGCTTTTCAGCCTCTGAAAAGCACATTTTGGCCATAAAAACTGAAAATGTCCCCTGCAACCAAACGAACTGTCGGAGACACAAATCTACAATGGACATAGTGTAAAATGGTCCAATTCAAGTAAGTTATTCATTTGGCATCATTCGAATGGATAGAAATCAAGTTTTAATGAAAATTATCATACTCTGCCAAAACGTGCTTTTCAGCCCCTGAAAAGCACATTTTGGCCTTAAAAACTGAATATGTCCCATGCAACCAAACGAACTGTCAGAGATACAAATCTACAATGGACAAAGTGTAAAATGGTCCAATTCAAGTAAATTATTCATTTGGCATCATTTGAAGTGATAGAAATCAAGTTTTAATGAAAATTATCATACTCGGCCAAAACATGCTTTTCAGCCCCTGAAAAGCACATTTTGGCCATAAAAACTGAATTTGTCCCCTGCAACCAAACGAACTGTCAGAGACACAAATCTACAATGGACATAGTGTAAAATGGTCCAATTCAAGTAAGTTATTCATTTGGCATCATTCGAAGTGATAGAAATCAAGTTTTAATGAAAATTATCATACTCAGCCAAAACATGCTTTTCAGCCCCTGAAAAGCACATTTTGGCCATAAAAACTGAAAATGTCCCCTGCAACCAAACGAACTGTCGGAGACACAAATCTACAATGGACATAGTGTAAAATGGTCCAATTCAAGTAAGTTATTCATTTGGCATCATTCGAATGGATAGAAATCAAGTTTTAATGAAAATTATCATACTCTGCCAAAACGTGCTTTTCAGCCCCTGAAAAGCACATTTTGGCCATAAAAACTGAATATGTCCCCTGCAACCAAACGAACTGTCAGAGACACAAATCTACAATGGACATAGTGTAAAATGGTCCAATTCAAGTAAATTATTCATTTGGCATCATTCGAAGTGATAGAAATCAAGTTTTAATGAAAATTATCATACTCGGCCAAAACATGCTTTTCAGCCTCTGAAAAGCACATTTTGGCCATAAAAACTGAAAATGTCCCCTGCAACCAAACGAACTGTCGGAGACACAAATCTACAATGGAAATAGTGTAGAATGGTCCAATTCAAGTAAGTTATTCATTTGGCATCATTCGAAGTGATAGAAATCAAGTTTTAATGAAAATTATCATACTCGGCCAAAACATGCTTTTCAGCCCCTGAAAAGCACATTTTGGCCATAAAAACTGAAAATGTCCCCTGCAACCAAACGAACTGTCGGAGACAAAAATCTACAATGGACATAGTGTAAAATGGTCCAATTCAAGTAAGTTATTCATTTGGCATCATTCGAAGTGATAGAAATCAAGTTTTAATGAAAATTATCATACTCGGCCAAAACATGCTTTTCAGCCCCTGAAAAGCACATTTTGGCCATAAAAACTTAATATGTCCCCTGCAACCAAACGAACTGTCAGAGACAAAAATCTACAATGGACATAGTGTAAAATGGTCCAATTCAAGTAAATTATTCATTTGGCATCATTCGAAGTGATAGAAATTAAGTTTTAATCAAAATTATCATACTCGGCCAAAACATGCTTTTCAGCCTCTGAAAAGCACATTTTGGCCATAAAAACTGAAAATGTCCCCTGCAACCAAACGAACTGTCAGAGATACAAATCTACAAAGGACATAGTGCAAAATGGTCCAATTCAAGTAAATTATTCATTTGGCATCATTCGAAGTGATAGAAATTAAGTTTTAATCAAAATTATCATACTCGGCCAAAACATGCTTTTCAGCCTCTGAAAAGCACATTTTGGCCATAAAAACTGAAAATGTCCCCTGCAACCAAACGAACTGTCGGAGACACAAATCTACAATGGACATAGTGTAAAATGGTCCAATTCAAGTAAATTATTCATTTGGCATCATTTGAAGTGATAGAAATCAAGTTTTAATGAAAATTATCATACTCGGCCAAAACATGCTTTTCAGCCCCTGAAAAGCACATTTTGGCCATAAAAACTGAATTTGTCCCCTGCAACCAAACGAACTGTCAGAGACACAAATCTACAATGGACATAGTGTAAAATGGTCCAATTCAAGTAAGTTATTCATTTGGCATCATTCGAATGGATAGAAATCAAGTTTTAATGAAAATTATCATACTCTGCCAAAACGTTCTTTTCAGCCCCTGAAAAGCACATTTTGGCCATAAAAACTGAATATGTCCCCTGCAACCAAACGAACTGTCAGAGACACAAATCTACAATGGACATAGTGTAAAATGGTCCAATTCAAGTAAGTTATTCATTTGGCATCATTCAAATGGATAGTAATCAAGTTTTAATGAAAATTATCATACTCGGCCAAAACATGCTTTTCAGCCCCTGAAAAGCACATTTTGGCCATAAAAACTGAAAATGTCCCCTGCAACCAAACGAACTGTCAGAGATACAAATCTACAAAGGACATAGTGTAAAATGGTCCAATTCAAGTAAATTATTCATTTGGCATCATTCGAAGTGATAGAAATTAAGTTTTAATCAAAATTATCATACTCGGCCAAAACATGCTTTTCAGCCTCTGAAAAGCACATTTTGGCCATAAAAACTGAAAATGTCCCCTGCAACCAAACGAACTGTCGGAGACACAAATCTACAATGGACATAGTGTAAAATGGTCCAATTCAAGTAAATTATTCATTTGGCATCATTCGAAGTGATAGAAATCAAGTTTTAATGAAAATTATCATACTCGTCCAAAACATGCTTTTCAGCCTCTGAAAAGCACATTTTGGCCATAAAAACTGAAAATGTCCCCTGCAACCAAACGAACTGTCGGAGACACAAATCTACAATGGACATAGTGTAAAATGGTCCAATTCAAGTAAGTTATTCATTTGGCATCATTCGAATGGATAGAAATCAAGTTTTAATGAAAATTATCATACTCTGCCAAAACGTGCTTTTCAGCCCCTGAAAAGCACATTTTGGCCATAAAAACTGAATATGTCCCCTGCAACCAAACGAACTGTCAGAGACACAAATCTACAATGGACATAGTGTAAAATGGTCCAATTCAAGTAAATTATTCATTTGGCATCATTCGAAGTGATAGAAATCAAGTTTTAATGAAAATTATCATACTCGGCCAAAACATGCTTTTCAGCCTCTGAAAAGCACATTTTGGCCATAAAAACTGAAAATGTCCCCTGCAACCAAACGAACTGTCGGAGACACAAATCTACAATGGAAATAGTGTAGAATGGTCCAATTCAAGTAAGTTATTCATTTGGCATCATTCGAAGTGATAGAAATCAAGTTTTAATGAAAATTATTATACTCGGCCAAAACATGCTTTTCAGCCCCTGAAAAGCACATTTTGGCCATAAAAACTTAATATGTCCCCTGCAACCAAACGAACTGTCAGAGACAAAAATCTACAATGGACATAGTGTAAAATGGTCCAATTCAAGTAAATTATTCATTTGGCATCATTCGAAGTTATAGAAATTAAGTTTTAATGAAAATTATCATACTCGGCCAAAACATGCTTTTCAGCCTCTGAAAAGCACATTTTGGCCATAAAAACTGAAAATGTCCCCTGCAACCAAACGAACTGTCGGAGACACAAATCTACAATGGACATAGTGTAAAATGGTCCAATTCAAGTAAGTTATTCATTTGGCATCATTCGAAGTGATAGAAATCAAGTTTTAATGAAAATTACCATACTCGGCCAAAACATGCTTTTCAGCCCCTGAAAAGCACATTTTGGCCTTAAAAACTGAATATGTCCCCTGCAACCAAACGAACTGTCAGAGACACAAATCTACAATGGACATAGTGTAAAATGGTCCAATTCAAGTAAGTTATTCATTTGGCATCATTCGAATGGATAGTAATCAAGTTTTAATGAAAATTATCATACTCGGCCAAAACATGCTTTTCAGCCCCTGAAAAGCACATTTTGGCCATAAAAACTGAATTTGTCCCCTGCAACCAAACGAACTGTCAGAGACACAAATCTACAATGGACATAGTGTAAAATGGTCCAATTCAAGTAAGTTATTCATTTGGCATCATTTGAATTGATAGTAATCAAGTTTTAATGAAAAATATCATACTCGGCCAAAACATGCTTTTCAGCCCCTGAAAAGCACATTTTGGCCATAAAAACTGAAAATGTCCCCTGCAACCAAACGAACTGTCAGAGATACAAATCTACAAAGGACATAGTGTAAAATGGTCCAATTCAAGTAAATTATTCATTTGGCATCATTCGAAGTGATAGAAATTAAGTTTTAATCAAAATTATCATACTCGGCCAAAACATGCTTTTCAGCCTCTGAAAAGCACATTTTGGCCATAAAAACTGAAAATGTCCCCTGCAACCAAACGAACTGTCGGAGACACAAATCTACAATGGACATAGTGTAAAATGGTCCAATTCAAGTAAGTTATTCATTTGGCATCATTCGAATGGATAGAAATCAAGTTTTAATGAAAATTATCATACTCTGCCAAAACGTGCTTTTCAGCCCCTGAAAAGCACATTTTGGCCTTAAAAACTGAATATGTCCCATGCAACCAAACGAACTGTCAGAGATACAAATCTACAATGGACAAAGTGTAAAATGGTCCAATTCAAGTAAATTATTCATTTGGCATCATTTGAAGTGATAGAAATCAAGTTTTAATGAAAATTATCATACTCGGCCAAAACATGCTTTTCAGCCCCTGAAAAGCACATTTTGGCCATAAAAACTGAATTTGTCCCCTGCAACCAAACGAACTGTCAGAGACACAAATCTACAATGGACATAGTGTAAAATGGTCCAATTCAAGTAAGTTATTCATTTGGCATCATTCGAAGTGATAGAAATCAAGTTTTAATGAAAATTATCATACTCAGCCAAAACATGCTTTTCAGCCCCTGAAAAGCACATTTTGGCCATAAAAACTGAATATGTCCCCTGCAACCAAACGAACTGTCAGAGACACAAATCTACAATGGACATAGTGTAAAATGGTCCAATTCAAGTAAGTTATTCATTTGGCATCATTCGAATGGATAGAAATCAAGTTTTAATGAAAATTATCATACTCTGCCAAAACATGCTTTTCAGCCTCTGAAAAGCACATTTTGGCCATAAAAACTGAAAATGTCCCCTGCAACCAAATGAACTGTCGGAGACACAAATCTACAATGGACATAGTGTAAAATGGTCCAATTCAAGTAAGTTATTCATTTGGCATCATTCGAATGGATAGTAATCAAGTTTTAATGAAAATTATCATACTCGGCCAAAACATGCTTTTCAGCCCCTGAAAAGCACATTTTGGCCATAAAAACTGAATATGTCCCCTGCAACCAAACGAACTGTCAGAGACACAAATCTACAATGGACATAGTGTAAAATGGTCCAATTCAAGTAAGTTATTCATTTGGCATCATTCGAATGGATAGAAATCAAGTTTTAATGAAAATTATCATACTCTGCCAAAACATGCTTTTCAGCCTCTGAAAAGCACATTTTGGCCATAAAAACTGAAAATGTCCCCTGCAACCAAATGAACTGTCGGAGACACAAATCTACAATGGACATAGTGTAAAATGGTCCAATTCAAGTAAGTTATTCATTTGGCATCATTCGAATGGATAGTAATCAAGTTTTAATGAAAATTATCATACTCGGCCAAAACATGCTTTTCAGCCCCTGAAAAGCACATTTTGGCCATAAAAACTGAAAATGTCCCCTGCAACCAAAAGAACTGTCAGAGACACAAATCTACAATGGACATAGTGTAAAATGGTCCAATTCAAGTAAGTTATTCATTTGGCATCATTCGAATGGATAGTAATCAAGTTTTAATGAAAATTATCATACTCGGCCAAAACATGCTTTTCAGCCCCTGAAAAGCACATTTTGGCCATAAAAACTGAATTTGTCCCCTGCAACCAAACGAACTGTCAGAGACACAAATCTACAATGGACATAGTGTAAAATGGTCCAATTCAAGTAAGTTATTCATTTGGCATCATTCGAATGGATAGTAATCAAGTTTTAATGAAAATTATCATACTCGGCCAAAACATGCTTTTCAGCCCCTGAAAAGCACATTTTGGCCATAAAAACTGAAAATGTCCCCTGCAACCAAACGAACTGTCAGAGATACAAATCTACAAAGGACATAGTGTAAAATGGTCCAATTCAAGTAAATTATTCATTTGGCATCATTCGAAGTGATAGAAATTAAGTTTTAATCAAAATTATCATACTCGGCCAAAACATGCTTTTCAGCCTCTGAAAAGCACATTTTGGCCATAAAAACTGAAAATGTCCCCTGCAACCAAACGAACTGTCGGAGACACAAATCTACAATGGACATAGTGTAAAATGGTCCAATTCAAGTAAGTTATTCATTTGGCATCATTCGAAGTGATAGAAATCAAGTTTTAATGAAAATTATCATACTCAGCCAAAACATGCTTTTCAGCCCCTGAAAAGCACATTTTGGCCATAAAAACTGAATATGTCCCCTGCAACCAAACGAACTGTCAGAGACACAAATCTACAATGGACATAGTGTAAAATGGTCCAATTCAAGTAAGTTATTCATTTGGCATCATTCGAATGGATAGAAATCAAGTTTTAATGAAAATTATCATACTCTGCCAAAACGTGCTTTTCAGCCCCTGAAAAGCACATTTTGGCCATAAAAACTGAATATGTCCCCTGCAACCAAACGAACTGTCAGAGACACAAATCTACAATGGACATAGTGTAAAATGGTCCAATTCAAGTAAGTTATTCATTTGGCATCATTCAAATGGATAGTAATCAAGTTTTAATGAAAATTATCATACTCGGCCAAAACATGCTTTTCAGCCCCTGAAAAGCACATTTTGGCCATAAAAACTGAAAATGTCCCCTGCAACCAAACGAACTGTCAGAGATACAAATCTACAAAGGACATAGTGTAAAATGGTCCAATTCAAGTAAATTATTCATTTGGCATCATTCGAAGTGATAGAAATTAAGTTTTAATCAAAATTATCATACTCGGCCAAAACATGCTTTTCAGCCTTTGAAAAGCACATTTTGGCCATAAAAACTGAAAATGTCCCCTGCAACCAAACGAACTGTCGGAGACACAAATCTACAATGGACATAGTGTAAAATGGTCCAATTCAAGTAAGTTATTCATTTGGCATCATTCGAAGTGATAGAAATCAAGTTTTAATGAAAATTATCATACTCAGCCAAAACATGCTTTTCAGCCCCTGAAAAGCACATTTTGGCCATAAAAACTGTATATGTCCCCTGCAACCAAACGAACTGTCAGAGACACAAATCTACAATGGACATAGTGTAAAATGGTCCAATTCAAGTAAGTTATTCATTTGGCATCATTCGAATGGATAGAAATCAAGTTTTAATGAAAATTATCATACTCTGCCAAAACATGCTTTTCAGCCCCTGAAAAGCACATTTTGGCCTTAAAAACTGAATATGTCCCCTGCAACCAAACGAACTGTCAGAGACACAAATCTACAATGGACATAGTGTAAAATGGTCCAATTCAAGTAAATTATTCATTTGGCATCATTCGAAGTGATAGAAATTAAGTTTTAATGAAAATTATCATACTCGGCCAAAACATGCTTTTCAGCCTCTGAAAAGCACATTTTGGCCATAAAAACTGAAAATGTCCCCTGCAACCAAACGAACTGTCGGAGACACAAATCTACAATGGACATAGTGTAAAATGGTCCAATTCAAGTAAGTTATTCATTTGGCATCATTCGAAGTGATAGAAATTAAGTTTTAATGAAAATCATCATACTCGGCCAAAACATGCTTTTCAGCCCCTGAAAAGCACATTTTGGCCATAAAAACTGAAAATGTCCCCTGCAACCAAACGAACTGTCAGAGACACAAATCTACAATGGACATAGTGTAAAATGGTCCAATTCAAGCAAATTATTCATTTGGCATCATTCGAATGGATAGAAATCAAGTTTTAATGAAAATTATCATACTCGGCCAAAACATGCTTTTCAGCCCCTGAAAAGCACATTTTGGCCATAAAAACTGTATATGTCCCCTGCAACCAAACGAACTGTCAGAGACACAAATCTACAATGGACATAGTGTAAAATGGTCCAATTCAAGTAAGTTATTCATTTGGCATCATTCGAATGGATAGAAATCAAGTTTTAATGAAAATTATCATACTCTGCCAAAACATGCTTTTCAGCCCCTGAAAAGCACATTTTGGCCTTAAAAACTGAATATGTCCCCTGCAACCAAACGAACTGTCAGAGACACAAATCTACAATGGACATAGTGTAAAATGGTCCAATTCAAGTAAATTATTCATTTGGCATCATTCGAAGTGATAGAAATTAAGTTTTAATGAAAATTATCATACTCGGCCAAAACATGCTTTTCAGCCTCTGAAAAGCACATTTTGGCCATAAAAACTGAAAATGTCCCCTGCAACCAAACGAACTGTCGGAGACACAAATCTACAATGGACATAGTGTAAAATGGTCCAATTCAAGTAAGTTATTCATTTGGCATCATTCGAAGTGATAGAAATTAAGTTTTAATGAAAATCATCATACTCGGCCAAAACATGCTTTTCAGCCCCTGAAAAGCACATTTTGGCCATAAAAACTGAAAATGTCCCCTGCAACCAAACGAACTGTCAGAGACACAAATCTACAATGGACATAGTGTAAAATGGTCCAATTCAAGCAAATTATTCATTTGGCATCATTCGAATGGATAGAAATCAAGTTTTAATGAAAATTATCATACTCGGCCAAAACATGCTTTTCAGCCCCTGAAAAGCACATTTTGGCCTTAAAAACTGAATATGTCCCCTGCAACCAAACGAACTGTCAGAGACACAAATCTACAATGGACATAGTGTAAAATGGTCCAATTCAAGTAAATTATTCATTTGGCATCATTCGAAGTGATAGAAATCAAGTTTTAATGAAAATTATCATACTCGGCCAAAACATGCTTTTCAGCCTCTGAAAAGCACATTTTGGCCATAAAAACTGAAAATGTCCCCTGCAACCAAACGAACTGTCGGAGACACAAATCTACAATGGACATAGTGTAAAATGGTCCAATTCAAGTAAGTTATTCATTTGGCATCATTCGAAGTGATAGAAATTAAGTTTTAATCAAAATTATCATACTCGGCCAAAACATGCTTTTCAGCCTCTGAAAAGCACATTTTGGCCATAAAAACTGAAAATGTCCCCTGCAACCAAACGAACTGTCGGAGACACAAATCTACAATGGACATAGTGTAAAATGGTCCAATTCAAGTAAGTTATTCATTTGGCATCATTCGAATGGATAGAAATTAAGTTTTAATGAAAATTATCATACTCTGCCAAAACGTGCTTTTCAGCCCCTGAAAAGCACATTTTGGCCTTAAAAACTGAATATGTCCCCTGCAACCAAACGAACTGTCAGAGACACAAATCTACAATGGACATAGTGTAAAATGGTCCAATTCAAGCAAATTATTCATTTGGCATCATTCGAATGGATAGAAATCAAGTTTTAATGAAAATTATCATACTCGGCCAAAACTTGCTTTTCAGCCCCTGAAAAGCACATTTTGGCCTTAAAAACTGAATATGTCCCCTGCAACCAAACGAACTGTCAGAGACACAAATCTACAATGGACATAGTGTAAAATGGTCCAATTCAAGCAAATTATTCATTTGGCATCATTCGAAGTGATAGAAATAAAGTTTTAATGAAAATTATCATACTCGGCAAAAACATGCTTTTCAGCCCCTGAAAAGCACATTTTGGCCATAAAAACGGAAAATGTCCCCTGCAACCAAACGAACTGTCAGAGATACAAATCTACAAAGGACATAGTGTAAAATGGTCCAATTCAAGTAAATTATTCATTTGGCATCATTTGAAGTGATAGAAATCAAGTTTTAATGAAAATTATCATACTCGGCCAAAACATGCTTTTCAGCCCCTGAAAAGCACATTTTGGCCATAAAAACTGAATTTGTCCCCTGCAACCAAACGAACTGTCAGAGACACAAATCTACAATGGACATAGTGTAAAATGGTCCAATTCAAGTAAGTTATTCATTTGGCATCATTCGAATGGATAGAAATCAAGTTTTAATGAAAATTATCATACTCTGCCAAAACGTGCTTTTCAGCCCCTGAAAAGCACATTTTGGCCATAAAAACTGAATATGTCCCCTGCAACCAAACGAACTGTCAGAGACACAAATCTACAATGGACATAGTGTAAAATGGTCCAATTCAAGTAAGTTATTCATTTGGCATCATTCAAATGGATAGTAATCAAGTTTTAATGAAAATTATCATACTCGGCCAAAACATGCTTTTCAGCCCCTGAAAAGCACATTTTGGCCATAAAAACTGAAAATGTCCCCTGCAACCAAACGAACTGTCAGAGATACAAATCTACAAAGGACATAGTGTAAAATGGTCCAATTCAAGTAAATTATTCATTTGGCATCATTCGAAGTGATAGAAATTAAGTTTTAATCAAAATTATCATACTCGGCCAAAACATGCTTTTCAGCCTCTGAAAAGCACATTTTGGCCATAAAAACTGAAAATGTCCCCTGCAACCAAACGAACTGTCAGAGACACAAATCTACAATGGACATAGTGTAAAATGGTCCAATTCAAGTAAGTTATTCATTTGGCATCATTCAAATGGATAGTAATCAAGTTTTAATGAAAATTATCATACTCGGCCAAAACATGCTTTTCAGCCCCTGAAAAGCACATTTTGGCCATAAAAACTGAAAATGTCCCCTGCAACCAAACGAACTGTCAGAGATACAAATCTACAAAGGACATAGTGTAAAATGGTCCAATTCAAGTAAATTATTCATTTGGCATCATTCGAAGTGATAGAAATTAAGTTTTAATCAAAATTATCATACTCGGCCAAAACATGCTTTTCAGCCTCTGAAAAGCACATTTTGGCCATGAAAACTGAAAATGTCCCCTGCAACCAAACGAACTGTCGTAGACACAAATCTACAATGGACATAGTGTAAAATGGTCCAATTCAAGTAAGTTATTCATTTGGCATCATTCGAATGGATAGAAATCAAGTTTTAATGAAAATTATCATACTCTGCCAAAACGTGCTTTTCAGCCCCTGAAAAGCACATTTTGGCCATAAAAACTGAATATGTCCCCTGCAACCAAACGAACTGTCAGAGACACAAATCTACAATGGACATAGTGTAAAATGGTCCAATTCAAGTAAGTTATTCATTTGGCATCATTCAAATGGATAGTAATCAAGTTTTAATGAAAATTATCATACTCGGCCAAAACATGCTTTTCAGCCCCTGAAAAGCACATTTTGGCCATAAAAACTGAAAATGTCCCCTGCAACCAAACGAACTGTCAGAGATACAAATCTACAAAGGACATAGTGTAAAATGGTCCAATTCAAGTAAATTATTCATTTGGCATCATTCGAAGTGATAGAAATTAAGTTTTAATCAAAATTATCATACTCGGCCAAAACATGCTTTTCAGCCTTTGAAAAGCACATTTTGGCCATAAAAACTGAAAATGTCCCCTGCAACCAAACGAACTGTCGGAGACACAAATCTACAATGGACATAGTGTAAAATGGTCCAATTCAAGTAAGTTATTCATTTGGCATCATTCGAAGTGATAGAAATCAAGTTTTAATGAAAATTATCATACTCAGCCAAAACATGCTTTTCAGCCCCTGAAAAGCACATTTTGGCCATAAAAACTGTATATGTCCCCTGCAACCAAACGAACTGTCAGAGACACAAATCTACAATGGACATAGTGTAAAATGGTCCAATTCAAGTAAGTTATTCATTTGGCATCATTCGAATGGATAGAAATCAAGTTTTAATGAAAATTATCATACTCTGCCAAAACATGCTTTTCAGCCCCTGAAAAGCACATTTTGGCCTTAAAAACTGAATATGTCCCCTGCAACCAAACGAACTGTCAGAGACACAAATCTACAATGGACATAGTGTAAAATGGTCCAATTCAAGTAAATTATTCATTTGGCATCATTCGAAGTGATAGAAATTAAGTTTTAATGAAAATTATCATACTCGGCCAAAACATGCTTTTCAGCCTCTGAAAAGCACATTTTGGCCATAAAAACTGAAAATGTCCCCTGCAACCAAACGAACTGTCGGAGACACAAATCTACAATGGACATAGTGTAAAATGGTCCAATTCAAGTAAGTTATTCATTTGGCATCATTCGAAGTGATAGAAATCAAGTTTTAATGAAAATTATCATACTCGGCCAAAACATGCTTTTCAGCCTCTGAAAAGCACATTTTGGCCATAAAAACTGAAAATGTCCCCTGCAACCAAACGAACTGTCGGAGACACAAATCTACAATGGACATAGTGTAAAATGGTCCAATTCAAGTAAGTTATTCATTTGGCATCATTCGAAGTGATAGAAATTAAGTTTTAATCAAAATTATCATACTCGGCCAAAACATGCTTTTCAGCCTCTGAAAAGCACATTTTGGCCATAAAAACTGAAAATGTCCCCTGCAACCAAACGAACTGTCGGAGACACAAATCTACAATGGACATAGTGTAAAATGATCCAATTCAAGTAAGTTATTCATTTGGCATCATTCGAATGGATAGAAATTAAGTTTTAATGAAAATTATCATACTCTGCCAAAACGTGCTTTTCAGCCCCTGAAAAGCACATTTTGGCCTTAAAAACTGAATATGTCCCCTGCAACCAAACGAACTGTCAGAGACACAAATCTACAATGGACATAGTGTAAAATGGTCCAATTCAAGCAAATTATTCATTTGGCATCATTCGAATGGATAGAAATCAAGTTTTAATGAAAATTATCATACTCGGCCAAAACTTGCTTTTCAGCCCCTGAAAAGCACATTTTGGCCTTAAAAACTGAATATGTCCCCTGCAACCAAACGAACTGTCAGAGACACAAATCTACAATGGACATAGTGTAAAATGGTCCAATTCAAGCAAATTATTCATTTGGCATCATTCGAAGTGATAGAAATAAAGTTTTAATGAAAATTATCATACTCGGCAAAAACATGCTTTTCAGCCCCTGAAAAGCACATTTTGGCCATAAAAACGGAAAATGTCCCCTGCAACCAAACGAACTGTCAGAGATACAAATCTACAAATGACATAGTGTAAAATGGTCCAATTCAAGTAAATTATTCATTTGGCATCATTTGAAGTGATAGAAATCAAGTTTTAATGAAAATTATCATACTCGGCCAAAACATGCTTTTCAGCCCCTGAAAAGCACATTTTGGCCATAAAAACTGAATTTGTCCCCTGCAACCAAACGAACTGTCAGAGACACAAATCTACAATGGACATAGTGTAAAATGGTCCAATTCAAGTAAGTTATTCATTTGGCATCATTCGAATGGATAGAAATCAAGTTTTAATGAAAATTATCATACTCTGCCAAAACGTGCTTTTCAGCCCCTGAAAAGCACATTTTGGCCATAAAAACTGAATATGTCCCCTGCAACCAAACGAACTGTCAGAGACACAAATCTACAATGGACATAGTGTAAAATGGTCCAATTCAAGTAAGTTATTCATTTGGCATCATTCAAATGGATAGTAATCAAGTTTTAATGAAAATTATCATACTCGGCCAAAACATGCTTTTCAGCCCCTGAAAAGCACATTTTGGCCATAAAAACTGAAAATGTCCCCTGCAACCAAACGAACTGTCAGAGATACAAATCTACAAAGGACATAGTGTAAAATGGTCCAATTCAAGTAAATTATTCATTTGGCATCATTCGAAGTGATAGAAATTAAGTTTTAATCAAAATTATCATACTCGGCCAAAACATGCTTTTCAGCCTCTGAAAAGCACATTTTGGCCATAAAAACTGAAAATGTCCCCTGCAACCAAACGAACTGTCAGAGACACAAATCTACAATGGACATAGTGTAAAATGGTCCAATTCAAGTAAGTTATTCATTTGGCATCATTCAAATGGATAGTAATCAAGTTTTAATGAAAATTATCATACTCGGCCAAAACATGCTTTTCAGCCCCTGAAAAGCACATTTTGGCCATAAAAACTGAAAATGTCCCCTGCAACCAAACGAACTGTCAGAGATACAAATCTACAAAGGACATAGTGTAAAATGGTCCAATTCAAGTAAATTATTCATTTGGCATCATTCGAAGTGATAGAAATTAAGTTTTAATCAAAATTATCATACTCGGCCAAAACATGCTTTTCAGCCTCTGAAAAGCACATTTTGGCCATGAAAACTGAAAATGTCCCCTGCAACCAAACGAACTGTCGTAGACACAAATCTACAATGGACATAGTGTAAAATGGTCCAATTCAAGTAAGTTATTCATTTGGCATCATTCGAATGGATAGAAATCAAGTTTTAATGAAAATTATCATACTCTGCCAAAACGTGCTTTTCAGCCCCTGAAAAGCACATTTTGGCCATAAAAACTGAATATGTCCCCTGCAACCAAACGAACTGTCAGAGACACAAATCTACAATGGACATAGTGTAAAATGGTCCAATTCAAGTAAATTATTCATTTGGCATCATTCGAAGTGATAGAAATCAAGTTTTAATGAAAATTATCATACTCGGCCAAAACATGCTTTTCAGCCTCTGAAAAGCACATTTTGGCCATAAAAACTGAAAATGTCCCCTGCAACCAAACGAACTGTCGGAGACACAAATCTACAATGGAAATAGTGTAAAATGGTCCAATTCAAGTAAGTTATTCATTTGGCATCATTCGAAGTGATAGAAATCAAGTTTTAATGAAAATTATCATACTCGGCCAAAACATGCTTTTCAGCCCCTGAAAAGCACATTTTGGCCATAAAAACTGAAAATGTCCCCTGCAACCAAACGAACTGTCGGAGACAAAAATCTACAATGGACATAGTGTAAAATGGTCCAATTCAAGTAAGTTATTCATTTGGCATCATTCGAAGTGATAGAAATCAAGTTTTAATGAAAATTATCATACTCGGCCAAAAACATGCTTTTCAGCCCCTGAAAAGCACATTTTGGCCATAAAAACTTAATATGTCCCCTGCAACCAAACGAACTGTCAGAGACACAAATCTACAATGGACATAGTGTAAAATGGTCCAATTCAAGTAAATTATTCATTTGGCATCATTCGAAGTTATAGAAATTAAGTTTTAATGAAAATTATCATACTCGGCCAAAACATGCTTTTCAGCCCCTGAAAAGCACATTTTGGCCATAAAAACTGAAAATGTCCCCTGCAACCAAACGAACTGTCAGAGATACAAATCTACAAAGGACATAGTGTAAAATGGTCCAATTCAAGTAAATTATTCATTTGGCATCATTCGAAGTGATAGAAATTAAGTTTTAATCAAAATTATCATACTCGGCCAAAACATGCTTTTCAGCCTTTGAAAAGCACATTTTGGCCATAAAAACTGAAAATGTCCCCTGCAACCAAACGAACTGTCGGAGACACAAATCTACAATGGACATAGTGTAAAATGGTCCAATTCAAGTAAGTTATTCATTTGGCATCATTCGAAGTGATAGAAATCAAGTTTTAATGAAAATTATCATACTCAGCCAAAACATGCTTTTCAGCCCCTGAAAAGCACATTTTGGCCATAAAAACTGTATATGTCCCCTGCAACCAAACGAACTGTCAGAGACACAAATCTACAATGGACATAGTGTAAAATGGTCCAATTCAAGTAAGTTATTCATTTGGCATCATTCGAATGGATAGAAATCAAGTTTTAATGAAAATTATCATACTCTGCCAAAACGTGCTTTTCAGCCCCTGAAAAGCACATTTTGGCCTTAAAAACTGAATATGTCCCCTGCAACCAAACGAACTGTCAGAGACACAAATCTACAATGGACATAGTGTAAAATGGTCCAATTCAAGTAAATTATTCATTTGGCATCATTCGAAGTGATAGAAATTAAGTTTTAATGAAAATTATCATACTCGGTGTCAAAGCTGGGTTGCCTCGACAATCATCTTCATACAGAGGAAGCAGCAAAACACGTGGTAGTTTTAAGCTCCCGGCCGAAGGAGGTTATCTGGATAGGGAGGCCTCTCGAAAATGGCCGCTGCTCGGCCCTCTTCCTTTGTTCTTGGCTAGCCCCCTTGGCTAGCCCCCACCCTTCCTAAGAAGGGGTCAGCGCTCGGACAGAGCCAAGCGTCCACCTCGAGGCTCCCCAACCAGATACGCCGTCCAATCGGTCGGTTATAGTATTTAATAGAAGTTTAGGCGGAGGCGGGACCAGAAAAAGGGGTGTGTATATACAAAGTGATGACAGGCCTTGACCTGTAGGTGTCAGTAAAATTCTATTCTAGTAACTAAATTCATAAGAGTGCAAGATTAAATATAAGAATACAGTTCATATTTCACATTTCCCCCCTGTTGTAACTTGAAAGAATTTTCATTAAACATATCAATTTGTATCCCTCCCCTCCAGGTTCTAGAATACAAATATCATTGACAGTTACTCAACAGGGTATGGAAAATAACAAAATCACATGTCAAAGCAGAGGCGAGAAATGATGTAATCAGTGGTAAAAATTCCTCTACGTCCCTCTTAATGAGCGAACCCAATATTTAAATCAAGACAAACACATTTGCATAGAGGACTCGTCACACTTCGAAAGAATGCGATAATCTCCAGTATGGTCTGTCATGCGGTGATAATGTGTCACTATAACCTACTAGCGTGTGCTGGATTGTGTTTTGAATTATAACTTTCATACAGGGGATTACACACATAAAAAAAATACAGAACAGTAGCAAAAACCGCAAGGTTGCAATTTTCTCCTTCCTTAGTCTCTCGTCATGGTTACTCTTCCCATAGAGGAAGTTAGAATGGTCTTCCATGAACTATCTCAAAAAGGTGTTAATCCCAAGCTAGTTGGTACTATCTTTGTATACGTTTTGGCCAGTGTTAGGCGTTCTGGCCATGGCTTATTTATCTCCCCCATGGTTTCTCAAGCCTTGGTTTTATCGTACCATTTGTTCGCTCTACTTAGGTGTTTTGCCATGTTTTGCACTATGCTGTTTGCAAAATGAGCTCCATTGTTACTCCAGCTGATTCTGGAGATCCCATGTTCTTTACAGATCAATAAAATAACAAATTAAACAGTTCCTTCAAAAATTTTAAAAGTAGGTATTTCGATGTCCATCATATCTTTTCCTCCCTTTTGAGACATTTATGGCTCAATTTTGGAATAATTTTTGGTAGGCACGGTAGGCCTTTAGCTTTGTACAGTTCGTCTGCTGACTGTTCTTGAGATCGGCTCAGTTTTGTTGTTGTGTATGCTGCTGTGTAGTGTTTGCGCTGCTGCTGTCGCTGCTGTATTCTGTCGATGTCTTTAACACGTGCTTAACATTTGCTTACGGCTATTTTGTTGGGCTTAATACCCCAATGAATAAAAATCGCAACAATCTTACTTATTCCATCACTATAGTTTGTGAAAATTTAAATGCCTTATCAGTCAAAATCAAATATGCTAGCTGGTATTCTATTATGATCACTGCTTCTTTGTTAAGATCAAGAACCATATTTGTTTTTCCCTTTCCTCTAATTACACAAATTAACTAATCATACTAAAACTAGGAAAAACACAAAAAGCAAACCAGGGTGCTTTCTCCCCAGGAAAACAGCTTTCCCGTTCTCTGTAACAGTTAAATTCACATCAATTAATATCCAGAAACAAAATGCACACATTTATAATTCTGAATATAATTGAACCCACTAAATTGTAATCACCCCTTGTTTGTCAAGGTTAATATTTTAGCATAATTGTATCCTTTAAAGCAATTAAAACTCATTACTTATAAAATGCATACTAATCAAGTCCCAATTCATTTAACAATGTGCATTGCGTTGCATATTAACTCAGTTGTTTGAAATTCAAAATATCCCAATCTAGTAGTCTTTTTATCAAATGTAACATCACATTGTCTTTGGAGTTTGTCAATCATCTCCTATAAAACTTTCTTAATCAATATTTCTCAATAGTCAGGCATAAAATTAAAATCTAGTAACATTTCTATCCATTGTAGTTTATTTTCTCTCTAATTGTTTACTTTAACTATCTGTAAGAAGATCTAGTCTCAATTGTTTACTTTAACTATCTGTAAGAAGGTTTGGTCTCAATTGAAACGCTTTCACTTTTTTTTATGGAGACAATAAAACCAATATAAAAAATTCCTCATGGCTTACAGCATTGCTCCTCGAGCAATAATCTTTCCAATCAATATTTGAGTGCTTGCCATTTCGTCTGATTACGTCAAAAAGTTTATCTTACCTGTCTCCTATAAACGTTTCAACTGAGAGAACCTTCTTATAGTGCACAAAATGGATCCCGCTATTTTCATGTCTGCTCTTGGTCAGGAACGCGTGTGTTGAGCACCCAGGCTCCCGGGACCGCCGTTGGTCCAGTCTGTTTTCTGTTAGGAAGCACAGTCTCCTCCTGCTAACCCAAATTCAGTGTGTTCCTTTAAAGTTTTTTTCTTTTATTTTATGCAGATAGCCAGATTAGCCTCATCCTCTAGTTCCAATCGTGTAGTGAACAATGGCGTTTGGTATGGTCTACTTAATAGGATGTCCATATTTTGTTGTCCGGTTGACCTCGTTATGTAGGCGCAATGATTTCATAACGAAATATGGAACCTTTTTTCAATTCAGTCAATTATTCTGTTAACACAATTTGGATGCCATTATCACAATAAATCAATAGTACTTTGGAATTTCGTATCAAGCACTGTCTGTTTTTTCCCAGTGCTCCTAAATTTCGCATAGCAGATTTGTTTCTCCACTTCAAATTTCACATTTGGAGTACTGCTGCTTTTTCATTAAAAATTTCCTTGGACGAAATATTTTTCCATAATTTGGCGTTGCCATCCGTGAAACGGCTTATTGGCAAATTCTGAAATCGATTCCAATTTGCTAAATCATTTTCCACCTTGATACCTAACCGATTGATCATATCTCGGTGGTCGGCCAATCAAAAACACAAAAAGGACAAACAACCATTCACGCTCACTCATTTTCAGACATCCGTGGTCTGCAATTTTTTTATCACTGGTGAAGAGCGCCATCCCCAGTCCTGGGGCTTCTTGGCAGCTAACCACCTTTCGCTGTGTCATGGCAAGTCATTCTAAAAGGAAATAGGTCAATGTTGTTTGGTTGGCATCAATTGTTCGATTCTAATGCAATTAATATTCTAATGGTCATTAATATGAACCACGCTAAAGCATATTCCACCTGTTGATGGGCAAAACAATGAATTGCCACCCGTGCACTGGTGACAAGTCATGATGTTTATTGCATCTCAGCGAAATTATGCCTATCCTAAATTAATTATTTTATCTAAACTTGCCAGCTACATTTTACCTAATAATTTGGATCAATGCCATTTCTGCATTGTCTTCATGTTTGATATCATTAATAATTTGGATGATTCCTAATCCTTAAGTCTAAATCGCAAATCCCTCTCTATTTGCTAAGATAGCTAAATTGCACTTGTTGAATTGCTGTTCTGCTCCAAGCACTATGCTTATTTAATATAAGAGCCATTTTTTGTAACTCACTCTTACCACAATTAAAATTTAGAGAAACTAACCTTCTACTTAGCAATTTCTTAATCATTTCCTAATGATAAATTTCAGTGTTTATTAGAGGACCCATAATTTGTCACTAATATGTTATATTGTCAATTTTCTGTCTCTAACTGTCTTCTTTTCTTTCTATTACTCTCTCTGCTCATGTCTCCATCACTGCTCCTCCTTGCTCATCGTGTGGAATGTGAGATGTAACCCGAGATTTCTTGCATTCCAGTCCCCCAATCCCCCCCCTCGTGCTCCTGGCCCCTGCGAGTGGAACCTGGCACGAGGAGTGGGCTGAGCAAAAGGGGGGCACTGTTTCTGAACAGGCCTAATATATATATATATTTCTTCCTGGGTTAGTGGAAACGTGGGCTGTGGAAGAAAGGCAGTTTTAACTTCAGTTGGCTCGCCGCCATTTTTTCTCTTTGTCTGTGGGCTCGGCCATTTTTCCTCTCACATGTGGTCTGCTTTTCAACCCCCCCACCATCCTGTCTCAATCCACCATCTCTTAAATACTTATTTTTATCAGTCTAAGTATTCTTTTTCGCCGATTAAACTCCTATTTTTCGCGGCAATCATACTTATATCGTTTATGAACGCGTCATAGCGTACTTATATATATATCTATTCATATGAAGGTTACTTGCATGCGTTTATAGTTTTATTCTATTTCTTTTTTTTTTCTTTATATCGAGCTCTTTCATTATCTTGGCACTGTATGACAATATATTTCTTCTATATTTTTAACACAACCCTCGAAGTCCCTTCGCGGGGAGGCGCTACCTCCCATTTTGTCTGCTTTCCAGGCAGATAGGCCGACACACAGCCTTTTATCGTGCTGTATACTATTAAAACATAATTCCGACACACAGAAAAATGTCTTTCCGACACACAGAAAGAAGAATCTCCGACACAGAGAAGAGTATACGCAACTTTTCTTTTTGGGACTTGGTGGGTTGGATTCTACAAATTAATTTTAAAAAAGTGCCTTACCGTTTTTTTGGTGCCTCCTCTGTACGAAAGGATAATTCGTAATCTGTTCCCGGGCCAGCAGGCCAGATCGCCCTCTCTCAAGGCCGGAGTAGCCGACGTCAAGCCATCCATCCTTCTGTCGATCTGCCGTGGCCGGAAAGCAGAGAAGAATCCCGGGTTTCGGCACCAAAATGTCAAAGCTGGGTTGCCTCGACAATCATCTTCATACAGAGGAAGCAGCAAAACACGTGGTAGTTTTAAGCTCCCGGCCGAAGGAGGTTATCTGGATAGGGAGGCCTCTCGAAAATGGCCGCTGCTCGGCCCTCTTCCTTTGTTCTT
This sequence comes from Stigmatopora argus, assembly GCF_051989625.1. Lineage (NCBI taxonomy): Eukaryota > Metazoa > Chordata > Actinopteri > Syngnathiformes > Syngnathidae > Stigmatopora > Stigmatopora argus. The sequence goes on from NW_027520048.1 coordinate 292,806, forward strand.
GGCTAGCCCCCTTGGCTAGCCCCCACCCTTCCTAAGAAGGGGTCAGCGCTCGGACAGAGCCAAGCGTCCACCTCGAGGCTCCCCAACCAGATACGCCGTCCAATCGGTCGGTTATAGTATTTAATAGAAGTTTAGGCGGAGGCGGGACCAGAAAAAGGGGTGTGTATATACAAAGTGATGACAGGCCTTGACCTGTAGGTGTCAGTAAAAATTCTATTCTAGTAACTAAATTCATAAGAGTGCAAGATTAAATATAAGAATACAGTTCATATTTCACAATGGTCAATATACATCTCCCCTCATATGAGACACAATTTCAGGGTAAATGGACCAACCAGAACCACTCAGGACCAGTTCCAACACAAGCACTCGTTGTCATAAAAGTGCCCATATTAGACACATTGATTGTGGCATAACTTTACTTCACAACCACCCTGGAAGATTATTTTATACAAAATGGTCAATATACGTCTACCCTCATATGAGACAAAATTTCAGGGTAAATGGACCAACCAGAACCACCCAGGACCAGTTACAATGCAACCACTATTTTTGACGCAATTTACCCCAATTTGGGCACTATTTCTGGCCTAACATCCCCCCAGAACCTCCCTGGAAGACCAATTTCAGTCCCCCAATCCCCCCCCCTCAGGGGCTGAAAAGCATGTTTTGGCCGAGTATGATAATTTTCATTAAAACTTGATTTCTATCACTTCGAATGATGCCAAATGAATAATTTACTCGAATTGGACCATTTTACACTATGTCCATTGTAGATTTGTATCTCTGACAGTTCGTTTGGTTGCAGGGGACATATTCAGTTTTTAAGGCCAAAATGTGCTTTTCAGGGGCTGAAAAGCATGTTTTGGCCGAGTATGATAATTTTCATTAAAACTTGATTTCTATCACTTCGAATGATGCCAAATGAATAACTTACTTGAATTGGACCATTTTACACTATGTCCATTGTAGATTTGTGTCTCCGACAGTACGTTTGGTTGCAGGGGACATTTTCAGTTTTTATGGCCAAAATGTGCTTTTCAGAGGCTGAAAAGCATGTTTTGGCCGAGAATGATAATTTTCATTAAAACTTGATTTCTATCACTTCGAATGATGCCAAATGAATAATTTACTCGAATTGGACCATTTTACACTATGTCCATTGTAGATTTGTATCTCTGACAGTTCGTTTGGTTGCAGGGGACATATTCAGTTTTTAAGGCCAAAATGTGCTTTTCAGGGGCTGAAAAGCATGTTTTGGCCGAGTATGATAATTTTCATTAAAACTTGATTTCTATCACTTCAAATGATGCCAAATGAATAACTTACTTGAATTGGACCATTTTACACTATGTCCATTGTAGATTTGTGTCTCCGACAGTACGTTTGGTTGCAGGGGACATTTTCAGTTTTTATGGCCAAAATGTGCTTTTCAGAGGCTGAAAAGCATGTTTTGGCCGAGAATGATAATTTTCATTAAAACTTGATTTCTATCACTTCGAATGATGCCAAATGAATAATTTAATTGAATTGGACCATTTTACACTATGTCCATTGTAGATTTGTGTCTCTGACAGTTCATTTGGTTGCAGGGGACATATTCAGTTTTTATGGCCAAAATGTGCTTTTCAGGGGCTGAAAAGCATGTTTTGGCCGAATATGATAATTTTCATTAAAACTTGATTTCTATCACTTCGAATGATGCCAAATGAATAACTTACTTGAATTGGACCATTTTACACTATGTCCATTGTAGATTTGTGTCTCTGACAGTTCGTTTGGTTGCAGGGGACATATTAAGTTTTTATGGCCAAAATGTGCTTTTCAGGGGCTGAAAAGCACGTTTTGGCCGAGTATGATAATTTTCATTAAAACTTGATTTCTATCACTTCGAATGATGCCAAATGAATAACTTACTTGAATTGGACCATTTTACACTATGTCCATTGTAGATTTGTGTCTCTGACAGTTCGTTTGGTTGCAGGGGACATTTTCAGTTTTTATGGCCAAAATGTGCTTTTCAGGGGCTGAAAAGCATGTTTTGGCCGAATATGATAATTTTCATTAAAACTTGATTTCTATCACTTCGAATGATGCCAAATGAATAACTTACTTGAATTGGACCATTTTACACTATGTCCATTGTAGATTTGTGTCTCCGACAGTTTGTTTGGTTGCAGGGGACATTTTCAGTTTTTATGGCCAAAATGTGCTTTTCAGGGGCTGAAAAGCATGTTTTGGCCGAGTATGATAATTTTCATTAAAACTTGATTTCTATCCATTTGAATGATGCCAAATGAATAACTCACTTGAATTGGACCATTTTACACTATGTCCATTGTAGATTTGTGTCTCTGACAGTTTGTTTGGTTGCAGGGGACATATTCAGTTTTTATGGCCAAAATGTGCTTTTCAGGGGCTGAAAAGCATGTTTTGGCCGAGTATGATGATTTTCATTAAAACTTAATTTCTATCACTTCGAATGATGCCAAATGAATAACTTACTTGAATTGGACCATTTTACACTATAACCATTGTAGATTTGTATCTCCGACAGTTCGTTTGGTTGCAGGGGACATTTTCAGTTTTTATGGCCAAAATGTGCTTTTCAGGGGCTGAAAAGCATGTTTTGGCCGAATATGATAATTTTCATTAAAACTTGATTTCTATCACTTCGAATGATGCCAAATGAATAACTTACTTGAATTGGACCATTTTACACTATGTCCATTGTAGATTTGTGTCTCCGACAGTTTGTTTGGTTGCAGGGGACATTTTCAGTTTTTATGGCCAAAATGTGCTTTTCAGGGGCTGAAAAGCATGTTTTGGCCGAGTATGATAATTTTCATTAAAACTTGATTTCTATCCATTTGAATGATGCCAAATGAATAACTTACTTGAATTGGACCATTTTACACTATGTCCATTGTAGATTTCTGTCTCTGACAGTTCGTTTGGTTGCAGGGGACATATTCAGTTTTTATGGCCAAAATGTGCTTTTCAGGGGCTGAAAAGCACGTTTTGGCCGAGTTTGATAATTTTCATTAAAACTTGATTTCTATCACTTCGATTGATGCCAAATGAATAACTTACTTGAATTGGACCATTTTACACTATGTCCATTGTAGATTTGTGTCTCCGACAGTTCGTTTGGTTGCAGGGGACATTTTCAGTTTTTATGGCCAAAATGTGCTTTTCAGAGGCTGAAAAGCATGTTTTGGCCGAGTATGATAATTTTCATTAAAACTTGATTTCTATCACTTCGAATGATGCCAAATGAATAATTTAATTGAATTGGACCATTTTACACTATGTCCATTGTAGATTTGTGTCTCTGACAGTTCATTTGGTTGCAGGGGACATATTCAGTTTTTAAGGCCAAAATGTGCTTTTCAGGGGCTGAAAAGCATGTTTTGGCCGAGTATGATAATTTTCATTAAAACTTGATTTCTATCACTTCGAATGATGCCAAATGAATAACTTACTTGAATTGGACCATTTTACACTATGTCCATTGTAGATTTGTGTCTCCGACAGTACGTTTGGTTGCAGGGGACATTTTCAGTTTTTATGGCCAAAATGTGCTTTTCAGAGGCTGAAAAGCATGTTTTGGCCGAGTATGATAATTTTGATTAAAACTTAATTTCTATCACTTCGAATGATGCCAAATGAATAATTTACCTGAATTGGGCCATTTTACACTATGTCCATTGTAGATTTGTATCTCTGACAGTTCGTTTGGTTGCAGGGGACATTTTCAGTTTTTATGGCCAAAATGTGCTTTTCAGGGGCTGAAAAGCATGTTTTGGCCGAGTATGATCATTTTCATTAAAACTTGATTACTATCCATTTGAATGATGCCAAATGAAAAACTTACTTGAATTGGACCATTTTACACTATGTCCATTGTAGATTTGTGTCTCTGACAGTTCGTTTGGTTGCAGGGGACATATTAAGTTTTTATGGCCAAAATGTGCTTTTCAGGGGCTGAAAAGCATGTTTTGGCCGAATATGATAATTTTCATTAAAACTTGATTTCTATCACTTCGAATGATGCCAAATGAATAACTTACTTGAATTGGATCATTTTACACTATGTCCATTGTAGATTTGTGTCTCCGACAGTTTGTTTGGTTGCAGGGGACATTTTCAGTTTTTATGGCCAAAATGTGCTTTTCAGGGGCTGAAAAGCATGTTTTGGCCGAGTATGATAATTTTCATTAAAACTTGATTTCTATCCATTTGAATGATGCCAAATGAATAACTCACTTGAATTGGACCATTTTACACTATGTCCATTGTAGATTTGTGTCTCCGACAGTTCGTTTGGTTGCAGGGGACATTTTCAGTTTTTATGGCCAAAATGTGCTTTTCACAGGCTGAAAAGCATGTTTTGGCCGAGTATGATAATTTTCATTAAAACTTGATTTCTATCACTTCGAATGATGCCAAATGAATGATTTACTTGAATTGGACCATTTTACACTATGTCCATTGTAGATTTGTGTCTCTGACAGTTCATTTGGTTGCAGGGGACATATTCAGTTTTTATGTCCAAAATGTGCTTTTCAGGGGCTGAAAAGCACGTTTTGAAAGAATATGATAATTTTCATTAAAACTTGATTTCTATCCATTCGAATGATGCCAAATGAATAACTTACTTGAATTGGACCATTTTACACTATGTCCATTGTAGATTTGTGTCTCTGACAGTTCGTTTGGTTGCAGGGGACATTTTCAGTTTTTATGGCCAAAATGTGCTTTTCAGGGGCTGAAAAGCATGTTTTGGCCGAATATGATAATTTTCATTAAAACTTGATTTCTATCACTTCGAATGATGCCAAATGAATAACTTACTTGAATTGGACCATTTTACACTATGTCCATTGTAGATTTGTGTCTCTGAAAGTTCGTTTGGTTGCAGGACATATTAAGTTTTTATGGCCAAAACGTGCTTTTCAGGGGCTGAAAAGCATGTTTTGGCCGAGTATGATGATTTTCATTAAAACTTAATTTCTATCACTTCGAATGATGCCAAATGAATAACTTACTTGAATTGGACCATTTTACACTATGTCCATTGTAGATTTGTATCTCCGACAGTTCGTTTGGTTGCAGGGGACATTTTCAGTTTTTATGGCCAAAATGTGCTTTTCAGGGGCTTAAAAGCATGTTTTTGGCCGAATATGATAATTTTCATTAAAACTTGATTTCTATCACTTCGAATGATGCCAAATGAATAACTTACTTGAATTGGACCATTTTACACTATGTCCATTGTAGATTTGTGTCTCCGACAGTTTGTTTGGTTGCAGGGGACATTTTAAGTTTTTATGGCCAAAATGTGCTTTTCAGGGGCTGAAAAGCATGTTTTGGCCGAGTATGATAATTTTCATTAAAACTTGATTTCTATCCATTTGAATGTTGCCAAATGAATAACTTACTTGAATTGGACCATTTTACACTATGTCCATTGTAGATTTCTGTCTCTGACAGTTCGTTTGGTTGCAGGGGACATATTCAGTTTTTATGGCCAAAATGTGCTTTTCAGGGGCTGAAAAGCATGTTTTGGCCGAGTTTGATAATTTTCATTAAAACTTGATTTCTATCACTTCGATTGATGCCAAATGAATAATTTAATTGAATTGGACCATTTTACACTATGCCCATTGTAGATTTGTGTCTCTGACAGTTCATTTGGTTGCAGGGGACATATTCAGTTTTTATGGCCAAAATGTGCTTTTCAGGGTCTGAAAAGCATGTTTTGGCCGAATATGATAATTTTCATTAAAACTTGATTTCTATCACTTCGAATGATGCCAAATGAATAACTTACTTGAATTGGACCATTTTACACTATGTCCATTGTAGATTTTTGTCTCCGACAGTTCGTTTGGTTGCAGGGGACATTTTCAGTTTTTGTGGCCAAAATGTGCTTTTCAGGGGCTGAAAAGCATGTTTTGGCCGAGTATGATAATTTTCATTAAAACTTGATTTCTATCACTTCGAATGATGCCAAATGAATAACTTACTTGAATTGGACCATTTTACACTATGTCCATTGTAGATTTGTGTCTCTGACAGTTCATTTGGTTGCAGGGGACATATTCAGTTTTTATGGCCAAAATGTGCTTTTCAGGGGCTGAAAAGCATGTTTTGGCCGAATATGATAATTTTCATTAAAACTTGATTTCTATCACTTCGAATGATGCCAAATGAATAACTTACTTGAATTGGACCATTTTACACTATGTCCATTGTAGATTTTTGTCTCCGACAGTTCGTTTGGTTGCAGGGGACATTTTCAGTTTTTGTGGCCAAAATGTGCTTTTCAGGGGCTGAAAAGCATGTTTTGGCCGAGTATGATAATTTTCATTAAAACTTGATTTCTATCACTTCGAATGATGCCAAATGAATAACTTACTTGAATTGGACCATTTTACACTATGTCCATTGTAGATTTGTGTCTCCGACAGTTCGTTTGGTTGCAGGGGACATTTTCAGTTTTTATGGCCAAAATGTGCTTTTCAGTGGCTGAAAAGCATGTTTTGGCCGAGTATGATAATTTTCATTAAAACTTAATTTCTATCACTTCGAATGATGCCAAATGAATAACTTACTTGAATTGGACCATTTTACACTATGTCCATTGTAGATTTGTGTCTCTGACAGTTCGTTTGGTTGCAGGGGACATTTTCAGTTTTTATGGCCAAAATGTGCTTTTCAGAGGCTGAAAAGCATGTTTTGGCCGAGTATGATAATTTTGATTAAAACTTAATTTCTATCACTTCGAATGATGCCAAATGAATAACTTACTTGAATTGGACCATTTTACACTATGTCCATTGTAGATTTGTGTCTCTGACAGTTCGTTTGGTTGCAGGGGACATTTTCAGTTTTTATGGCCAAAATGTGCTTTTCAGGGGCTGAAAAGCATGTTTTGGCCGAGTATGATAATTTTCATTAAAACTTGATTTCTATCCATTTGAATGATGCCAAATGAATAACTCACTTGAATTGGACCATTTTACACTATGTCCATTGTAGATTTGTGTCTCTGACAGTTTGTTTGGTTGCAGGGGACATATTCAGTTTTTATGGCCAAAATGTGCTTTTCAGGGGCTGAAAAGCATGTTTTGGCCGAGTTTGATAATTTTCATTAAAACTTGATTTCTATCACTTCGATTGATGCTAAATGAATAACTTACTTGAATTGGACCATTTTACACTATGTCCATTGTAGATTTGTGTCTCCGACAGTACGTTTGGTTGCAGGGGACATTTTCAGTTTTTATGGCCAAAATGTGCTTTTCAGAGGCTGAAAAGCATGTTTTGGCCGAGTATGATAATTTTGATTAAAACTTAATTTCTATCACTTCGAATGATGCCAAATGAATAATTTACTTGAATTGGGCCATTTTACACTATGTCCATTGTAGATTTGTATCTCTGACAGTTCGTTTGGTTGCAGGGGACATTTTCAGTTTTTATGGCCAAAATGTGCTTTTCAGGGGCTGAAAAGCATGTTTTGGCCAAGTATGATCATTTTCATTAAAACTTGATTACTATCCATTTGAATGATGCCAAATGAAAAACTTACTTGAATTGGACTATTTTACACTATGTCCATTGTAGATTTGTGTCTCTGACAGTTCGTTTGGTTGCAGGGGACATATTAAGTTTTTATGGCCAAAATGTGCTTTTCACGGGCTGAAAAGCATGTTTTGGCCGAGTATGATAATTTTCATTAAAACTTGATTTCTATCACTTCGAATGATGCCAAATGAATAACTTACTTGAATTGGACCATTTTACACTATGTCCATTGTAGATTTGTGTCTCTGACAGTTTGTTTGGTTGCAGGGGACATTTTCAGTTTTTATGGCCAAAATGTGCTTTTCAGGGGCTGAAAAGCATGTTTTGGCCGAGTATGATAATTTTCATTAAAACTTGATTTCTATCCATTTGAATGATGCCAAATGAATAACTCACTTGAATTGGACCATTTTACACTATGTCCATTGTAGATTTGTGTCTCTGACAGTTTGTTTGGTTGCAGGGGACATATTCAGTTTTTATGGCCAAAATGTGCTTTTCAGGGGCTGAAAAGCATGTTTTGGCCGAGTTTGATAATTTTCATTAAAACTTGATTTCTATCACTTCGATTGATGCCAAATGAATAACTTACTTGAATTGGACCATTTTACACTATGTCCATTGTAGATTTGTGTCTCCGACAGTTCGTTTGGTTGCAGGGGACATTTTCAGTTTTTATGGCCAAAATGTGCTTTTCACAGGCTGAAAAGCATGTTTTGGCCGAGTATGATAATTTTCATTAAAACTTGATTTCTATCACTTCGAATGATGCCAAATGAATGATTTACTTGAATTGGACCATTTTACACTATGTCCATTGTAGATTTGTGTCTCTGACAGTTCATTTGGTTGCAGGGGACATATTCAGTTTTTATGGCCAAAATGTGCTTTTCAGGGGCTGAAAAGCACGTTTTGAAAGAATATGATAATTTTCATTAAAACTTGATTTCTATCCATTCGAATGATGCCAAATGAATATCTCACTTGAATTGGACCATTTTACACTATGTCCATTGTAGATTTGTGTCTCCGACAGTTCGTTTGGTTGCAGGGGACATTTTCAGTTTTTATGGCCAAAATGTGCTTTTCAGAGGCTGAAAAGCATGTTTTGGCCGAGTATGATAATTTTCATTAAAACTTGATTTCTATCACTTCGAATGATGCCAAATGAATAATTTACTTGAATTTGACCATTTTACACTATGTCCATTGTAGATTTGTGTCTCTGACAGTTCGTTTGGTTGCAGGGGACATATTCAGTTTTTATGGCCAAAATGTGCTTTTTAGGGGCTGAAAAGCATGTTTTGGCAGAGTATGATAATTTTCATTAAAACTTGATTTCTATCACTTCAAATGATGCCAAATGAATAACTTACTTGAATTGGACCATTTTACACTATGTCCATTGTAGATTTGTCTCCGACAGTTCGTTTGGTTGCAGGGGACATTTTCAGTTTTTATGGCCAAAATGTGCTTTTCAGGGGCTGAAAAGCATGTTTTGGCCGAGTATGATAATTTTCATTAAAACTTGATTTCTATCACTTCGAATGATGCCAAATGAATAACTTACTTGAATTGGACCATTTTACACTATGTCCATTGTAGATTTGTGTCTCCGACAGTTTGTTTGGTTGCAGGGGACATTTTCAGTTTTTATGGCCAAAATGTGCTTTTCAGGGGCTGAAAAGCATGTTTTGGCCGAGTATGATAATTTTCATTAAAACTTGATTTCTATCCATTTGAATGATGCCAAATGAATAACTTACTTGAATTGGACCATTTTACACTATGTCCATTGTAGATTTGTGTCTCCGACAGTTCGTTTGGTTGCAGGGGACATTTTCAGTTTTTATGGCCAAAATGTGCTTTTCAGAGGCTGAAAAGCATGTTTTGGCCGAGTATGATAATTTTGATTAAAACTTGATTTCTATCACTTCGAATGATGCCAAATGAATAATTTACTTGAATTGGACCATTTTACACTATGTCCATTGTAGATTTGTGTCTCTGACAGTTCGTTTGGTTGAAGGGGACATATTCAGTTTTTATGGCCAAAATGTGCTTTTCAGGGGCTGAAAAGCATGTTTTGGCAGAGTATGATAATTTTCATTAAAACTTGATTTCTATCACTTCGAATGATGCCAAATGAATAATTTACTTGAATTGGACCATTTTACACTATGTCCATTGTAGATTTGTATCTCTGACAGTTCGTTTGGTTGCAGGGGACATATTCAGTTTTTAAGGCCAAAATGTGCTTTTCAGGGGCTGAAAAGCATGTTTTGGCCGAGTATGGTAATTTTCATTAAAACTTGATTTCTATCACTTCAAATGATGCCAAATGAATAACTTACTTGAATTGGACCATTTTACACTATGTCCATTGTAGATTTGTCTCCGACAGTTCGTTTGGTTGCAGGGGACATTTTCAGTTTTTATGGCCAAAATGTGCTTTTCAGGGGCTGAAAAGCATGTTTTGGCCGAGTATGATAATTTTCATTAAAACTTGATTTCTATCACTTCGAATGATGCCAAATGAATAACTTACTTGAATTGGACCATTTTACACTATGTCCATTGTAGATTTGTGTCTCCGACAGTTTGTTTGGTTGCAGGGGACATTTTCAGTTTTTATGGCCAAAATGTGCTTTTCAGGGGCTGAAAAGCATGTTTTGGCCGAGTATGATAATTTTCATTAAAACTTGATTTCTATCCATTTGAATGATGCCAAATGAATAACTTACTTGAATTGGACCATTTTACACTATGTCCATTGTAGATTTGTGTCTCCGACAGTTCGTTTGGTTGCAGGGGACATTTTCAGTTTTTATGGCCAAAATGTGCTTTTCAGAGGCTGAAAAGCATGTTTTGGCCGAGTATGATAATTTTGATTAAAACTTAATTTCTATCACTTCGAATGATGCCAAATGAATAATTTACTTGAATTGGACCATTTTACACTATGTCCTTTGTAGATTTGTATCTCTGACAGTTCGTTTGGTTGCAGGGGACATTTTCAGTTTTTATGGCCAAAATGTGCTTTTCAGGGGCTGAAAAGCATGTTTTGGCCGAGTATGATAATTTTCATTAAAACTTGATTACTATCCATTCGAATGATGCTAAATGAATAACTTACTTGAATTGGACCATTTTACACTATGTCCATTGTAGATTTGTGTCTCTGACAGTTCGTTTGGTTGCAGGGGACATATTCAGTTTTTATGGCCAAAATGTGCTTTTCAGGGGCTGAAAAGCATGTTTTGGTCGAGTATGATAATTTTCATTAAAACTTGATTTCTATCCATTCGAATGATGCCAAATGAATAATTTACTTGAATTGGACCATTTTACACTATGTCCATTGTAGATTTGTGTCTCTGACAGTTCGTTTGGTTGAAGGGGACATATTCAGTTTTTATGGCCAAAATGTGCTTTTCAGGGGCTGAAAAGCATGTTTTGGCAGAGTATGATAATTTTCATTAAAACTTGATTTCTATCACTTCGAATGATGCCAAATGAATAATTTACTTGAATTGGACCATTTTACACTATGTCCATTGTAGATTTGTATCTCTGACAGTTCGTTTGGTTGCAGGGGACATATTCAGTTTTTAAGGCCAAAATGTGCTTTTCAGGGGCTGAAAAGCATGTTTTGGCCGAGTATGGTAATTTTCATTAAAACTTGATTTCTATCACTTCAAATGATGCCAAATGAATAACTTACTTGAATTGGACCATTTTACACTATGTCCATTGTAGATTTGTCTCCGACAGTTCGTTTGGTTGCAGGGGACATTTTCAGTTTTTATGGCCAAAATGTGCTTTTCAGGGGCTGAAAAGCATGTTTTGGCCGAGTATGATAATTTTCATTAAAACTTGATTTCTATCACTTCGAATGATGCCAAATGAATAACTTACTTGAATTGGACCATTTTACACTATGTCCATTGTAGATTTGTGTCTCCGACAGTTTGTTTGGTTGCAGGGGACATTTTCAGTTTTTATGGCCAAAATGTGCTTTTCAGGGGCTGAAAAGCATGTTTTGGCCGAGTATGATAATTTTCATTAAAACTTGATTTCTATCCATTTGAATGATGCCAAATGAATAACTCACTTGAATTGGACCATTTTACACTATGTCCATTGTAGATTTGTGTCTCTGACAGTTTGTTTGGTTGCAGGGGACATATTCAGTTTTTATGGCCAAAATGTGCTTTTCAGGGGCTGAAAAGCATGTTTTGGCCGAGTATGATAATTTTCATTAAAACTTGATTTCTATCCATTTGAATGATGCCAAATGAATAACTCACTTGAATTGGACCATTTTACACTATGTCCATTGTAGATTTGTGTCTCTGACAGTTTGTTTGGTTGCAGGGGACATATTCAGTTTTTATGGCCAAAATGTGCTTTTCAGGGGCTGAAAAGCATGTTTTGGCCGAGTTTGATAATTTTCATTAAAACTTGATTTCTATCACTTCGATTGATGCTAAATGAATAACTTACTTGAATTGGACCATTTTACACTATGTCCATTGTAGATTTGTGTCTCCGACAGTACGTTTGGTTGCAGGGGACATTTTCAGTTTTTATGGCCAAAATGTGCTTTTCAGAGGCTGAAAAGCATGTTTTGGCCGAGTATGATAATTTTGATTAAAACTTAATTTCTATCACTTCGAATGATGCCAAATGAATAATTTACTTGAATTGGGCCATTTTACACTATGTCCATTGTAGATTTGTATCTCTGACAGTTCGTTTGGTTGCAGGGGACATTTTCAGTTTTTATGGCCAAAATGTGCTTTTCAGGGGCTGAAAAGCATGTTTTGGCCAAGTATGATCATTTTCATTAAAACTTGATTACTATCCATTTGAATGATGCCAAATGAAAAACTTACTTGAATTGGACTATTTTACACTATGTCCATTGTAGATTTGTGTCTCTGACAGTTCGTTTGGTTGCAGGGGACATATTAAGTTTTTATGGCCAAAATGTGCTTTTCACGGGCTGAAAAGCATGTTTTGGCCGAGTATGATAATTTTCATTAAAACTTGATTTCTATCACTTCGAATGATGCCAAATGAATAACTTACTTGAATTGGACCATTTTACACTATGTCCATTGTAGATTTGTGTCTCTGACAGTTTGTTTGGTTGCAGGGGACATTTTCAGTTTTTATGGCCAAAATGTGCTTTTCAGGGGCTGAAAAGCATGTTTTGGCCGAGTATGATAATTTTCATTAAAACTTGATTTCTATCCATTTGAATGATGCCAAATGAATAACTCACTTGAATTGGACCATTTTACACTATGTCCATTGTAGATTTGTGTCTCTGACAGTTTGTTTGGTTGCAGGGGACATATTCAGTTTTTATGGCCAAAATGTGCTTTTCAGGGGCTGAAAAGCATGTTTTGGCCGAGTTTGATAATTTTCATTAAAACTTGATTTCTATCACTTCGATTGATGCCAAATGAATAACTTACTTGAATTGGACCATTTTACACTATGTCCATTGTAGATTTGTGTCTCCGACAGTTCGTTTGGTTGCAGGGGACATTTTCAGTTTTTATGGCCAAAATGTGCTTTTCACAGGCTGAAAAGCATGTTTTGGCCGAGTATGATAATTTTCATTAAAACTTGATTTCTATCACTTCGAATGATGCCAAATGAATGATTTACTTGAATTGGACCATTTTACACTATGTCCATTGTAGATTTGTGTCTCTGACAGTTCATTTGGTTGCAGGGGACATATTCAGTTTTTATGGCCAAAATGTGCTTTTCAGGGGCTGAAAAGCACGTTTTGAAAGAATATGATAATTTTCATTAAAACTTGATTTCTATCCATTCGAATGATGCCAAATGAATATCTCACTTGAATTGGACCATTTTACACTATGTCCATTGTAGATTTGTGTCTCCGACAGTTCGTTTGGTTGCAGGGGACATTTTCAGTTTTTATGGCCAAAATGTGCTTTTCAGAGGCTGAAAAGCATGTTTTGGCCGAGTATGATAATTTTCATTAAAACTTGATTTCTATCACTTCGAATGATGCCAAATGAATAATTTACTTGAATTGGACCATTTTACACTATGTCCATTGTAGATTTGTGTCTCTGACAGTTCGTTTGGTTGCAGGGGACATATTCAGTTTTTATGGCCAAAATGTGCTTTTTAGGGGCTGAAAAGCATGTTTTGGCAGAGTATGATAATTTTCATTAAAACTTGATTTCTATCACTTCAAATGATGCCAAATGAATAACTTACTTGAATTGGACCATTTTACACTATGTCCATTGTAGATTTGTCTCCGACAGTTCGTTTGGTTGCAGGGGACATTTTCAGTTTTTATGGCCAAAATGTGCTTTTCAGGGGCTGAAAAGCATGTTTTGGCCGAGTATGATAATTTTCATTAAAACTTGATTTCTATCACTTCGAATGATGCCAAATGAATAACTTACTTGAATTGGACCATTTTACACTATGTCCATTGTAGATTTGTGTCTCCGACAGTTTGTTTGGTTGCAGGGGACATTTTCAGTTTTTATGGCCAAAATGTGCTTTTCAGGGGCTGAAAAGCATGTTTTGGCCGAGTATGATAATTTTCATTAAAACTTGATTTCTATCCATTTGAATGATGCCAAATGAATAACTTACTTGAATTGGACCATTTTACACTATGTCCATTGTAGATTTGTGTCTCCGACAGTTCGTTTGGTTGCAGGGGACATTTTCAGTTTTTATGGCCAAAATGTGCTTTTCAGAGGCTGAAAAGCATGTTTTGGCCGAGTATGATAATTTTGATTAAAACTTGATTTCTATCACTTCGAATGATGCCAAATGAATAATTTACTTGAATTGGACCATTTTACACTATGTCCATTGTAGATTTGTGTCTCTGACAGTTCGTTTGGTTGAAGGGGACATATTCAGTTTTTATGGCCAAAATGTGCTTTTCAGGGGCTGAAAAGCATGTTTTGGCAGAGTATGATAATTTTCATTAAAACTTGATTTCTATCACTTCGAATGATGCCAAATGAATAATTTACTTGAATTGGACCATTTTACACTATGTCCATTGTAGATTTGTATCTCTGACAGTTCGTTTGGTTGCAGGGGACATATTCAGTTTTTAAGGCCAAAATGTGCTTTTCAGGGGCTGAAAAGCATGTTTTGGCCGAGTATGGTAATTTTCATTAAAACTTGATTTCTATCACTTCAAATGATGCCAAATGAATAACTTACTTGAATTGGACCATTTTACACTATGTCCATTGTAGATTTGTCTCCGACAGTTCGTTTGGTTGCAGGGGACATTTTCAGTTTTTATGGCCAAAATGTGCTTTTCAGGGGCTGAAAAGGATGTTTTGGCCGAGTATGATAATTTTCATTAAAACTTGATTTCTATCACTTCGAATGATGCCAAATGAATAACTTACTTGAATTGGACCATTTTACACTATGTCCATTGTAGATTTGTGTCTCCGACAGTTTGTTTGGTTGCAGGGGACATTTTCAGTTTTTATGGCCAAAATGTGCTTTTCAGGGGCTGAAAAGCATGTTTTGGCCGAGTATGATAATTTTCATTAAAACTTGATTTCTATCCATTTGAATGATGCCAAATGAATAACTTACTTGAATTGGACCATTTTACACTATGTCCATTGTAGATTTGTGTCTCCGACAGTTCGTTTGGTTGCAGGGGACATTTTCAGTTTTTATGGCCAAAATGTGCTTTTCAGAGGCTGAAAAGCATGTTTTGGCCGAGTATGATAATTTTGATTAAAACTTAATTTCTATCACTTCGAATGATGCCAAATGAATAATTTACTTGAATTGGACCATTTTACACTATGTCCTTTGTAGATTTGTATCTCTGACAGTTCGTTTGGTTGCAGGGGACATTTTCAGTTTTTATGGCCAAAATGTGCTTTTCAGGGGCTGAAAAGCATGTTTTGGCCGAGTATGATAATTTTCATTAAAACTTGATTACTATCCATTCGAATGATGCTAAATGAATAACTTACTTGAATTGGACCATTTTACACTATGTCCATTGTAGATTTGTGTCTCTGACAGTTCGTTTGGTTGCAGGGGACATATTCAGTTTTTATGGCCAAAATGTGCTTTTCAGGGGCTGAAAAGCATGTTTTGGTCGAGTATGATAATTTTCATTAAAACTTGATTTCTATCCATTCGAATGATGCCAAATGAATAATTTACTTGAATTGGACCATTTTACACTATGTCCATTGTAGATTTGTGTCTCTGACAGTTCGTTTGGTTGAAGGGGACATATTCAGTTTTTATGGCCAAAATGTGCTTTTCAGGGGCTGAAAAGCATGTTTTGGCAGAGTATGATAATTTTCATTAAAACTTGATTTCTATCACTTCGAATGATGCCAAATGAATAATTTACTTGAATTGGACCATTTTACACTATGTCCATTGTAGATTTGTATCTCTGACAGTTCGTTTGGTTGCAGGGGACATATTCAGTTTTTAAGGCCAAAATGTGCTTTTCAGGGGCTGAAAAGCATGTTTTGGCCGAGTATGGTAATTTTCATTAAAACTTGATTTCTATCACTTCAAATGATGCCAAATGAATAACTTACTTGAATTGGACCATTTTACACTATGTCCATTGTAGATTTGTCTCCGACAGTTCGTTTGGTTGCAGGGGACATTTTCAGTTTTTATGGCCAAAATGTGCTTTTCAGGGGCTGAAAAGCATGTTTTGGCCGAGTATGATAATTTTCATTAAAACTTGATTTCTATCACTTCGAATGATGCCAAATGAATAACTTACTTGAATTGGACCATTTTACACTATGTCCATTGTAGATTTGTGTCTCCGACAGTTTGTTTGGTTGCAGGGGACATTTTCAGTTTTTATGGCCAAAATGTGCTTTTCAGGGGCTGAAAAGCATGTTTTGGCCGAGTATGATAATTTTCATTAAAACTTGATTTCTATCCATTTGAATGATGCCAAATGAATAACTTACTTGAATTGGACCATTTTACACTATGTCCATTGTAGATTTGTGTCTCCGACAGTTCGTTTGGTTGCAGGGGACATTTTCAGTTTTTATGGCCAAAATGTGCTTTTCAGAGGCTGAAAAGCATGTTTTGGCCGAGTATGATAATTTTGATTAAAACTTAATTTCTATCACTTCGAATGATGCCAAATGAATAATTTACTTGAATTGGACCATTTTACACTATGTCCATTGTAGATTTGTGTCTCTGACAGTTCGTTTGGTTGCAGGGGACATATTCAGTTTTTAAGGCCAAAATGTGCTTTTCAGGGGCTGAAAAGCATGTTTTGGCCGAGTATGATAATTTTCATTAAAACTTGATTTCTATCCATTCGAATGATGCCAAATGAATAATTTGCTTGAATTGGACCATTTTACACTATGTCCATTGTAGATTTGTGTCTCTGACAGTTCGTTTGGTTGAAGGGGACATATTCAGTTTTTAAGGCCAAAATGTGCTTTTCAGGGGCTAAAAAGCACGTTTTGGCAGAGTATGATAATTTTCATTAAAACTTGATTTCTATCCATTCGAATGATGCCAAATGAATAACTTACTTGAATTGGACCATTTTACACTATGTCCATTGTAGATTTATGTCTCCGACAGTTCGTTTGGTTGCAGGGGACATTTTCAGTTTTTATGGCCAAAATGTGCTTTTCAGAGGCTGAAAAGCATGTTTTGGCCGATTATGATAATTTTCATTAAAACTTGATTTCTATCACTTCGAATGATGCCAAATGAATAATTTACTTGAATTGGACCATTTTACACTATGTCCATTGTAGATTTGTGTCTCTGACAGTTCGTTTGGTTGCAGGGGACATATTCAGTTTTTATGGCCAAAATGTGCTTTTCAGGGGCTGAAAAGCACGTTTTGGCAGAGTATGATAATTTTCATTAAAACTTGATTTCTATCCATTCGAATGATGCCAAATGAATAACTTACTTGAATTGGACCATTTTACACTATGTCCATTGTAGATTTATGTCTCCGACAGTTCGTTTGGTTGCAGGGGACATTTTCAGTTTTTATGGCCAAAATGTGCTTTTCAGAGGCTGAAAAGCATGTTTTGGCCGAGTATGATAATTTTCATTAAAACTTGATTTCTATCACTTCGAATGATGCCAAATGAATAATTTGCTTGAATTGGACCATTTTACACTATGTCCATTGTAGATTTGTGTCTCTGACAGTTCGTTTGGTTGCAGGGGACATATTCAGTTTTTAAGGCCAAAATGTGCTTTTCAGGGGCTAAAAAGCACGTTTTGGCAGAGTATGATAATTTTCATTAAAACTTGATTTCTATCACTTCGAATGATGCCAAATGAATAATTTACTTGAATTGGACCATTTTACACTATGTCCATTGTAGATTTGTATCTCTGACAGTTCGTTTGTTTGCAGGGGACATATTCAGTTTTTAAGGCCAAAATGTGCTTTTCAGGGGCTGAAAAGCATGTTTTGGCCGAGTATGGTAATTTTCATTAAAACTTGATTTCTATCACTTCAAATGATGCCAAATGAATAACTTACTTGAATTGGACCATTTTACACTATGTCCATTGTAGATTTGTGTCTCCGACAGTTTGTTTGGTTGCAGGGGACATTTTCAGTTTTTATGGCCAAAATGTGCTTTTCAGGGGCTGAAAAGCATGTTTTGGCCGAGTATGATAATTTTCATTAAAACTTGATTTCTATCCATTTGAATGATGCCAAATGAATAACTTACTTGAATTGGACCATTTTACACTATGTCCATTGTAGATTTCTGTCTCTGACAGTTCGTTTGGTTGCAGGGGACATATTCAGTTTTTATGGCCAAAATGTGCTTTTCAGGGGCTGAAAAGCACGTTTTGGCAGAGTATGATAATTTTCATTAAAACTTGATTTCTATCCATTCGAATGATGCCAAATGAATAACTTACTTGAATTGGACCATTTTACACTATGTCCATTGTAGATTTATGTCTCCGACAGTTCGTTTGGTTGCAGGGGACATTTTCAGTTTTTATGGCCAAAATGTGCTTTTCAGAGGCTGAAAAGCATGTTTTGGCCGAGTATGATAATTTTCATTAAAACTTGATTTCTATCACTTCGAATGATGCCAAATGAATAATTTGCTTGAATTGGACCATTTTACACTATGTCCATTGTAGATTTGTGTCTCTGACAGTTCGTTTGGTTGCAGGGGACATATTCAGTTTTTAAGGCCAAAATGTGCTTTTCAGGGGCTAAAAAGCACGTTTTGGCAAAGTATGATAATTTTCATTAAAACTTGATTTCTATCACTTCGAATGATGCCAAATGAATAATTTACTTGAATTGGACCATTTTACACTATGTCCATTGTAGATTTGTATCTCTGACAGTTCGTTTGTTTGCAGGGGACATATTCAGTTTTTAAGGCCAAAATGTGCTTTTCAGGGGCTGAAAAGCATGTTTTGGCCGAGTATGGTAATTTTCATTAAAACTTGATTTCTATCACTTCAAATGATGCCAAATGAATAACTTACTTGAATTGGACCATTTTACACTATGTCCATTGTAGATTTGTGTCTCCGACAGTTTGTTTGGTTGCAGGGGACATTTTCAGTTTTTATGGCCAAAATGTGCTTTTCAGGGGCTGAAAAGCATGTTTTGGCCGAGTATGATAATTTTCATTAAAACTTGATTTCTATCCATTTGAATGATGCCAAATGAATAACTTACTTGAATTGGACCATTTTACACTATGTCCATTGTAGATTTCTGTCTCTGACAGTTCGTTTGGTTGCAGGGGACATATTCAGTTTTTATGGCCAAAATGTGCTTTTCAGAGGCTGAAAAGCATGTTTTGGCCTAGTATGATAATTTTCATTAAAACTTGATTTCTATCACTTCGAATGATGCCAAATGAATAATTTGCTTGAATTGGACCATTTTACACTATGTCCATTGTAGATTTGTGTCTCTGACAGTTCGTTTGGTTGCAGGGGACATATTCAGTTTTTAAGGCCAAAATGTGCTTTTCAGGGGCTAAAAAGCACGTTTTGGCAGAGTATGATAATTTCCATTAAAACTTGATTTCTATCACTTCGAATGATGCCAAATGAATAATTTACTTGAATTGGACCATTTTACACTATGTCCATTGTAGATTTGTATCTCTGACAGTTCGTTTGTTTGCATGGGACATATTCAGTTTTTAAGGCCAAAATGTGCTTTTCAGGGGCTGAAAAGCATGTTTTGGCCGAGTATGGTAATTTTCATTAAAACTTGATTTCTATCACTTCAAATGATGCCAAATGAATAACTTACTTGAATTGGACCATTTTACACTATGTCCATTGTAGATTTGTGTCTCCGACAGTTTGTTTGGTTGCAGGGGACATTTTCAGTTTTTATGGCCAAAATGTGCTTTTCAGGGGCTGAAAAGCATGTTTTGGCCGAGTATGATAATTTTCATTAAAACTTGATTTCTATCCATTTGAATGATGCCAAATGAATAACTTACTTGAATTGGACCATTTTACACTATGTCCATTGTAGATTTCTGTCTCTGACAGTTCGTTTGGTTGCAGGGGACATATTCAGTTTTTATGGCCAAAATGTGCTTTTCAGGGGCTGAAAAGCATGTTTTGGCCGAGTATGATAATTTTCATTAAAACTTGATTTCTATCCATTTGAATGATGCCAAATGAATAACTCACTTGAATTGGACCATTTTACACTATGTCCATTGTAGATTTGTGTCTCTGACAGTTTGTTTGGTTGCAGGGGACATATTCAGTTTTTATGGCCAAAATGTGCTTTTCAGGGGCTGAAAAGCACGTTTTGGCCGAGTTTGATAATTTTCATTAAAACTTGATTTCTATCACTTCGATTGATGCCAAATGAATAACTTACTTGAATTGGACCATTTTACACTATGTCCATTGTAGATTTGTGTCTCCGACAGTTCGTTTGGTTGCAGGGGACATTTTCAGTTTTTATGGCCAAAATGTGCTTTTCAGAGGCTGAAAAGCAGGTTTTGGCCGAGTATGATAATTTTCATTAAAACTTGATTTCTATCACTTCGAATGATGCCAAATGAATAATTTACTTGAATTGGACCATTTTACACTATGTCCATTGTAGATTTGTGTCTCTGACAGTTCGTTTGGTTGCAGGGGACATATTCAGTTTTTATGGCCAAAATGTGCTTTTCAGGGGCTGAAAAGCACGTTTTGGCAGAGTATGATAATTTTCATTAAAACTTGATTTCTATCCATTCGAATGATGCCAAATGAATAACTTACTTGAATTGGACCATTTTACACTATGTCCATTGTAGATTTGTGTCTCCGACAGTTCGTTTGGTTGCAGGGGACATTTTCAGTTTTTATGGCCAAAATGTGCTTTTCAGAGGCTGAAAAGCATGTTTTGGCCGAGTATGATAATTTTCATTAAAACTTGATTTCTATCCATTCGAATGATGCCAAATGAATAACTTACTTGAATTGGACCATTTTACACTATGTCCATTGTAGATTTATGTCTCCGACAGTTCGTTTGGTTGCAGGGGACATTTTCAGTTTTTATGGCCAAAATGTGCTTTTCAGAGGCTGAAAAGCATGTTTTGGCCGAGTATGATAATTTTCATTAAAACTTGATTTCTATCACTTCGAATGATGCCAAATGAATAATTTGCTTGAATTGGACCATTTTACACTATGTCCATTGTAGATTTGTGTCTCTGACAGTTCGTTTGGTTGAAGGGGACATATTCAGTTTTTAAGGCCAAAATGTGCTTTTCAGGGGCTAAAAAGCACGTTTTGGCAGAGTATGATAATTTTCATTAAAACTTGATTTCTATCCATTCGAATGATGCCAAATGAATAACTTACTTGAATTGGACCATTTTACACTATGTCCATTGTAGATTTATGTCTCCGACAGTTCGTTTGGTTGCAGGGGACATTTTCAGTTTTTATGGCCAAAATGTGCTTTTCAGAGGCTGAAAAGCATGTTTTGGCCGATTATGATAATTTTCATTAAAACTTGATTTCTTTCACTTCGAATGATGCCAAATGAATAATTTACTTGAATTGGACCATTTTACACTATCTCCATTGTAGATTTGTATCTCTGACAGTTCGTTTGTTTGCAGGGGACATATTCAGTTTTTAAGGCCAAAATGTGCTTTTCAGGGGCTGAAAAGCATGTTTTGGCCGAGTATGGTAATTTTCATTAAAACTTGATTTCTATCACTTCAAATGATGCCAAATGAATAACTTACTTGAATTGGACCATTTTACACTATGTCCATTGTAGATTTGTGTCTCCGACAGTTTGTTTGGTTGCAGGGGACATTTTCAGTTTTTATGGCCAAAATGTGCTTTTCAGGGGCTGAAAAGCATGTTTTGGCCGAGTATGATAATTTTCATTAAAACTTTATTTCTATCCATTTGAATGATGCCAAATGAATAACTTACTTGAATTGGACCATTTTACACTATGTCCATTGTAGATTTCTGTCTCTGACAGTTCGTTTGGTTGCAGGGGACATATTCAGTTTTTATGGCCAAAATGTGCTTTTCAGGGGCTGAAAAGCACGTTTTGGCAGAGTATGATAATTTTCATTAAAACTTGATTTCTATCCATTCGAATGATGCCAAATGAATAACTTACTTGAATTGGACCATTTTACACTATGTCCATTGTAGATTTATGTCTCCGACAGTTCGTTTGGTTGCAGGGGACATTTTCAGTTTTTATGGCCAAAATGTGCTTTTCAGAGGCTGAAAAGCATGTTTTGGCCGAGTATGATAATTTTCATTAAAACTTGATTTCTATCACTTCGAATGATGCCAAATGAATAATTTGCTTGAATTGGACCATTTTACACTATGTCCATTGTAGATTTCTGTGTCTGACAGTTCGTTTGGTTGCAGGGGACATATTCAGTTTTTATGGCCAAAATGTGCTTTTCAGGGGCTGAAAAGCACGTTTTGGCAGAGTATGATAATTTTCATTAAAACTTGATTTCTATCCATTCGAATGATGCCAAATGAATAACTTACTTGAATTGGACCATTTTACACTATGTCCATTGTAGATTTATGTCTCCGACAGTTCGTTTGGTTGCAGGGGACATTTTCAGTTTTTATGGCCAAAATGTGCTTTTCAGAGGCTGAAAAGCATGTTTTGGCCGAGTATGATAATTTTCATTAAAACTTGATTTCTATCACTTCGAATGATGCCAAATGAATAATTTGCTTGAATTGGACCATTTTACACTATGTCCATTGTAGATTTGTGTCTCTGACAGTTCGTTTGGTTGCAGGGGACATATTCAGTTTTTAAGGCCAAAATGTGCTTTTCAGGGGCTAAAAAGCACGTTTTGGCAGAGTATGATAATTTTCATTAAAACTTGATTTCTATCACTTCGAATGATGCCAAATGAATAATTTACTTGAATTGGACCATTTTACACTATGTCCATTGTAGATTTGTATCTCTGACAGTTCGTTTGTTTGCAGGGGACATATTCAGTTTTTAAGGCCAAAATGTGCTTTTCAGGGGCTGAAAAGCATGTTTTGGCCGAGTATGGTAATTTTCATTAAAACTTGATTTCTATCACTTCAAATGATGCCAAATGAATAACTTACTTGAATTGGACCATTTTACACTATGTCCATTGTAGATTTGTGTCTCCGACAGTTTGTTTGGTTGCAGGGGACATTTTCAGTTTTTATGGCCAAAATGTGCTTTTCAGGGGCTGAAAAGCATGTTTTGGCCGAGTATGATAATTTTCATTAAAACTTGATTTCTATCCATTTGAATGATGCCAAATGAATAACTTACTTGAATTGGACCATTTTACACTATGTCCATTGTAGATTTCTGTCTCTGACAGTTCGTTTGGTTGCAGGGGACATATTCAGTTTTTATGGCCAAAATGTGCTTTTCAGAGGCTGAAAAGCATGTTTTGGCCTAGTATGATAATTTTCATTAAAACTTGATTTCTATCACTTTGAATGATGCCAAATGAATAATTTGCTTGAATTGGACCATTTTACACTATGTCCATTGTAGATTTGTGTCTCTGACAGTTCGTTTGGTTGCAGGGGACATATTCAGTTTTTAAGGCCAAAATGTGCTTTTCAGGGGCTAAAAAGCACGTTTTGGCAGAGTATGATAATTTCCATTAAAACTTGATTTCTATCACTTCGAATGATGCCAAATGAATAATTTACTTGAATTGGACCATTTTACACTATGTCCATTGTAGATTTGTATCTCTGACAGTTCGTTTGTTTGCAGGGGACATATTCAGTTTTTAAGGCCAAAATGTGCTTTTCAGGGGCTGAAAAGCATGTTTTGGCCGAGTATGGTAATTTTCATTAAAACTTGATTTCTATCACTTCAAATGATGCCAAATGAATAACTTACTTGAATTGGACCATTTTACACTATGTCCATTGTAGATTTGTGTCTCCGACAGTTTGTTTGGTTGCAGGGGACATTTTCAGTTTTTATGGCCAAAATGTGCTTTTCAGGGGCTGAAAAGCATGTTTTGGCCGAGTATGATAATTTTCATTAAAACTTGATTTCTATCCATTTGAATGATGCCAAATGAATAACTTACTTGAATTGGACCATTTTACACTATGTCCATTGTAGATTTCTGTCTCTGACAGTTCGTTTGGTTGCAGGGGACATATTCAGTTTTTATGGCCAAAATGTGCTTTTCAGGGGCTGAAAAGCACGTTTTGGCCGAGTTTGATAATTTTCATTAAAACTTGATTTCTATCACTTCGATTGATGCCAAATGAATATCTTACTTGAATTGGACCATTTTACACTATGTCCATTGTAGATTTGTGTCTCCGACAGTTCGTTTGGTTGCAGGGGACATTTTCAGTTTTTATGGCCAAAATGTGCTTTTCAGGGGCTGAAAAGCATGTTTTGGCCGAGTATGATAATTTTCATTAAAACTTGATTTCTATCCATTCGAATGATGCCAAATGAATAATTTGCTTGAATTGGACCATTTTACACTATGTCCATTGTAGATTTGTGTCTCTGACAGTTCGTTTGGTTGAAGGGGACATATTCAGTTTTTAAGGCCAAAATGTGCTTTTCAGGGGCTAAAAAGCACGTTTTGGCAGAGTATGATAATTTTCATTAAAACTTGATTTCTATCCATTCGAATGATGCCAAATGAATAACTTACTTGAATTGGACCATTTTACACTATGTCCATTGTAGATTTATGTCTCCGACAGTTCGTTTGGTTGCAGGGGACATTTTCAGTTTTTATGGCCAAAATGTGCTTTTCAGAGGCTGAAAAGCATGTTTTGGCCGATTATGATAATTTTCATTAAAACTTGATTTCTTTCACTTCGAATGATGCCAAATGAATAATTTACTTGAATTGGACCATTTTACACTATGTCCATTGTAGATTTGTGTCTCTGACAGTTCGTTTGGTTGCAGGGGACATATTCAGTTTTTATGGCCAAAATGTGCTTTTCAGGGGCTGAAAAGCACGTTTTGGCAGAGTATGATAATTTTCATTAAAACTTGATTTCTATCCATTCGAATGATGCCAAATGAATAACTTACTTGAATTGGACCATTTTACACTATGTCCATTGTAGATTTATGTCTCCGACAGTTCGTTTGGTTGCAGGGGACATTTTCAGTTTTTATGGCCAAAATGTGCTTTTCAGAGGCTGAAAAGCATGTTTTGGCCGAGTACGATAATTTTCATTAAAACTTGATTTCTATCACTTCGAATGATGCCAAATGAATAATTTGCTTGAATTGGACCATTTTACACTATGTCCATTGTAGATTTGTGTCTCTGACAGTTCGTTTGGTTGCAGGGGACATATTCAGTTTTTAAGGCCAAAATGTGCTTTTCAGGGGCTAAAAAGCACGTTTTGGCAGAGTATGATAATTTTCATTAAAACTTGATTTCTATCACTTCGAATGATGCCAAATGAATAATTTACTTGAATTGGACCATTTTACACTATGTCCATTGTAGATTTGTATCTCTGACAGTTCGTTTGTTTGCAGGGGACATATTCAGTTTTTAAGGCCAAAATGTGCTTTTCAGGGGCTGAAAAGCATGTTTTGGCCGAGTATGGTAATTTTCATTAAAACTTGATTTCTATCACTTCAAATGATGCCAAATGAATAACTTACTTGAATTGGACCATTTTACACTATGTCCATTGTAGATTTGTGTCTCCGACAGTTTGTTTGGTTGCAGGGGACATTTTCAGTTTTTATGGCCAAAATGTGCTTTTCAGGGGCTGAAAAGCATGTTTTGGCCGAGTATGATAATTTTCATTAAAACTTGATTTCTATCCATTTGAATGATGCCAAATGAATAACTTACTTGAATTGGACCATTTTACACTATGTCCATTGTAGATTTCTGTCTCTGACAGTTCGTTTGGTTGCAGGGGACATATTCAGTTTTTATGGCCAAAATGTGCTTTTCAGGGGCTGAAAAGCACGTTTTGGCAGAGTATGATAATTTTCATTAAAACTTGATTTCTATCCATTCGAATGATGCCAAATGAATAACTTACTTGAATTGGACCATTTTACACTATGTCCATTGTAGATTTATGTCTCCGACAGTTCGTTTGGTTGCAGGGGACATTTTCAGTTTTTATGGCCAAAATGTGCTTTTCAGAGGCTGAAAAGCATGTTTTGGCCGAGTATGATAATTTTCATTAAAACTTGATTTCTATCACTTCGAATGATGCCAAATGAATAATTTGCTTGAATTGGACCATTTTACACTATGTCCATTGTAGATTTCTGTCTCTGACAGTTCGTTTGGTGTGCAGGGGACATATTCAGTTTTTATGGCCAAAATGTGCTTTTCAGGGGCTGAAAAGCACGTTTTGGCAGAGTATGATAATTTTCATTAAAACTTGATTTCTATCCATTCGAATGATGCCAAATGAATAACTTACTTGAATTGGACCATTTTACACTATGTCCATTGTAGATTTATGTCTCCGACAGTTCGTTTGGTTGCAGGGGACATTTTCAGTTTTTATGGCCAAAATGTGCTTTTCAGAGGCTGAAAAGCATGTTTTGGCCGAGTATGATAATTTTCATTAAAACTTGATTTCTATCACTTCGAATGATGCCAAATGAATAATTTGCTTGAATTGGACCATTTTACACTATGTCCATTGTAGATTTGTGTCTCTGACAGTTCGTTTGGTTGCAGGGGACATATTCAGTTTTTAAGGCCAAAATGTGCTTTTCAGGGGCTAAAAAGCACGTTTTGGCAGAGTATGATAATTTTCATTAAAACTTGATTTCTATCACTTCGAATGATGCCAAATGAATAATTTACTTGAATTGGACCATTTTACACTATGTCCATTGTAGATTTGTATCTCTGACAGTTCGTTTGTTTGCAGGGGACATATTCAGTTTTTAAGGCCAAAATGTGCTTTTCAGGGGCTGAAAAGCATGTTTTGGCCGAGTATGGTAATTTTCATTAAAACTTGATTTCTATCACTTCAAATGATGCCAAATGAATAACTTACTTGAATTGGACCATTTTACACTATGTCCATTGTAGATTTGTGTCTCCGACAGTTTGTTTGGTTGCAGGGGACATTTTCAGTTTTTATGGCCAAAATGTGCTTTTCAGGGGCTGAAAAGCATGTTTTGGCCGAGTATGATAATTTTCATTAAAACTTGATTTCTATCCATTTGAATGATGCCAAATGAATAACTTACTTGAATTGGACCATTTTACACTATGTCCATTGTAGATTTCTGTCTCTGACAGTTCGTTTGGTTGCAGGGGACATATTCAGTTTTTATGGCCAAAATGTGCTTTTCAGAGGCTGAAAAGCATGTTTTGGCCTAGTATGATAATTTTCATTAAAACTTGATTTCTATCACTTTGAATGATGCCAAATGAATAATTTGCTTGAATTGGACCATTTTACACTATGTCCATTGTAGATTTGTGTCTCTGACAGTTCGTTTGGTTGCAGGGGACATATTCAGTTTTTAAGGCCAAAATGTGCTTTTCAGGGGCTAAAAAGCACGTTTTGGCAGAGTATGATAATTTCCATTAAAACTTGATTTCTATCACTTCGAATGATGCCAAATGAATAATTTACTTGAATTGGACCATTTTACACTATGTCCATTGTAGATTTGTATCTCTGACAGTTCGTTTGTTTGCAGGGGACATATTCAGTTTTTAAGGCCAAAATGTGCTTTTCAGGGGCTGAAAAGCATGTTTTGGCCGAGTATGGTAATTTTCATTAAAACTTGATTTCTATCACTTCAAATGATGCCAAATGAATAACTTACTTGAATTGGACCATTTTACACTATGTCCATTGTAGATTTGTGTCTCCGACAGTTTGTTTGGTTGCAGGGGACATTTTCAGTTTTTATGGCCAAAATGTGCTTTTCAGGGGCTGAAAAGCATGTTTTGGCCGAGTATGATAATTTTCATTAAAACTTGATTTCTATCCATTTGAATGATGCCAAATGAATAACTTACTTGAATTGGACCATTTTACACTATGTCCATTGTAGATTTCTGTCTCTGACAGTTCGTTTGGTTGCAGGGGACATATTCAGTTTTTATGGCCAAAATGTGCTTTTCAGGGGCTGAAAAGCACGTTTTGGCCGAGTTTGATAATTTTCATTAAAACTTGATTTCTATCACTTCGATTGATGCCAAATGAATATCTTACTTGAATTGGACCATTTTACACTATGTCCATTGTAGATTTGTGTCTCCGACAGTTCGTTTGGTTGCAGGGGACATTTTCAGTTTTTATGGCCAAAATGTGCTTTTCAGAGGCTGAAAAGCATGTTTTGGCCGAGTATGATAATTTTCATTAAAACTTGATTTCTATCACTTCGAATGATGCCAAATGAATAATTTAATTGAATTGGACCATTTTACACTATGTCCATTGTAGATTTGTGTCTCTGACAGTTCATTTGGTTGCAGGGGACATATTCAGTTTTTATGGCCAAAATGTGCTTTTCAGGGGCTGAAAAGCATGTTTTGGCCGAATATGATAATTTTCATTAAAACTTGATTTCTATCACTTCGAATGATGCCAAATGAATAACTTACTTGAATTGGACCATTTTACACTATGTCCATTGTAGATTTGTGTCTCTGACAGTTCGTTTGGTTGCAGGGGACATATTAAGTTTTTATGGCCAAAATGTGCTTTTCAGGGGCTGAAAAGCACGTTTTGGCCGAGTATGATAATTTTCATTAAAACTTGATTTCTATCACTTCGAATGATGCCAAATGAATAACTTACTTGAATTGGACCATTTTACACTATGTCCATTGTAGATTTTTGTCTCCGACAGTTCGTTTGGTTGCAGGGGACATTTTCAGTTTTTGTGGCCAAAATGTGCTTTTCAGGGGCTGAAAAGCATGTTTTGGCCGAGTATGATAATTTTCATTAAAACTTGATTTCTATCACTTCGAATGATGCCAAATGAATAACTTACTTGAATTGGACCATTTTACACTATGTCCATTGTAGATTTGTGTCTCCGACAGTTCGTTTGGTTGCAGGGGACATTTTCAGTTTTTATGGCCAAAATGTGCTTTTCAGTGGCTGAAAAGCATGTTTTGGCCGAGTATGATAATTTACATTAAAACTTAATTTCTATCACTTCGAATGATGCCAAATGAATAACTTACTTGAATTGGACCATTTTACACTATGTCCATTGTAGATTTGTGTCTCTGACAGTTCGTTTGGTTGCAGGGGACATATTCAGTTTTTAAGGCCAAAATGTGCTTTTCAGGGGCTAAAAAGCACGTTTTGGCAGAGTATGATAATTTTCATTAAAACTTGATTTCTATCCATTCGAATGATGGCAAATGAATAACTTACTTGAATTGGACCATTTTACACTATGTCCATAGTAGATTTGTGTCTCTGACAGTTCGTTTGGTTGCAGGGGACATATTCAGTTTTTATGGCCAAAATGTGCTTTTCAGGGGCTGAAAAGCATGTTTTGGCCGAGTATGATAATTTTCATTAAAACTTGATTTCTATCACTTCGAATGATGCCAAATGAATAACTTACTTGAATTGGACCATTTTACACTATGTCCATTGTAGATTTGTGTCTCCGACAGTACGTTTGGTTGCAGGGGACATTTTCAGTTTTTATGGCCAAAATGTGCTTTTCAGAGGCTGAAAAGCATGTTTTGGCCGAGTATGATAATTTTTGATTAAAACTTAATTTCTATCACTTCGAATGATGCCAAATGAATAATTTACTTGAATTGGGCCATTTTACACTATGTCCATTGTAGATTTGTATCTCTGACAGTTCGTTTGGTTGCAGGGGACATTTTCAGTTTTTATGGCCAAAATGTGCTTTTCAGGGGCTGAAAAGCATGTTTTGGCCGAGTATGATCATTTTCATTAAAACTTGATTACTATCCATTTGAATGATGCCAAATGAAAAACTTACTTGAATTGGACCATTTTACACTATGTCCATTGTAGATTTGTGTCTCTGACAGTTCGTTTGGTTGCAGGGGACATATTAAGTTTTTATGGCCAAAATGTGCTTTTCAGGGGCTGAAAAGCATGTTTTGGCCAAGTATGATAATATTCATTAAAACTTGATTTCTATCACTTCGAATGATGCCAAATGAATAACTTACTTGAATTGGACCATTTTACACTATGTCCATTGTAGATTTGTGTCTCTGACAGTTCGTTTGGTTGCAGGGGACATTTTCAGTTTTTATGGCCAAAATGTGCTTTTCAGGGGCTGAAAAGCATGTTTTGGCCGAGTATGATAATTTTCATTAAAACTTGATTTCTATCCATTTGAATGATGCCAAATGAATAACTCACTTGAATTGGACCATTTTACACTATGTCCATTGTAGATTTGTGTCTCTGACAGTTTGTTTGGTTGCAGGGGACATATTCAGTTTTTATGGCCAAAATGTGCTTTTCAGGGGCTGAAAAGCATGTTTTGGCCGAGTTTGATAATTTTCATTAAAACTTGATTTCTATCACTTCGATTGATGCCAAATGAATAACTTACTTGAATTGGACCATTTTACACTATGTCCATTGTAGATTTGTGTCTCCGACAGTACGTTTGGTTGCAGGGGACATTTTCAGTTTTTATGGCCAAAATGTGCTTTTCAGAGGCTGAAAAGCATGTTTTGGCCGAGTATGATAATTTTCATTAAAACTTGATTTCTATCACTTCGAATGATGCCAAATGAATAATTTGCTTGAATTGGACCATTTTACACTATGTCCATTGTAGATTTGTGTCTCTGACAGTTCGTTTGGTTGCAGGGGACATATTCAGTTTTTAAGGCCAAAATGTGCTTTTCAGGGGCTAAAAAGCACGTTTTGGCAGAGTATGATAATTTTCATTAAAACTTGATTTCTATCACTTCGAATGATGCCAAATGAATAATTTACTTGAATTGGACCATTTTACACTATGTCCATTGTAGATTTGTATCTCTGACAGTTCGTTTGTTTGCAGGGGACATATTCAGTTTTTAAGGCCAAAATGTGCTTTTCAGGGGCTGAAAAGCATGTTTTGGCCGAGTATGGTAATTTTCATTAAAACTTGATTTCTATCACTTCAAATGATGCCAAATGAATAACTTACTTGAATTGGACCATTTTACACTATGTCCATTGTAGATTTGTGTCTCCGACAGTTTGTTTGGTTGCAGGGGACATTTTCAGTTTTTATGGCCAAAATGTGCTTTTCAGGGGCTGAAAAGCATGTTTTGGCCGAGTATGATAATTTTCATTAAAACTTGATTTCTATCCATTTGAATGATGCCAAATGAATAACTTACTTGAATTGGACCATTTTACACTATGTCCATTGTAGATTTCTGTCTCTGACAGTTCGTTTGGTTGCAGGGGACATATTCAGTTTTTATGGCCAAAATGTGCTTTTCAGGGGCTGAAAAGCACGTTTTGGCAGAGTATGATAATTTTCATTAAAACTTGATTTCTATCCATTCGAATGATGCCAAATGAATAACTTACTTGAATTGGACCATTTTACACTATGTCCATTGTAGATTTATGTCTCCGACAGTTCGTTTGGTTGCAGGGGACATTTTCAGTTTTTATGGCCAAAATGTGCTTTTCAGAGGCTGAAAAGCATGTTTTGGCCGAGTATGATAATTTTCATTAAAACTTGATTTCTATCACTTCGAATGATGCCAAATGAATAATTTGCTTGAATTGGACCATTTTACACTATGTCCATTGTAGATTTCTGTCTCTGACAGTTCGTTTGGTGTGCAGGGGACATATTCAGTTTTTATGGCCAAAATGTGCTTTTCAGGGGCTGAAAAGCACGTTTTGGCAGAGTATGATAATTTTCATTAAAACTTGATTTCTATCACTTCGAATGATGCCAAATGAATAATTTGCTTGAATTGGACCATTTTACACTATGTCCATTGTAGATTTGTGTCTCTGACAGTTCGTTTGGTTGCAGGGGACATATTCAGTTTTTAAGGCCAAAATGTGCTTTTCAGGGGCTAAAAAGCACGTTTTGGCAGAGTATGATAATTTTCATTAAAACTTGATTTCTATCACTTCGAATGATGCCAAATGAATAATTTACTTGAATTGGACCATTTTACACTATGTCCATTGTAGATTTGTATCTCTGACAGTTCGTTTGTTTGCAGGGGACATATTCAGTTTTTAAGGCCAAAATGTGCTTTTCAGGGGCTGAAAAGCATGTTTTGGCCGAGTATGGTAATTTTCATTAAAACTTGATTTCTATCACTTCAAATGATGCCAAATGAATAACTTACTTGAATTGGACCATTTTACACTATGTCCATTGTAGATTTGTGTCTCCGACAGTTTGTTTGGTTGCAGGGGACATTTTCAGTTTTTATGGCCAAAATGTGCTTTTCAGGGGCTGAAAAGCATGTTTTGGCCGAGTATGATAATTTTCATTAAAACTTGATTTCTATCCATTTGAATGATGCCAAATGAATAACTTACTTGAATTGGACCATTTTACACTATGTCCATTGTAGATTTCTGTCTCTGACAGTTCGTTTGGTTGCAGGGGACATATTCAGTTTTTATGGCCAAAATGTGCTTTTCAGAGGCTGAAAAGCATGTTTTGGCCTAGTATGATAATTTTCATTAAAACTTGATTTCTATCACTTTGAATGATGCCAAATGAATAATTTGCTTGAATTGGACCATTTTACACTATGTCCATTGTAGATTTGTGTCTCTGACAGTTCGTTTGGTTGCAGGGGACATATTCAGTTTTTAAGGCCAAAATGTGCTTTTCAGGGGCTAAAAAGCACGTTTTGGCAGAGTATGATAATTTCCATTAAAACTTGATTTCTATCACTTCGAATGATGCCAAATGAATAATTTACTTGAATTGGACCATTTTACACTATGTCCATTGTAGATTTGTATCTCTGACAGTTCGTTTGTTTGCAGGGGACATATTCAGTTTTTAAGGCCAAAATGTGCTTTTCAGGGGCTGAAAAGCATGTTTTGGCCGAGTATGGTAATTTTCATTAAAACTTGATTTCTATCACTTCAAATGATGCCAAATGAATAACTTACTTGAATTGGACCATTTTACACTATGTCCATTGTAGATTTGTGTCTCCGACAGTTTGTTTGGTTGCAGGGGACATTTTCAGTTTTTATGGCCAAAATGTGCTTTTCAGGGGCTGAAAAGCATGTTTTGGCCGAGTATGATAATTTTCATTAAAACTTGATTTCTATCCATTTGAATGATGCCAAATGAATAACTTACTTGAATTGGACCATTTTACACTATGTCCATTGTAGATTTCTGTCTCTGACAGTTCGTTTGGTTGCAGGGGACATATTCAGTTTTTATGGCCAAAATGTGCTTTTCAGGGGCTGAAAAGCACGTTTTGGCCGAGTTTGATAATTTTCATTAAAACTTGATTTCTATCACTTCGATTGATGCCAAATGAATATCTTACTTGAATTGGACCATTTTACACTATGTCCATTGTAGATTTGTGTCTCCGACAGTTCGTTTGGTTGCAGGGGACATTTTCAGTTTTTATGGCCAAAATGTGCTTTTCAGAGGCTGAAAAGCATGTTTTGGCCGAGTATGATAATTTTCATTAAAACTTGATTTCTATCACTTCGAATGATGCCAAATGAATAATTTAATTGAATTGGACCATTTTACACTATGTCCATTGTAGATTTGTGTCTCTGACAGTTCATTTGGTTGCAGGGGACATATTCAGTTTTTATGGCCAAAATGTGCTTTTCAGGGGCTGAAAAGCATGTTTTGGCCGAATATGATAATTTTCATTAAAACTTGATTTCTATCACTTCGAATGATGCCAAATGAATAACTTACTTGAATTGGACCATTTTACACTATGTCCATTGTAGATTTGTGTCTCTGACAGTTCGTTTGGTTGCAGGGGACATATTAAGTTTTTATGGCCAAAATGTGCTTTTCAGGGGCTGAAAAGCACGTTTTGGCCGAGTATGATAATTTTCATTAAAACTTGATTTCTATCACTTCGAATGATGCCAAATGAATAACTTACTTGAATTGGACCATTTTACACTATGTCCATTGTAGATTTTTGTCTCCGACAGTTCGTTTGGTTGCAGGGGACATTTTCAGTTTTTGTGGCCAAAATGTGCTTTTCAGGGGCTGAAAAGCATGTTTTGGCCGAGTATGATAATTTTCATTAAAACTTGATTTCTATCACTTCGAATGATGCCAAATGAATAACTTACTTGAATTGGACCATTTTACACTATGTCCATTGTAGATTTGTGTCTCCGACAGTTCGTTTGGTTGCAGGGGACATTTTCAGTTTTTATGGCCAAAATGTGCTTTTCAGTGGCTGAAAAGCATGTTTTGGCCGAGTATGATAATTTACATTAAAACTTAATTTCTATCACTTCGAATGATGCCAAATGAATAACTTACTTGAATTGGACCATTTTACACTATGTCCATTGTAGATTTGTGTCTCTGACAGTTCGTTTGGTTGCAGGGGACATATTCAGTTTTTAAGGCCAAAATGTGCTTTTCAGGGGCTAAAAAGCACGTTTTGGCAGAGTATGATAATTTTCATTAAAACTTGATTTCTATCCATTCGAATGATGGCAAATGAATAACTTACTTGAATTGGACCATTTTACACTATGTCCATAGTAGATTTGTGTCTCTGACAGTTCGTTTGGTTGCAGGGGACATATTCAGTTTTTATGGCCAAAATGTGCTTTTCAGGGGCTGAAAAGCATGTTTTGGCCGAGTATGATAATTTTCATTAAAACTTGATTTCTATCACTTCGAATGATGCCAAATGAATAACTTACTTGAATTGGACCATTTTACACTATGTCCATTGTAGATTTGTGTCTCCGACAGTACGTTTGGTTGCAGGGGACATTTTCAGTTTTTATGGCCAAAATGTGCTTTTCAGAGGCTGAAAAGCATGTTTTGGCCGAGTATGATAATTTTTGATTAAAACTTAATTTCTATCACTTCGAATGATGCCAAATGAATAATTTACTTGAATTGGGCCATTTTACACTATGTCCATTGTAGATTTGTATCTCTGACAGTTCGTTTGGTTGCAGGGGACATTTTCAGTTTTTATGGCCAAAATGTGCTTTTCAGGGGCTGAAAAGCATGTTTTGGCCGAGTATGATCATTTTCATTAAAACTTGATTACTATCCATTTGAATGATGCCAAATGAAAAACTTACTTGAATTGGACCATTTTACACTATGTCCATTGTAGATTTGTGTCTCTGACAGTTCGTTTGGTTGCAGGGGACATATTAAGTTTTTATGGCCAAAATGTGCTTTTCAGGGGCTGAAAAGCATGTTTTGGCCAAGTATGATAATATTCATTAAAACTTGATTTCTATCACTTCGAATGATGCCAAATGAATAACTTACTTGAATTGGACCATTTTACACTATGTCCATTGTAGATTTGTGTCTCTGACAGTTCGTTTGGTTGCAGGGGACATTTTCAGTTTTTATGGCCAAAATGTGCTTTTCAGGGGCTGAAAAGCATGTTTTGGCCGAGTATGATAATTTTCATTAAAACTTGATTTCTATCCATTTGAATGATGCCAAATGAATAACTCACTTGAATTGGACCATTTTACACTATGTCCATTGTAGATTTGTGTCTCTGACAGTTTGTTTGGTTGCAGGGGACATATTCAGTTTTTATGGCCAAAATGTGCTTTTCAGGGGCTGAAAAGCATGTTTTGGCCGAGTTTGATAATTTTCATTAAAACTTGATTTCTATCACTTCGATTGATGCCAAATGAATAACTTACTTGAATTGGACCATTTTACACTATGTCCATTGTAGATTTGTGTCTCCGACAGTACGTTTGGTTGCAGGGGACATTTTCAGTTTTTATGGCCAAAATGTGCTTTTCAGAGGCTGAAAAGCATGTTTTGGCCGAGTATGATAATTTTGATTAAAACTTAATTTCTATCACTTCGAATGATGCCAAATGAATAATTTACTTGAATTGGGCCATTTTACACTATGTCCATTGTAGATTTGTATCTCTGACAGTTCGTTTGGTTGCAGGGGACATATTCAGTTTTTATGGCCAAAATGTGCTTTTCAGGGGCTGAAAAGCACGTTTTGAAAGAATATGATAATTTTCATTAAAACTTGATTTCTATCCATTCGAATGATGCCAAATGAATATCTTACTTGAATTGGACCATTTTACACTATGTCCATTGTAGATTTGTGTCTCCGACAGTTCGTTTGGTTGCAGGGGACATTTTCAGTTTTTATGGCCAAAATGTGCTTTTCAGAGGCTGAAAAGCATGTTTTGGCCGAGTATGATCATTTTCATTAAAACTTGATTTCTATCACTTCGAATGATGCCAAATGAATAATTTACTTGAATTGGACCATTTTACACTATGTCCATTGTAGATTTGTGTCTCTGACAGTTCGTTTGGTTGCAGGGGACATATTCAGTTTTTATGGCCAAAATGTGCTTTTCAGGGGCTGAAAAGCATGTTTTGGCAGAGTATGATAATTTTCATTAAAACTTGATTTCTATCACTTCGAATGATGCCAAATGAATAATTTACTTGAATTGGACCATTTTACACTATGTCCATTGTAGATTTGTATCTCTGACAGTTCCTTTGGTTGCAGGGGACATATTCAGTTTTTAAGGCCAAAATGTGCTTTTCAGGGGCTGAAAAGCATGTTTTGGCCGAGTATGGTAATTTTCATTAAAACTTGATTTCTATCACTTCAAATGATGCCAAATGAATAACTTACTTGAATTGGACCAT
Organism: Stigmatopora argus; assembly: GCF_051989625.1. Taxonomy (NCBI): domain Eukaryota; kingdom Metazoa; phylum Chordata; class Actinopteri; order Syngnathiformes; family Syngnathidae; genus Stigmatopora; species Stigmatopora argus. Next base: position 329,812 of record NW_027520048.1, read on the forward strand.
TTTACACTATGTCCATTGTAGATTTGTCTCCGACAGTTCGTTTGGTTGCAGGGGACATTTTCAGTTTTTATGGCCAAAATGTGCTTTTCAGGGGCTGAAAAGCATGTTTTGGCCGAGTATGATAATTTTCATTAAAACTTGATTTCTATCACTTCGAATGATGCCAAATGAATAACTTACTTGAATTGGACCATTTTACACTATGTCCATTGTAGATTTGTGTCTCCGACAGTTTGTTTTGTTGCAGGGGACATTTTCAGTTTTTATGGCCAAAATGTGCTTTTCAGGGGCTGAAAAGCATGTTTTGGCCGAGTATGATAATTTTCATTAAAACTTGATTTCTATCCATTTGAATGATGCCAAATGAATAACTTACTTGAATTGGACCATTTTACACTATGTCCATTGTAGATTTGTGTCTCCGACAGTTCGTTTGGTTGCAGGGGACATTTTCAGTTTTTATGGCCAAAATGTGCTTTTCAGAGGCTGAAAAGCATGTTTTGGCCGAGTATGATAATTTTGATTAAAACTTGATTTCTATCACTTCGAATGATGCCAAATGAATAATTTACTTGAATTGGACCATTTTACACTATGTCCATTGTAGATTTGTGTCTCTGACAGTTCGTTTGGTTGAAGGGGACATATTCAGTTTTTATGGCCAAAATGTGCTTTTCAGGGGCTGAAAAGCATGTTTTGGCAGAGTATGATAATTTTCATTAAAACTTGATTTCTATCACTTCGAATGATGCCAAATGAATAATTTACTTGAATTGGACCATTTTACACTATGTCCATTGTAGATTTGTATCTCTGACAGTTCGTTTGGTTGCAGGGGACATATTCAGTTTTTAAGGCCAAAATGTGCTTTTCAGGGGCTGAAAAGCATGTTTTGGCCGAGTATGGTAATTTTCATTAAAACTTGATTTCTATCACTTCAAATGATGCCAAATGAATAACTTACTTGAATTGGACCATTTTACACTATGTCCATTGTAGATTTGTCTCCGACAGTTCGTTTGGTTGCAGGGGACATTTTCAGTTTTTATGGCCAAAATGTGCTTTTCAGGGGCTGAAAAGCATGTTTTGGCCGAGTATGATAATTTTCATTAAAACTTGATTTCTATCACTTCGAATGATGCCAAATGAATAACTTACTTGAATTGGACCATTTTACACTATGTCCATTGTAGATTTGTGTCTCCGACAGTTTGTTTGGTTGCAGGGGACATTTTCAGTTTTTATGGCCAAAATGTGCTTTTCAGGGGCTGAAAAGCATGTTTTGGCCGAGTATGATAATTTTCATTAAAACTTGATTTCTATCCATTTGAATGATGCCAAATGAATAACTTACTTGAATTGGACCATTTTACACTATGTCCATTGTAGATTTGTGTCTCCGACAGTTCGTTTGGTTGCAGGGGACATTTTCAGTTTTTATGGCCAAAATGTGCTTTTCAGAGGCTGAAAAGCATGTTTTGGCCGAGTATGATAATTTTGATTAAAACTTAATTTCTATCACTTCGAATGATGCCAAATGAATAATTTACTTGAATTGGACCATTTTACACTATGTCCTTTGTAGATTTGTATCTCTGACAGTTCGTTTGGTTGCTGGGGACATTTTCAGTTTTTATGGCCAAAATGTGCTTTTCAGGGGCTGAAAAGCATGTTTTGGCCGAGTATGATAATTTTCATTAAAACTTGATTTTTATCCCTTCGAATGATGCCAAATGAATAATTTACTTGAATTGGACCATTTTACACTATGTCCATTGTAGATTTCTGTCTCTGACAGTTCGTTTGGTTGCAGGGGACATTTTCAGTTTTTATGGCCAAAATGTGCTTTTCAGAGGCTGAAAAGCATGTTTTGGCCGAGTATGATAATTTTCATTAAAACTTGATTTCTATCACTTCGAATGATGCCAAATGAATAATTTACTTGAATTGGACCATTTTACACTATGTCCATTGTAGATTTGTATCTCTGACAGTTCGTTTGGTTGCAGGGGACATATTCAGTTTTTAAGGCCAAAATGTGCTTTTCAGGGGCTGAAAAGCATGTTTTGGCCGAGTATGGTAATTTTCATTAAAACTTGATTTCTATCACTTCAAATGATGCCAAATGAATAACTTACTTGAATTGGACCATTTTACACTATGTCCATTGTAGATTTGTGTCTCCGACAGTTCGTTTTGTTGCAGGGGACATTTTCAGTTTTTATGGCCAAAATGTGCTTTTCAGGGGCTGAAAAGCATGTTTTGGCCGAGTATGATAATTTTCATTAAAACTTGATTTTTATCCCTTCGAATGATGCCAAATGAATAATTTACTTGAATTGGACCATTTTACACTATGTCCATTGTAGATTTCTGTCTCTGACAGTTCGTTTGGTTGCAGGGGACATTTTCAGTTTTTATGGCCAAAATGTGCTTTTCAGGGGCTGAAAAGCATGTTTTGGCAAAGTATGATAATTTTCATTAAAACTTGATTTCTATCCATTTGAATGATGCCAAATGAATAACTTACTTGAATTGGACCATTTTACACTATGTCCATTGTAGATTTGTGTCTCCGACAGTTCGTTTGGTTGCAGGGGACATTTTCAGTTTTTATGGCCAAAATGTGCTTTTCAGAGGCTGAAAAGCATGTTTTGGCCGAGTATGATAATTTTGATTAAAACTTAATTTCTATCACTTCGAATGATGCCAAATGAATAATTTACTTGAATTGGACCATTTTACACTATGTCCTTTGTAGATTTGTATCTCTGACAGTTCGTTTGGTTGCAGGGGACATTTTCAGTTTTTATGGCCAAAATGTGCTTTTCAGGGGCTGAAAAGCATGTTTTGGCCGAGTATGATAATTTTCATTAAAACTTGATTACTATCCATTCGAATGATGCTAAATGAATAACTTACTTGAATTGGACCATTTTACACTATGTCCATTGTAGATTTGTGTCTCTGACAGTTCGTTTGGTTGCAGGGGACATATTCAGTTTTTATGGCCAAAATGTGCTTTTCAGGGGCTGAAAAGCATGTTTTGGTCGAGTATGATAATTTTCATTAAAACTTGATTTCTATCCATTCGAATGATGCCAAATGAATAATTTACTTGAATTGGACCATTTTACACTATGTCCATTGTAGATTTGTGTCTCTGACAGTTCGTTTGGTTGCAGGGGACATATTCAGTTTTTATGGCCAAAATGTGCTTTTCAGGGGCTGAAAAGCATGTTTTGGCCGAGTTTGATAATTTTCATTAAAACTTGATTTCTATCACTTCGATGGATGCCAAATGAATAACTTACTTGAATTGGACCATTTTACACTATGTCCATTGTAGATTTGTGTCTCCGACAGTTCGTTTGGTTGCAGGGGACATTTTCAGTTTTTATGGCCAAAATGTGCTTTTCAGAGGCTGAAAAGCATGTTTTGGCCGAGTATGATAATTTTCATTAAAACTTGATTTTTATCCCTTCGAATGATGCCAAATGAATAATTTACTTGAATTGGACCATTTTACACTATGTCCATTGTAGATTTCTGTCTCTGACAGTTCGTTTGGTTGCAGGGGACATTTTCAGTTTTTATGGCCAAAATGTGCTTTTCAGAGGCTGAAAAGCATGTTTTGGCCGAGTATGATAATTTTCATTAAAACTTGATTTCTATCCATTTGAATGATGCCAAATGAATAACTTACTTGAATTGGACCATTTTACACTATGTCCATTGTAGATTTCTGTCTCTGACAGTTCGTTTGGTTGCAGGGGACATATTCAGTTTTTATGGCCAAAATGTGCTTTTCAGGGGCTGAAAAGCACGTTTTGGCCGAGTTTGATAATTTTCATTAAAACTTGATTTCTATCACTTCGATTGATGCCAAATGAATATCTTACTTGAATTGGACCATTTTACACTATGTCCATTGTAGATTTGTGTCTCCGACAGTTCGTTTGGTTGCAGGGGACATTTTCAGTTTTTATGGCCAAAATGTGCTTTTCAGAGGCTGAAAAGCATGTTTTGGCCGAGTATGATAATTTTCATTAAAACTTGATTTCTATCACTTCGAATGATGCCAAATGAATAATTTAATTGAATTGGACCATTTTACACTATGTCCATTGTAGATTTGTGTCTCTGACAGTTCATTTGGTTGCAGGGGACATATTCAGTTTTTATGGCCAAAATGTGCTTTTCAGGGGCTGAAAAGCATGTTTTGGCCGAATATGATAATTTTCATTAAAACTTGATTTCTATCACTTCGAATGATGCCAAATGAATAACTTACTTGAATTGGACCATTTTACACTATGTCCATTGTAGATTTGTGTCTCTGACAGTTCGTTTGGTTGCAGGGGACATATTAAGTTTTTATGGCCAAAATGTGCTTTTCAGGGGCTGAAAAGCACGTTTTGGCCGAGTATGATAATTTTCATTAAAACTTGATTTCTATCACTTCGAATGATGCCAAATGAATAACTTACTTGAATTGGACCATTTTACACTATGTCCATTGTAGATTTTTGTCTCCGACAGTTCGTTTGGTTGCAGGGGACATTTTCAGTTTTTGTGGCCAAAATGTGCTTTTCAGGGGCTGAAAAGCATGTTTTGGCCGAGTATGATAATTTTCATTAAAACTTGATTTCTATCACTTCGAATGATGCCAAATGAATAACTTACTTGAATTGGACCATTTTACACTATGTCCATTGTAGATTTGTGTCTCCGACAGTTCGTTTGGTTGCAGGGGACATTTTCAGTTTTTATGGCCAAAATGTGCTTTTCAGTGGCTGAAAAGCATGTTTTGGCCGAGTATGATAATTTACATTAAAACTTAATTTCTATCACTTCGAATGATGCCAAATGAATAACTTACTTGAATTGGACCATTTTACACTATGTCCATTGTAGATTTGTGTCTCTGACAGTTCGTTTGGTTGCAGGGGACATATTCAGTTTTTAAGGCCAAAATGTGCTTTTCAGGGGCTAAAAAGCACGTTTTGGCAGAGTATGATAATTTTCATTAAAACTTGATTTCTATCCATTCGAATGATGGCAAATGAATAACTTACTTGAATTGGACCATTTTACACTATGTCCATAGTAGATTTGTGTCTCTGACAGTTCGTTTGGTTGCAGGGGACATATTCAGTTTTTATGGCCAAAATGTGCTTTTCAGGGGCTGAAAAGCATGTTTTGGCCGAGTATGATAATTTTCATTAAAACTTGATTTCTATCACTTCGAATGATGCCAAATGAATAACTTACTTGAATTGGACCATTTTACACTATGTCCATTGTAGATTTGTGTCTCCGACAGTACGTTTGGTTGCAGGGGACATTTTCAGTTTTTATGGCCAAAATGTGCTTTTCAGAGGCTGAAAAGCATGTTTTGGCCGAGTATGATAATTTTTGATTAAAACTTAATTTCTATCACTTCGAATGATGCCAAATGAATAATTTACTTGAATTGGGCCATTTTACACTATGTCCATTGTAGATTTGTATCTCTGACAGTTCGTTTGGTTGCAGGGGACATTTTCAGTTTTTATGGCCAAAATGTGCTTTTCAGGGGCTGAAAAGCATGTTTTGGCCGAGTATGATCATTTTCATTAAAACTTGATTACTATCCATTTGAATGATGCCAAATGAAAAACTTACTTGAATTGGACCATTTTACACTATGTCCATTGTAGATTTGTGTCTCTGACAGTTCGTTTGGTTGCAGGGGACATATTAAGTTTTTATGGCCAAAATGTGCTTTTCAGGGGCTGAAAAGCATGTTTTGGCCAAGTATGATAATTTTCATTAAAACTTGATTTCTATCACTTCGAATGATGCCAAATGAATAACTTACTTGAATTGGACCATTTTACACTATGTCCATTGTAGATTTGTGTCTCTGACAGTTCGTTTGGTTGCAGGGGACATTTTCAGTTTTTATGGCCAAAATGTGCTTTTCAGGGGCTGAAAAGCATGTTTTGGCCGAGTATGATAATTTTCATTAAAACTTGATTTCTATCCATTTGAATGATGCCAAATGAATAACTCACTTGAATTGGACCATTTTACACTATGTCCATTGTAGATTTGTGTCTCTGACAGTTTGTTTGGTTGCAGGGGACATATTCAGTTTTTATGGCCAAAATGTGCTTTTCAGGGGCTGAAAAGCATGTTTTGGCCGAGTTTGATAATTTTCATTAAAACTTGATTTCTATCACTTGGATTGATGCCAAATGAATAACTTACTTGAATTGGACCATTTTACACTATGTCCATTGTAGATTTGTGTCTCCGACAGTACGTTTGGTTGCAGGGGACATTTTCAGTTTTTATGACCAAAATGTGCTTTTCAGAGGCTGAAAAGCATGTTTTGGCCGAGTATGATAATTTTGATTAAAACTTAATTTCTATCACTTCGAATGATGCCAAATGAATAATTTACTTGAATTGGGCCATTTTACACTATGTCCATTGTAGATTTGTATCTCTGACAGTTCGTTTGGTTGCAGGGGACATTTTCAGTTTTTATGGCCAAAATGTGCTTTTCAGGGGCTGAAAAGCATGTTTTGGCCGAGTATGATCATTTTCATTAAAACTTGATTACTATCCATTTGAATGATGCCAAATGAAAAACTTACTTGAATTGGACTATTTTACACTATGTCCATTGTAGATTTGTGTCTCTGACAGTTCGTTTGGTTGCAGGGGACATATTAAGTTTTTATGGCCAAAATGTGCTTTTCAGGGGCTGAAAAGCATGTTTTGGCCGAGTATGATAATTTTCATTAAAACTTGATTTCTATCACTTCGAATGATGCCAAATGAATAACTTACTTGAATTGGACCATTTTACACTATGTCCATTGTAGATTTGTGTCTCTGACAGTTTGTTTGGTTGCAGGGGACATTTTCAGTTTTTATGGCCAAAATGTGCTTTTCAGGGGCTGAAAAGCATGTTTTGGCCGAGTATGATAATTTTCATTAAAACTTGATTTCTATCCATTTGAATGATGCCAAATGAATAACTCACTTGAATTGGACCATTTTACACTATGTCCATTGTAGATTTGTGTCTCTGACAGTTTGTTTGGTTGCAGGGGACATATTCAGTTTTTATGGCCAAAATGTGCTTTTCAGGGGCTGAAAAGCATGTTTTGGCCGAGTTTGATAATTTTCATTAAAACTTGATTTCTATCACTTCGATTGATGCCAAATGAATAACTTACTTGAATTGGACCATTTTACACTATGTCCATTGTAGATTTGTGTCTCCGACAGTTCGTTTGGTTGCAGGGGACATTTTCAGTTTTTATGGCCAAAATGTGCTTTTCACAGGCTGAAAAGCATGTTTTGGCCGAGTATGATAATTTTCATTAAAACTTGATTTCTATCACTTCGAATGATGCCAAATGAATGATTTACTTGAATTGGACCATTTTACACTATGTCCATTGTAGATTTGTGTCTCTGACAGTTCATTTGGTTGCAGGGGACATATTCAGTTTTTATGGCCAAAATGTGCTTTTCAGGGGCTGAAAAGCACGTTTTGAAAGAATATGATAATTTTCATTAAAACTTGATTTCTATCCATTCGAATGATGCCAAATGAATATCTTACTTGAATTGGACCATTTTACACTATGTCCATTGTAGATTTGTGTCTCCGACAGTTCGTTTGGTTGCAGGGGACATTTTCAGTTTTTATGGCCAAAATGTGCTTTTCAGAGGCTGAAAAGCATGTTTTGGCCGAGTATGATAATTTTCATTAAAACTTGATTTCTATCACTTCGAATGATGCCAAATGAATAATTTACTTGAATTGGACCATTTTACACTATGTCCATTGTAGATTTGTGTCTCTGACAGTTCGTTTGGTTGCAGGGGACATATTCAGTTTTTATGGCCAAAATGTGCTTTTCAGGGGCTGAAAAGCATGTTTTGGCAGAGTATGATAATTTTCATTAAAACTTGATTTCTATCACTTCGAATGATGCCAAATGAATAATTTACTTGAATTGGACCATTTTACACTATGTCCATTGTAGATTTGTATCTCTGACAGTTCCTTTGGTTGCAGGGGACATATTCAGTTTTTAAGGCCAAAATGTGCTTTTCAGGGGCTGAAAAGCATGTTTTGGCCGAGTATGGTAATTTTCATTAAAACTTGATTTCTATCACTTCAAATGATGCCAAATGAATAACTTACTTGAATTGGACCATTTTACACTATGTCCATTGTAGATTTGTCTCCGACAGTTCGTTTGGTTGCAGGGGACATTTTCAGTTTTTATGGCCAAAATGTGCTTTTCAGGGGCTGAAAAGCATGTTTTGGCCGAGTATGATAATTTTCATTAAAACTTGATTTCTATCACTTCGAATGATGCCAAATGAATAACTTACTTGAATTGGACCATTTTACACTATGTCCATTGTAGATTTGTGTCTCCGACAGTTTGTTTTGTTGCAGGGGACATTTTCAGTTTTTATGGCCAAAATGTGCTTTTCAGGGGCTGAAAAGCATGTTTTGGCCGAGTATGATAATTTTCATTAAAACTTGATTTCTATCCATTTGAATGATGCCAAATGAATAACTTACTTGAATTGGACCATTTTACACTATGTCCATTGTAGATTTGTGTCTCCGACAGTTCGTTTGGTTGCAGGGGACATTTTCAGTTTTTATGGCCAAAATGTGCTTTTCAGAGGCTGAAAAGCAT